>NW_018164444.1:66173349-66183583 GCF_001263595.1 Phalaenopsis equestris | reverse complement strand
TATATATATATATATATATATATATATATATCAGTGAAATTCATCTTACTTGCATTTCAATCAGAATACCCTACTCCAAATTTTCTCCCATAACCTCCCTTGCCCACAATCATATCCCCCCAATCCAATAATATAAAGGAAGTTTCCGATAACTTCTCCCACAAGATATAGACGGCAGCCACATATGCACCACAAAGCAGATACTAAATATGGATAGTTTAAGAGAAGGAAAGACAGCTAAAAATGGAATTATTACCGTTAGAGCCACTGGGAGGAGACCGGAGAACCGCAGAGGCAGCTAACCGGGGCCAAAATGCTCACAAATGCCGCCCTAAAATACCGATGGAGC
The DNA here is from genome assembly GCF_001263595.1 of Phalaenopsis equestris. Taxonomy (NCBI): domain Eukaryota; kingdom Viridiplantae; phylum Streptophyta; class Magnoliopsida; order Asparagales; family Orchidaceae; genus Phalaenopsis; species Phalaenopsis equestris. Next base: position 66,183,234 of record NW_018164444.1, on the reverse strand, counting down.
CCTTCTTATTTGAGCTTGTGCTCAGAATAGTATCCTCTTTCATGGAGATGAGTGGGTGAGTGACAGCCAAGTTCTGCTGGTACTCATCTTCGTCTTGCAAGCTGCTTACTGAACTGAAACGCTTTGAAAGTTTCGAATCAGAAACTAACTCGTTATGTTCCATCAATTCTGCCTCCTCCAAGACATCTCGCATTGCTAGATCATCGTACTCTTCAGCAGACTTGGTAGAGTGTTCCTCAACCGAGCCTTCCATCTGTGGAGGGAACCAGGTAATAATGTATTCAGTAGCAGGTGTAATAATTTGGTGGTAGTAAGATTTTACCATACGTTCTTGAAGCAATGAATAGAAGCAAGAGAAATTTACATACATAGCACACAATTCTTATGTATTTACATATCTCAAACCAAAACTTTCATATTTACATACATAGCCATAGCACTTTGATGCTACATACATAGCACTTTGATGCTTTAAACCTATTGCATGAAAATATGTGTTTTGCTTTTAAATAGCGGTAATAATGCTATTTTTATGTGACATTAAAGATTTGAGTGTTTTGTGCGTAAATATGAATATTTAGGTGTAGATATATGTAAATACATAAGAATTGTGTGCTATGCATGTAAATGCCCGGAGAAATAATTAATTTTAGAGATAAGTACTCACCTCATCATGAATATCCTTAGCAACATCACTTAGATCCTCATCACTATCAATATCAGGGTGATCATCAGCCTCTTCACTGCCAGAGACAGATAACTCCTCTTTTAGCTGCAAAAAGATGTCAGCTAAATACGGACAAAAATGAAAATAAACGAAGAAATGGAGAATGGAATGGCAATTTTCATAATAAATTAATTATAAGAGACGAGCAATCCATGTACTCCAGTACCTCGAGAGACCATTTCTTCTCCTTCCTTGCAATTGCTAATCTAATTTTTTTGGCAACATGAAAGCCTTCAATAGCAATCAAGGAGGCCTCATTGTGCGATGAGATATATAGATTGATCAACTATTATGATTCATTTTTAATGATTTATATGATTAGTTGATATAATAATACTTGATCAACTTTATTTCTTTTGCTTTAGTCTTTCTCAATATTAAGAAAAATAATATAATAATTGATCTAGGGGCTAAATTCTAGGGTTGCTTTCTGGAGAGATGAAAATTTCATACATATTATGGCTGCTAGGTTTTGATCGAATATCCTTTACCGCCAATACATAAACTGGTTTGACTCTCTCTTGCATCACCCTTTTCTCTCCCAACTCCTAATCTCTTCTACCTTACTGCTAGCAAGCCTCTTCCTCCCTTAAACTAAGGTATTAGTTATCCTGGCAACCCAAGTGGCTGCACTTTCTAGGAAATTAGACAATCTGGGTACAAATACGATGCAAGGACTTTCACCCAACAATGGGTGGACTCATGGACCGGTGGTAGATCCTAGCATCTATACTTTAAAAACAGTTAATGCCATAAGAAATAATGGCCATAACCCATTTTCCAATATCTACAACTCCAACTGGGCTACTTCCCCAAACTCTGATTGGAACATTAGTTACATTAGTCTAAAATACCAAGTTTGGGGGAAATATCAATCCGACCTTATAGAAAATCAGAACAACTGGGATAGGGACCACATTTGCCAAACTCAGCCTTGGAAAGTCACTTCGGAACCCCAATTTAGGGAGCATACCCTGTCATTAGAAGAATTGTTAGTAAGTTTGAGGAATAAATCAAACGCCTACACCCAAAAATGTTGCTACCCAAACTTCAATTGAAATAATTATAACTCTAGAATAGACAACCAACAATGGGAGAGCCCCAAAGTCTATCCTGCAGGAAGTTCGAATAACTAAGATAGTGACTATGTTGAAGAAAGTGATTATTTGGAAGAATCAGTGATAAATGCGGGGAAAGAACCAAGCTAATGCCTTTAGAAACATAAAAAATCAAGTTGAGCAGTTAGCTAAACTTTTAACTAATGAACTCCAAAGGATATTAGGGGTATTTGATAGCTTTCAGAATCGAAAGATTTAGATCCCGAAGAGCAAGCTGAGTCGGATGACTTTTGTTGGGAAATGACCAAGGAAGAATCTGCTCTTCTTTATAAGGCAACCCCCTAGCATAAATAGGGACCCATAGAACTAATCCTAGGAGTGTCCCATGTGGAAGAGTTTGAAGACAGCCCAAGGGAAGAGTATCTAGTAGATTTAAATCATAAACCTGAAAAGCCTAGAGAGAACCTAACCCAAAATTTAGGAGACCTTGAATTATCTTATAGGGAGCCATTTCTTGTAACTTATGTGTTATTTGATATGTTGATCATGTATATTTTTTCTTCCTAAATTTTGTTTTGAAATTTGCTTTGAAATCGACTTTGAACTTTCATTTAAATTATTTTTTAATCTTGTTTATCTACAAAGTGACAGCCTTTATATTGAGATTTTTATCGCACCACGTTTTCTTACTTTATGATTTTTGTACTTGATGAGTGGACTATGCATTTACCGTTTTCATGTACTTACCTGCTTTTTATTTGTATTATTACTTTCCTGTTATACATATTTTGGAAAAAGAATCAAGTTTATGGGGGAGAAAACATTACCTCATTATGAACCTGATAGGTATTTCACATAACTCAGTAAAAGATGGGTGTGCTTGGGGCAGCTTATGCTTATCCAGATAAGCAGCTTATCTTGAAAAGCGACCTGCGGGTGGCTCACAGGGTTTGACCCGCGACCTGCATTTATTGTAAAACTCAACCGCGTTTTCGGATAAGTTGCCGAAACATTTTTTCCGAACGGTGAGGCGGCGTTATAAGTTGCCCCAAACAGACCCTTAATCTCATTTTGTGAACTCTTATTAGGACTTTTAATAATTCAGATTGGTTATCATAAATTTTTAAAAGCGGATAAAAATCATTATAAAAGATTAACTTTAATAAGTTAATAATATGATTTCAAAACTTAACTTTAAACTTTACATAAGACAGACAGATCCAGTGGAGAGATTAGCTAAATTATATATGTAAAAAAAATGTGAGATTGCATGTAGTGCCGAAGTCTATTGTCTCAAACAAAAATGACATATTTACTTCCAGATTGTGGAAGAAGGCTTAGAAAGCTTTCAGCACCTAATTTACTTTCAAAACTACATTTCACCTTTAGACAAAAGGTCAGTCGGAGATAACTATTCAGATATTGGAAGGTCTACTAAGGTTATGTGTCATTGACTTTAGTAGAGACTGGAAAGCACATATCCTATTAGTAGAATTTACTTGCAATAGTAGTTTGCTAAGCTAGCATTGGGAAAACTCCATATGAAGTACGTTGGTCTAAAATAAGTGAAAGAAAGATCATTAGAGCTAATTTAGTTGATGATGCCACTAAGAAGAATAAATTGGTCAGAGACATAATGAAAACAATACAACATGGATAATGAAAATATTACGATGCCAAGCACAAAATAATTGAGTTTGAAGTTGGAGTTTATTTTTACCAAGGACATTCCACTAAAAGGTATGCATTGATTTAGAAAGATAGAAAAATTCAACCTTAGATTTGTCGATCCATTTGATATTGTGAAGAGGATTGGGAAGGTGGCTAACAAATTGGCCTTACCAGCTCGTATGCAGGGAATGCATAATAATCTTCACATGTCTTCAATCAGAAAATATATTGCGGATGAAGTTAATAGGATGATAACAAACTCAGTTGACATTCAACCTGATTTGACTTATGTTTGAGGAACGTGAAAGAGTTCTGGATTATGACGTGAAGAAGCTGTGAAACAAAAAAATCTCTTTTACGAAGATTTTATAGAAGTATGAGTTGAAGAAGGATGCTACTTGAGAGTCTTTGAGAAGTAAGAAAAATATCACAGCTTTTCATTTAAGGTATGCTTGTTTTTGTTTTAAATATTTTCAAATTTTGAGGATGAAATTTTATAAAGAGGGGAGATAGTAATAACTGAATTAAAATAATAATAATAATAATAATAATAATAATAATAATAATAATAATAATAATAATAATAATAATAATAATAAAATAAATAAATAAATAAAAAGATACATACAGTTAGAGATGCATAATCTCGTAAGAGACATATTTTTTATTCCTTTACACATTTTCTCATTCCAACCATCGAATTAGCAAGCGAGAGATAGCTGAGAGATCGAAAGAGAAGAATACTGTTCACACCTTAACTGAGGAAGGAAGTCGGAGAAGAAAACACCGTCAGAGGGGTCGGGCAACTTATCTATGAGTGGAGGAAGCCAAAAGAGGAAGAAGATTCGTGCGGTTTTCCTCGTGCAATAATTACCACACCTGATCAACGTTATTGCTTATTACTCGAGCAATGCCGAAGAGGAAGGAAGGAGGATCAGTTTTGTGCGCTGCTACCGTGCGAAGAATGAGGAGCAAGCCTCGCATGCTTTGTTAGGGGAGACCATTCGAAATCGAAGGAAGGAGGGAGCTCTCACGATCGAGTAGAGACTGGTGGGAGAGATTTTCGGCAAGAATTAAACTTAAGAAGAAAAAGAAGCCTTGTGCAAGAATTAAACTAGACCTTTTAACGTAAGGAGTAATATATTGATTATTATATGTCAATTTAATGATAAGATGATAGATATGATCAAGCTTTCTTTGGTTGAGATTATTATAATAATTTGTATACTTAATTAATATTAGTGGTTGCTTAAAGAAGTTAGTGGAGAAGTATTTCATAATTCGCATGTAAGCAAAAGTGAGTGGTTATTTTTTTTTATGTACTATATTAATGTTTTATTAAATTGTTTAAAACAAATATTTCATTCATCATTTAAAAGTCTGAAATTGTATCACAAATGAGAGGGAAATAACGGGCATATGAATGTACATTTTGAGGAATTTTAAATTGATATGAAATGAAATACAAATGTTAAGTCATACAGGATTACCCCAGATGGTACTGACAGGGGATGTGATATACCCGTGCACATTAAAAGAAATAGTAAAGATGTATCTTCAGATGCAAATTGAGAGTACTTTCAGGTACATCTTTTTAAGGGTCCATACGGGCACATTTTGAGGGTACTTTGGGGTATATTTTTTTAGGATACATTCGAATATGATTGTAATCCTATTATGACGATTAAATATGTTAAAATGATATATACTTAAAGCGAAATAAAAAGGGAAAAAAATGAAAATGAAGATTCAAGAATTTATACAGTAATGAGCTACATTTTTTTTGGTCATTCAAGCATATTATAGGCATCATAATTTAATGCATATAAAAATTATAATTACTCATTAAGTCAAACTTATATTTGAAATTAATGTTTTCTTTTAGGAGAATAAAAACTTTAGGTTAATATGTCTGTTAGGAAGGATTTGGTTTATAGGATGGATTTGATTTACAGTGGGAGTACTGCAACTAATAGGTACTAGTTATGTTGTTTCTGGATACTTAATTTTATCACACTTTGTGGATTTTAGTGGCACTTTTATAAATTTGAAGATTCCATAATTCAGTGGATAGTTGTTTAAATGTTAAAACCGTCCAACTATTGTTCCCGACTTGGTTAATTCCAACTATCAGGCTGGATTGTGAAATCCATTAAGCGAGCGAAAGGACGACTAAGAGCATGAATGAGTAAGAAACAATTTGATAGTGCTAGAAATCCCAGGCAAGCAAGTAGGCTGTATGCAACAAGATAAAGAAGAAGATAAAGGGAGGTGGCAGCAATTAAATAAGAGCTAACGTGATTTTGATAAAATGTAAAGGAAAAATAGTTTTTATTATTAACTAAAAATCACTAAATTTAAAAGTGGAAATTGCATATAATTTTATGCTAATGGCTGGTTAATGGATTTGGGTTTTCTTTCCAATGCAACAATGATTCATAACCAATACATGGTCTTGATATGCTTGAGCAAATAGTTTGTTCATAAAAAGGGGGCATGAGGTGCCAATAGAATACGGAAATTTACAGCGTCAGAGAGGGAATAACGAAGGAAAAAATAAAGTGGAGAAGCTTCATTTCAGAACTCTAGAATGATGAGCTGGGGGAATGGGTACAATTTGTCAAATATAAGCTGCATTCATTTCAATTTTGGTTGCTTTTTAATATTTTATTCATGCAATCTATATGCTTGTTAGGTTAAATCATCTAGAAGGCTGCCCAATGAGCTAGACGGACCTCTTTAGGACCTTTAGTATAAATTTTGGGAAACTTTAATATAATGAATACAACACCTCACAGCACACCAAAGACCTTGCACAATGCGCCGATCAACTGTAAATTTCTCTCCCCTTCACTTATTTTCCTCTTTTCCAGCATGAAACACGAGTGTTCTTCTTAATTATGTAAATCATGCAAAGTTCACGTAGATGGTACTGCACACCTGCAAGCAACAATGAGGCATCATCTTTTGTCCAAACCAAACACAATTCATACATTTTCTGAGCCAGACAAGCCCTGTTCAAGTCAACCATATTTTTCCCGAGTCAAATTCAGTTCAAGTTTCCAGCTATAATAAAAAGGTTCTTTCGTTATGGTATATGAAGCGTCCAGTCTATATCAGATCAGAATCAAGCCGAATAGTTGACCCGAGTCGACAACCAAGCACCAGTTACACACCTTTACATTTCAAAACAAACCTAGTCCTATGCCCCTCAAAACAGAATACACCATCCATTTGCGGCAACTTCTGGCTCACCATCTACCCATTTTTGGGTAACTTCTGGTTCTTCTAATTGTGTCTCCTATTCTTAAGAAACACTACTTTTGTCTCTTGGAACAGCTAACAAGGAAACAAAGTAAAGGCAAGTTTTGTCTGTGATCAAACTACAATATTAAGCAGCCTTTACTTTGACAAGACACCAAATATCAAAGAAAAACCGAGTCTGTGATCAAACTACAATATTAAGCAGCCCACACTTGGACTAAGAAGATCATCTCTTTCATTTAACAGAAATTGGGTAAGGCTTCTTAGAAGAGTAACTGATGAATTATAACAAAAATTCATAGAAAAAAAAAGGAAACTTACTTCTTTGGCGGCTGCTTCTGATAGCCTTGGAGAGCTGCAACAGGAGGAAAAGTATCTACTGCCAGTATCAGTACCGTCAGCCCTCGACTCATCGATGCTTCCAGTATGACTAGTACCACCTGTATCACTGGGCCAGGCACTGATTCCAAAATTACCAAACTGGAGATTAACTGGTTCTGCCTTTCCAATATGCAAGGGGCCATACATGGAAATTCCCACTATTTTATCATTACCATTGGCAGAAATGCATTTTACACTACCATCAGCGAACTCAAATGGCCAAGTTTTAGCAACAGAGCCATCTGTATAAAGAAGGGCCATGAGATGCCTGGAAGAACCTTTCCTCTGAATTAATTGGAACATTCCCTTAGAACTTAGGCTATCAGCAGCACATTGATTTCTATACTCCTCATCCACTAATGGCACCATATTAGTAGCTGGGTCATAAAGAGATTCTCCTGCAGCACGCCTACGTAAACAGCTAAAGATTGTGGCATGAATTAATGCAACACTACGGTCGACATTCGTATTATTAATTTTAGGTACCAAGTGCTTGTCTGCCCGATTACACAGATAGTCCTGAATTGTCCTGATATTTTTGATAAATTTGACATACTTATTCTTGGCAGGATCAAGAGTCATATACTTTGCACGTACTGCAAATCGTTCCATGTGTTTTTCCTCATTTGCAATATAGATCATGAATGGTATTATTGAAGGATGTTTCTTCATTAGCCCCATCTACAAAAGTTTAACAATATAAATCAGCCATAATATTGTGAAGGATAATTAATAAACTAGCATGTTCAACTGGTGCATGAATGAGCAAGTCCTTTTTCAGAAAAGGCATAATAATTTTTAATAAAATTTGTTAATAAAAATCTGAACAGTTTACTAGTTCCAGTAAAGACAACTAAGATCTGATTTCCCTCCCCAACTTGATTTTGGAAGACTTATATTAAACAATTAAATGTTAAAGAACTAAAGAATACTGTTTTCTTTCTTACAAAGATACCCACCACAAAATTGAGGCTTAAATGGACTCCTTCCACAACAACTGATTCTCTTCGATTCTCCCAAGCTGTGATCAAACGGTCCAAGCTATCTATCACCATCTCGCTCTGTGCTTTAAATCCTTTAATGGCCATTTGCCTCTTGCTAATCGTATCTACAGAAGCTAATCTAATAGGAATTTGGCCATCAGCTTTTCCATTTGAGTTTCCTTCTGAAAATTCATCCTTGACCATGGGATATGATAAGACGGCTAGTTTTTGTGCTTTCCGTCTAGCCTTTGCTTCTGCAACTGCTATTGGATCCAAGTATTCTCCAGCATGATAAGTTGAAGCCCAAAGGAGAGGATTTTGCTCCTCATCAACAAAGCTTCTCATCATATGCCGTATGGAATCAGTAGAGATTACAGTGGTGAGGCCCAACCTGCTTCCCTATTTGGATGCACATTCAAGAAATAATATTAAAGGCTGGTGCAGGCTTACCACACACGATTTTAAATAAAGAAAAATACAATGCTAAAAATTTCCTTATAGAATAGCAATTTCACAAGTCTGCAAACCAAAAGATTCTGCTAAAAAAAACCATATATTTTTTTGTGAGAATAACCACAAAACCTAGATACCTTATGTGATACATAAAAGACACACACACACACACACACACACACACAAATAATAATAATAATAATAATAATAATAATAATAATATATATATTATTATTTTTTAAAAAAATGGTGAGAGACTATTATATGAACCTCCAATCACTCATAATGGTGAGAGACAATTTGAGTACCACCTCCTTAAGGCTCACGTCGCCAGAGGAGATTTGAACCCCCGACCTGAGAGATCTTATACTGAGGATGCCGACCAACAGACTGGGGTATGCGGAACATATACATGTATATGTATATGTGTGTGTGTGTGTTAACAATATATTTCCCACAATTTCAAACTGTAATGAGTGCAAATTCCACATATACATGGACCTAGTAAAAGATTGTATTGTCAAGCTGCAATTAAGATACCAGCAGAGCAGACAGAGTAGACTTTCCACATCCACTTGTTCCACATAAAAGAACAGTCACAGATTCCCTCTTTTCTCGGATTCTGCAAAAAAAAAATTAAGAGGAAGGGAGATTAAATACTTAAAACAACATATAATACAATTTAGAATCTCTAGATAAAGTTCAGTAGATAGTAGAAGCCACAAATAGAGCAACCATGGAAACATTTGCTCAAAATTTAAACGAATATAGAGCTGAAAGGTTTAACTACTAGAAGTGCAATAAAATATAATTAATCCTATACATCAAATTGCTGAACAAATAAGTTTAAAACATTAAAAAACCAATTTAAGTTTGCTCATAATTCTAAGGCCATAACACTCTAATCCAATCTTTCGAGACTATTATTTTTTCTTTTGGTGATTCCAAAGCCAACTAATAATATTCATATTCAACTAAATTTAGCTATCTGCCAGTTTGGCCAAGTTCATATGCAAAATTAGTTTATAAAATTTTTAGCTGTGCTATACATAAATAACTCTCAATGTTGCTAGTCCTGTGTCACGCCAGTCAAAGGTTGACCGGCCTGGACCAACCAGCCCCAGTTGGCCCAGCCAAGCTGGGCAGCATAGTAGGATTAAATAACTTTCAACCAAAATTATCATACAAAACTTGCACCATACTCAGAACTATGAAGCACATATACGAACACGACACGGGACAACAAAACTATACAATTGCCAAAGGTGGGACACGACATGTCATAGACACTTTTTTTTACATTTAGTAAATTATGAATATGAAATAAATAAATATATATATATATATA
>NW_018164444.1:66151803-66173327 GCF_001263595.1 Phalaenopsis equestris | reverse complement strand
ATATATATTTCATTATTCTTTATTAAAGACTTTACAAAATAAAATATGTAAGAATAAAATTGAACTTAATAAAACTAATTTGTATTATGAAATCTAATGCTTAGAAAAATCAATTATTTCAAAATTGGACATTATATGTTTCAAAAGAATTCCTGTAGCATATATACTAAAGTTTAAAATATTCTACGATTACAATTTGTTCAATTAATTAAATTAAAAATTAACTTTTAGAATTATAATAAGTATAGATTTATAACTATTAACTCAATAAATAAATAAATAAATAAACACACACACACACACGAATATATATATATATATATATATATTATCACTTACAGGACTAAAACGACTTTGACTCTACTGGACAAGAATAGAGACTTCGAAGAAAGATATTTGGATTAACTTCAACGAACAGGTTCAACTCCTGTTAGGTTACGCCAAAAAAGCTTTTAACTTTTTCTTTAGTTGGTGCAGGTTTGGCTTCGACGAATGCAGGATGAACCTTTAACGCTCAACTTTGATGAATGTTAGATGCACATTCGATGGTCGGCTTCGAAGACCCTGATTCAAGGAATGTAGAAGGGAGCTTCAACACGAGAAAGGAGGTCGCCTTAACTATGAGTTATACTTATGGCTACACCTATATTTATAATTTAATTCTTCTCATGTCCAATTTGTCCGATGCCATGTTGGGACATGTAAGATACAAAAAAAAATTAGCATGTTTTATAATGTCGAACATTTTTCAAGGCATGTTGGGCATATGCCAGTGTCCCACACAGATATAACATTTTTTATAAACATCGGTGCCACATAGACTTGGAAGAATTTAACAACTAACAAGCACATAGAAATAGGTAAATCATTAAGCAATTAGCTAATTTTGCATGTCCTAGTAAACTTATATTCATAATCATCCAATTACAATGCCTACAACTTTCTTTCCCAAGCCAATCCAACAAAAACACTATAGGAGAGCTTTGAATTAGCGTCGGAAATTTTCGACGCATATATTTGAGTCAATTTTGAGACTGATTTGTGACGAAATTAAATTTATTCTATAGCATCGGAATTTGCGTCGGAATATCTGACACAAACAACGACGAAATTAACGATGATGTTGTGGCGCTTTTTGCGTCGTATTTGCGTCCAATAAATCAGTGCAAAAATTTTATTTAAAAGCGACAAAAAAATTTGACGCAAAGTAGATGATAAATCCAACGCAATTGACCTAAAAAATCCTCCCACATCTTCCGATTCATTTTCATCTTCGCATGCCTTGCCCGCATCTCCTCTCCTTCCTCCCGCAACACCAAAAGCCTCTTCTTCCTCTCGCCGTCGTCGGTCGCCGCACCTCTCAGTCTCCTGCCGCCGTTCCTCCCTCCGACCACTGAAAACCATTGTGACCTTAGCCGATCGGAAAAAGGTAACTTCGGCCATTTTCCTTTTTTTTTAATTTTGGTATGTATTTAACATTAGAAATTTAGGTGTTAGGAATGTATAAGCATAAAATTTCAGTGATGTGTATGTAACATTTGAAGTTTATATGTTAGGAATGTATATGCATAAGATTAAGGTTCTGTTTGGGGCAGCTTGTGCGTTTCAGGATAAGCTGTTTATCCTGAAACGCGGCCCGTGGGCCGGCCGCAGGGTCGACCTGCGGCCTGCGTTTGGTGTAAAAACCCAAACGCAGTTTCGGATAAGCTGGTAAAACGCGCGAACCAAACAGTACGACGGCGTTTTGAAAACGCCTCTCGCACTTATAAGCTGCCCCAAACGGATCCTAAGTTTAGAGTAATGTAAATTTTAGGTTTAGAGTAATGTAAACTTTAGCTTTGGCTTAAAATTTTAGGTTTATATATATTTATCCACTTCTAGGCAATGTTCAGGTGAGATAAGCTATTAGAGAAGGATAAAATAGTGAGAAATTGAAACTTCCATAATATATGTTATTATGAGAGATAAATTGTCATTCTAAAATTAATAAAATTAATGTGAGTTGAGATAATTAGTTGATTAGTTACATTAAGAAGTTACTAAAAAAAAGTCATAAGAGTCCAAAAATTATTGATTTCAATTACTAATGGAAAAAAAAAATGACTTTAAACTTGTCACATCAATTTTTTTCGTTATGCGGACCTACAAAAGCATTCCCCAAATATATAAAACTCACCATTTAATGGGTCTGCCTACAAAAGCAAACCCTAAATGATATTTTTTGTGTAAGCATGTTTAAGGAGTCTATCAATAGAGCAAAGTTCTTAACGTTTAGTAAGGTGGTATGTAGGTATAAATTGAATTTTTGGTGTTAGCTAGGTATGCATATACATAAGAGTTCAATGCTATGCATGTAAATATTGTAGTTTATGTATTAGGTTTGTACATACATAATACTTGCATCGAAATAATTCGAGTTATATGCTTAGGTAAGGTTGTATGTAGGTATAAATTGAAGTTTAGGTGTTAGGTTTTTTTAATTTTGTTTTAGACATAATTACAATATGTTTTCTGTTTAGATTTTGCACATGCCTCCTTTTACTTGTGTATACTGCTCCTGATTATTTTTGTTGTTAGTTATGCTACAGATTACCACAGGTTGTGCTGGTGATCAGCCACCTCAGCGGGTGAATGTAACTAAAAAAATATTTTTTCATATTTTTTTGACTCATGTTTAAAATGACAATTAATAATTATCTTTTATTAAGCAGAAGTACGAGCAGCTCCGGGAGAGGCAGTTGCCCTCCTAGACCCCGAGTATAGCATGGCTGACGAAGATTATAGAAGATCGTTGGGCAAACGAACGGTGACTATTGTATTCAAGGAGGAGGATAAGGAGGAGGAGGATGAGCAATAGGATTAGAAAGAGTTTTTATGTATTTTTAATTTATGAAATATTTAAACTTATATTGATCAAGGTGTAGATGTAAACTTTTAATAATTTAAATTTGTGAAATTATATTCTTTTTCAGTAATTATATTTTTAAGAATTTTGAATTGTGATATAGCTGCATATAATGTTGTTGTGATGTATATTAATTGTTAACTTTATTGTATTGAGACAGCTTTTACTCTTGCTTTTCCTGTTTTTTAGACATAGTTGCTACTTGTGTTTTACCTTTACTGCACAGTTTCTTTTTGTCTATGATTAATTTTCCCGTCAGTAATAATCTTTTTAATATCATTCCTTTGTTTGCAGATGACCACAAGTGGTTCAAATGGTCAGCCACCTCATAGACCCCGTGTTCTGGGGACCTTAAAGACCATCTACCATAGCAGGTAGAGGAGGTCGTACACTCCTACCGCTGCTTCCACTACTGCTACCCCTTCCGTGGCACCTCCCCCACCAGTTGCTGCTACCCCTCTTGCGGCACATTCTCCCCCATCAGTTATTGCCAACCCTCCTGTGGCACCTGCTCCCGCACCCGATGCTATCTCGTCTCCTGTGACGTTTGTTGCTTTCACACTTACTCCCCCACCTGCTACCGGCATACCTTTTGAGCCTGAACCGTCAAATTATTTGTCAAAAAATTTCGACTTAAATTAGAAATAAATAAAATTACTGACCCCCGATTTAATGACAGAAAAAATAGAATGTAAATTAAATGTAAATCCGACGATAACCCTTAAATATCGTTGGATCTGTGTCTAATTTAAGTTTAATCTAGCCGACAAATATGCTTAATTCCTGTGATGAAATCACAATAAATACACGGCTAAGATTGCACGAACAAGAACGGTAAAGAGGACCATCCATAAGCAAGTTCAGCTGAAAGTTTTACACTTCGTCAAAAATAGAATTTGCTGCAAGTTTCTCCCCTCTTCAACGGTAACTAGTTTGCAAACTAGAAAAGTCATCAATCTGAATACAAACAAGCACAAGTTCTGCAATCAGAATTTAGGAGATGAAAACAAATGGCTGAAGTCATTTGCATACCAAATTCAAACATGCCTAAAGCAACTGCAATTCCAAATACGCCCAATAAAAAGCCAATCAGAGAACATCACCAAAACAGCAAGGTTCGAATACAATAACCAAATGCTAAATCTACTTAAAATCATGGCTGAAACCAACAGTGAAGCCAAAACAATAGGACAAAATTAGAAAACTCTGCCCATCCAATACATCAATAAAAAAAACAACAGTATTTTAGACAAAAATTAAAACATAAAACCCTGAAAATCAAACTATCAAATAAGAAAAAACAAGAATAAAATCAAACATGATATTTTGATTCACATTACATTAAATAAAAAAATCAAGAATAATAAACTGGCAGTCCAAAAAAAATGATGGAAGGCCATAAGTGCCTTAAATGCCATATAATTTTTTAAATCATTATTTAAAATAGAAATGCATTCGTTGATTGTAATTATCATTGTTTTATATATTTATTTCACTGCAATTATCTAGGTGCAACATCAAATAATACATAATTATAAAAAACACATACAGAAAAAAAAAAAAAAAAAAAGAAAAAGCAACGAGATATCAATTGCATTCGTTGATTGTAATTATCATTGTTTTATATATTTATTTCACTGCAATTATCTAGGTGCAACATCAAATAATACATAATTATAAAAAACACATACAGAAAAAAAAAAAAAAAAACAGAACAAGCAACGAGATGTCAATCATGTCATATTGCAAATCATGAGCACTTGTAAAATATAATGACTAGTGCTACTGAAATCAGCTTTTTAGCCTTTGAACCATCCATTTTCCCTTCATTTCAATTTTCTAAATGAATTGGCATTTAAAAACTTCATGCAGTGCTTTTAAGGGAGTGAATTTATGCAAATTTCCACTACCATATGAACTTGAAATACCCAAAAATACATAATATAACATTCTAAGCTTCTTTTCTCAACATTTTTTGTCAAGCTATAACAAAAGAATTCAAGTTAAACATTAAAATGGGTTCCATAAAAATGGTGAATATGCCAAGGAAAGCAATGAGTAAATGAGAAAATTGGTATTTATAAAAAAATAGATTTGCTGAAATAATTGCACATCCTAGACGTTCATACATCACCAAATGAGGAGCAAAATGATATTCATTTAATAAAAAAAGAAAAATTAAACAATGTAACAACATAAAATATCTCACTTACGAAAATAAACTACATAACTTCTGCAAGGAAAGGAAACGGGATTCTAAATAGGATATGAAGCATTTTGCACCTGCACGCAAGCATCAGGTCAGCCCTCTGGTTGGGACCTACATACTTGTATTCCGATAAAGCATCGCAAATAACTCTCAAGAATCTTTCTCTACTACAAGCCATGGTTGTCAGTTTCTTGTACTGTTCAAATGGTATCGTGTTAGCTATCTCGGCACTTTGCTGACCCAGGCGCTTCATTTCTTGATCTTGATCCACGCAATCAGCCACATATTCCGTTCTCAGAACCTCAAATACCCTTCGGCTGATCTGTAAAATAAACTCTTTCAATGTGAGAACCACTCACTAAATACAGAACAGCTGTAGCCTAAAGAAGGGAAGAAGCCGAAGCTAATTAACAATAGCGGGAATTAAAGCACAAATTTGGCGCAGATAAAATGCAAAACAACCTCAAAACACCAAAAAGGAGAACTTTATTCACAAGAGATCAATACTAACGAGAGAAAAAACAGGCAAAAACCAGGTAGGTATTACGCCCAGAGTTAATACAAAGCAAAATTCCATTAAAAAAACAACCGTCCCAACGCTTGAAAGCAAGACAGGCAAGCATCAAAAGAGAAAGATCGGTTTCCAAGAAAGAGTTCAAATCATAACCAAACACAATTAATTATACTGGAAATTTAATCACAAATTTAGCACCCTCAAACCATCCAAAAACAACAATCAGATGAAAAGAAAACATTAGCAACGCTTGAACTACCCTACTCAAACAATGAATA
Organism: Phalaenopsis equestris; assembly: GCF_001263595.1. Classification (NCBI taxonomy): domain Eukaryota; kingdom Viridiplantae; phylum Streptophyta; class Magnoliopsida; order Asparagales; family Orchidaceae; genus Phalaenopsis; species Phalaenopsis equestris. The sequence continues at coordinate 66,167,421 of NW_018164444.1, read as the reverse complement.
CCGAACACACCTTGAAGGCATGCCTCGCCTTGCATCCCATGAATTGCAGCGTGGTCTGTAACACAGGTCGCGTGTACCGGAACGAGGCAGTCTCCATCCCACCATCGGCTCCTCCCTTTCCTCGCTTCACCCCCACATCATCCACCACCGCAATGTAGATAAGCTTTGCACCTTCCGCCATCTCCAAAAATCCCTAGCGATCAAAGAAACACAGCAGCCTATACAAGCCATTGCAGATCGAGACCGAAGAAGCGATCCATGCGTTTGCCGAAGGATGGTCGAATGCTGCCTAGGGTTAGGGTTCTGATCGGCAGATGAAGAGCGGGGACTGGCTCCCACCCCCGCTTGTTCGGCCCAGTCGGGCCTACACGTGCCATTCCTCGCCGTGACGCGCGCGGCTTCGCGGCTTGTCTTGCGATTTTATATGTATTATAACTGATCAGGCATAGTGATACGGTCAGGTATTTTGTTAGATGTCAGTTTGGAATTTTGACACGTGGCGACGCTGTCGAATGTCCTTTTCAAGCTTTTTCTTCCGAGGAAATTAAGAGGTAGCCGAAAATAAGGTTGGACATTTAAGAAATGAAATAAATAAAATATATTTTGATAGTTCCATATTATATATATATATATTAATTTATTTTTTATGTTTTTTAAAGTAAATCGGTAATGTGTGTGCGCGCGCGTGTGTGTGTGTGTGTGTGTGTGTGTGTGTATAAATATATGCAAACAACATTGAATCGGAATTTCCAATACATACATACATATATGTATGTATGTATGTAGCCTCTAGTTTATTTTTTAAAAAATGATAGTAATTATTTAGTTATAAGAGAATATTATGTTCATGGGTTTATATGCATGGTTAATATATATGAAAATTTAATATTGATGACTATTCTTAGCAAACTTAATGCAATTTTAAGTCATAGAAGGTCCACAATATCTCTAACATTTAATATTTGGTTTTATCTTAGAGTTGGATTGATGAGGCATGCATATGCCCTCATTTAATGATTTTATAATTAGTAGAATTTCTCTAATTATGTAGAGTATATATGGCCTATCAAGTTGTTATGTCGAGTAAGATTGCTCCCTTGAGCTATAGGATGTCGTTTATTAACCTACTAGGTTGCCCAACCAAGCTGTTGGGTTACCCTATTGATCTATCAAGCTGCTTTACCAAGTTTTCATGCCATGTTGCTCTATTAAGTTGCCTTGTCAAGCTGTTAGGATGCATTGCTGATCTATCAGGTCCTCTTACTGAAATGTTGTCATGCTAAGTAAGTGTCAAGTTGACCTGTTGACTTCTCTAACCATCGAGTTGATGAGCTAGCCAGCTGCTAAGTTGATCAGTTGCTGAGTTGACGAGTTGACCACATGGGTGTCAAGCGTCTTGTCGAGTTGCAAGAGCAGAGTTGAAAGCGCATGTTGGGTATAAAGGGCCAATTACCAAATATGAAGAAACACCTTCGCATGACTATAGAAAATGACATGACATAGCTAGGAGATATGACACAACATTATGAATTTTTTTCATATCTCTATGTACTTTATACTAAATTATTGTCAATGTTTATGCTAAAGTAAATTGTTTGTTTTTTATTATTTTAATTATGGGGCCCATTGTCATTTATTTTAATAATAATTAATTAATTAATTAAAAAGAAGAGGGTCATGTCTCTTCCAAATAGACAACACATCCATTCGGTTTAAATTAATTAATTAATTCAATTATCCTAATAAAAGATGATGTTTCTTCACAAAAGACATCATATTCTTTCACTTTAATTAATTAATTAAATTATCTTACATCCTATTGGTCAATAATCATCATGATGGATGGTGGTTAATAACGAATAATTAAGAGAAAGATTGTGTCTCTTCCCAAGAGACTTATCTTTTCTCTTATAAATAAGAGAAGGGTCATCTCTCTCCCAAGATGAAATGTATCTTTTCTATCTATCGGAAAGTACAGAAAGAAATAATGATTAGAGAGATAAATTTTATCTCTTAAAATTGAAGTCTATGATCATGAATACATGTATGTATATCTCGTTAAGGGTATGTGAAAATCATGAATTCAAATATCTTGGTCATTATGAATTTAATGAATTTTGGGTCATGAAATTGGATTTTATAAATTTAAAATCTTAACATATGGTATCAGAGCCAGATTGTTGAATTTGTGATTTTTCATTTAATTTTATTTATATTAATTGCATAAAATTTCTGCTGTAAATTAGATCTTGGAAATAGATTACTTAAGTTAATCAGTAAATTGAGATATTATTGTTTATTTGATGTCAATATTATGTTTAATTTGTTAGTCACCAAAGTTGTCAAATTAGTATGTTTAATAGACGTCAAATTAAATGAATTCAATTACTCATAAGTATGTGATGCTTATTTGAAACAATTTTGTATTTAATTATGAGTATATTGAAATTCATTGATTACATTGATTATGTGAATCGCCCAAAGGTTGATTATTTGTTTTATAATCTTTGAATATAATTGTAGAAATATGATTGTGACATATTTATATACTTGGTTAGGTATGTTTTATCCAAAGATAATATACATGTCTAATTTGAGTAAAAACGAGTGTCAATTATGTGAAAGTAACAATTGAAGCATCAATTATGTTTATTATTATGTATTATTATATCACCCAAAGGAGATTTTCAATACACTATTAATGTTTTCATTTAATCAGTGTGGATTGTATTAAGGGAAAACACACAAAACACACACTTAAGAAAGCTGCCACAAGAAGCACGCAGCTCTTTGAAATTATACACACTGATGTTTGTGGACTTTTTGATGTTCCATCTTTTGGTGGAGAAAAATATTTTATCATCTTTATTGATGATTTTTCACGTTATGGGAATGTCTACTTATTGCATGAAAAATCTCAATCACTAAATGTCTTAAAGGTGTTTATAACTGAGGTTGAGAGACAATTAAGCAGAAAAATGAAAATCATCAGATCCAATAGATGTTGTGAATATTATGATAGGTACAATGAATCTGGACAATGTCCAGGTCCATTTTCTAAATTTTTTCAAACTAATGACATATGCATTCAATACATTATGCCAGGAACACCGCAACAAAATGGTGTTGCAGAAAGACGAAATCGTACTCTGATGGAAATGATTAAGAGTATGATGAGTAATTCTTCTTTACTTTTATCATTGTGGATGCATGCTTTAAAGAACACTGCATATTTGTTAAACAGGATTCCTAGTAAGGCATTTCCAAAAACTCACTTTGAACTATGGCGGGAATGAAACATAGTTTAAGGCACCTGCATGTTTGGGGTTGCCCAGCGGAAATAAAGATTTACAAATTACATGAAAATAAACTGGACTTAAGAACAACCAGTGGTTTCTTTATTGGTTATCCAGAAGAATCGAAAGGGTATAGATTTTATTGTCCTAACCGCAGTACAAGAATTATTGAAGCTAAAAATGCTAAGTTCATTGAAAATGGTGAAATTAGTGAGAGTTTGGAATCACGTAAAGTGAAAATCCAAGAAAGAAAATCCAAGAAAATCCAAGAAATTAAGGTTCAAGTTTCTTTACCTGAAATTTCTTCTCAAGTTGTTATTCTTACAGTTGTTGAACGGTCTACAACTTACATGAACAACAGATAAATGATCAAACACTCCATAATGAAACTGTCATTAATTAACCTACATTAGATGAACCAAATGAAGTTGTACCTAGAAGGCCTCGACGATAAAGAAGGTCTGCTACTTCTGATGATTATGTGGTTTATCTACATGAGTCTAAACTTGACTTGAGAGTCAATGAAGATCCCGTTTCATTTTCACAAGCCATAGAAAGTTTTAATTCTTCTAAATGGTTAGATGCAATGAAAGATGAGTTGAAATCGATGGATCACAATAAAGTTTGGGATGTCGTTGAATTGCCTGAAGGTTGTAAAAGAGTCGGGTGTAAATGGTTCTTTAAGACTAAGCACAACTCAAATGATAATATTGAACGATATAAAACCAGACTTGTTGTCAAAGGTTTCACACAGAAAGATGACATCGACTATAAATAAACATTTTCTCCAGTTTCTAAAAAAAATTCATTTAGAATTATCATGATACTAGTAGCTCATTATGATTTAGAGTTACACCAAATGGATGTGAAAACTGCCTTTTTGAATGAGAATTCAGATGAAGATGTCTACATGAGTCAACCTGAAGGATTTTCCGTTGAAGGAAAAGAACACATGGTCTGTAAACTTAAGAAATCAATATACAGACTTAAGCAAGCTTCCCGATAATTGTATCTTAAGTTCAATGATACCATCACTTCCTTTAGATTTAAAGAACACACTGTTGATCGGTGTATATATTTGAAGATCAGTGGGAGCAAGATCAAATTTCTCATTCTGTGTGTTGATGATATCTTGTTGGCTACTAATGATCTTGGCTAATTGTCTGAAACCAAGAATTTTCTCTTTAAGAACTTTGAAATAAATGATATGACCGATGCATCCTATGTGATTGAAATTGAAATATTTCGTGATAGATCACAAGGATTGTTAGAATTGTCTCAGAAAGCATATATTGATAAAGTTCTTAAGAGATTCAATATGAAAAAGTGCGAAGCAGACTATCGTTGTTGCATCCACTATGTAAGCTGAATTTGTGGCATGCTTTGAAGCTACAATTCAAGGATTATGACTGCGAAATTTTATTTCAAGACTTGGAATTGTCGACAGTATGGTCAAGCCGCTGGTCAAGCCGCTGAAAATTTACTGTGATAACTCTGCAGCAATTTTCTTTTCTAAAAAAAGACAGGTATTTCGAAGGTGCTAAACACATGAAATTAAAGTACCTTGCCGTTAAAGAAGTTAAGAAACATTGGGTGTCAATTGAGCATATTAGCACCAACCTTATGATTGCGGATCCATTGACGAAAGGGTTGTCACCACCGACATTTAATGAACATGTTGTGAGAATGGACATTACAGAAACCCTTCATTAGTTTTATGTTTAGTGCTCTTTGTGTTTGAATCTTTGAGCTCAGTTTATTTTTTTTGATATTAATGTATCTTTTTTTATCGTTAGTGTACACTTTATGTTGTGCGATGTTTAACAAGATTTGTCTTTTAATAGACGTTATTGGGCCATGATGTTATTTTTCATTATGTTAAGTATGTAATTGATATTGTGATACATGAAAGGGACTGTGTCAATAAATTGATACACAACCACTATGATTGATATTAATTTCATAATTATTGATGATTTATGATTTGACCAATATAAAAGAAGAATTTTAACTTACATTTTTGTGCAGTATGTTATGCACTATTAAGTATTACGTGGGCTGAGTGGAAGAATGTTAGTTTTTCATTATTTTAATTATGTCGCCCATTGTCATTTATTTCAATAATAATTAATTAATTAATTAAAAACAAGAGGGTCATGTCTCTTCCAAATAGACAACGCATCCATTCAGTTTAAATTAATTAATTAATTCAATTATCCTAATGAAGGGTCATGTCTCTTCACAAAAGACATATATCCTTTCACTTTAATTAATTAATTAAATTATCTTAAATCCTATTAATCAATAATTATCATGATGGATGGTGGTTAATAATGAATAATTAAGAGAAAGGTCGTGTCTCTTCCCAAGAGACCTATTTTTTCTCTTATAAATAAGAGAAGAGTCCTCTCTCTCCTAAGATGAAATGTATATTGTCTCTCCATCAGAAAGTACAGAAAGAAATAAGGATTAGAGAGAGAAATTCTATCTCTTCAAATTGAATTCTACGATCATGAATACAAATATATATATCTCGTTATGGGTTTGTGAAAACTATGAATTCAAAGATCTTGATCATTATGAATTTAATGAATTTTGGGTCATGAAATTGGATTTTATAAATTTAAAATCCTAACATAAAGAACACCCAAATATTTACAAATAGTGAATTAAGAGTTTGATGGTGGGGACTCTTTAGAGGGCTTCAAGACCTGACTCATGAAAATTTTATTTTTCCTTGGAGGGTCTCCCTCCCTCCCCCTCTCTCCCCCTGCCTCCCTCCCTCCATGGCACACACATGCAAGTCACAAGTTTTTTTCTCAATACTAGTAAGATTTGAGAATAACCCACAAGAAAATCAAGGTTCAATGCTATCTAAAAAGAATGATTTTGACCTTCTATTTAAAAGGTAAGTGTAAGAGCAAGAAATATCAATTAAATAAAAATAAAATCAAAGAACTACACGATAATTAACTTATATTATATGATATGTTGATGGAGGGGAGAGAAAATGACATTGGTGCATAATGACAAGATTTATAGTAGTTTAACAATTAATATTTGTATATACTATGGCAAGAGAATAATTTTTATAGATATTCATTAGTAAGTTGAGCATATAGAATTATTAAACCAAAAAGGAAAACTTAAAGCTAAGTGATTAGGACTGAGGGACTTTATGAGTGGATGTTAAGATAGTTTTATTCTCTTAAAATAATGAATATGATTGCATCCAATAAGTAGTTTTGACATTATTTAATTTAAAAGGTAGCATCTTTTGCACGAAAAACATGATATATTTTTTCTTGGGCGAGTTTTTCCTCTGTGATGCTTATTCTTGATTTACATGGTAAGTGGAAATTTACAAAATAAATAAATAAATAAATAAAATTCATTTTAAATGAGGAAAGTGACCATTTATGTGGGGCTAGGGGTATAAAAGAGTAAAGCTCAAACCCGTTTAGTATTAAAAAGAGAAAACATATTAATTCAAACTAGTTTAATAATGAAATGATAAATATGATGGACAATTAAGAGATAATTAATAGAAATCAGTTGATATAAAATGTAAAATGTTATTCTTTAATTATTTTTAATAGTTTGAAGAAAATTAATTGAATTTTAATATATTTTAAATATATACTTTTTATTAATTGTTTTTTAATCCAAACGACTCATGATCTAATGAGTCAAATCACAACTAGCTTGAACTTGGTTTTTTTAGCTAATTGAGCTCAGTTCACGAGCCACTGATCAAGTCGAGTTTAAGTTGGCTCACAAGTTAGCTTGACTCACTTACATGATTGAGAGGCCTTTATGATGCTTACCTATCATGTGACGTGTGACGTGTGGGCCAAACATGACCATCTCTGCAAACAACAATGGAGCTTCCCAAAAAAGGCTAACCTAAAGGGATTAAATTTATCTTGCCCGAGCCATTTAAGTCCTTTGATCAAAGCTAAGCTGTGGAGATGGAACCAATAATCAAAGCTGTGGAATTGTGAAACTTTAATTGACTCGCATTCTTTCCTTATGAACCTTTGGAGACGGTTACAATACCTTAGTGATACTCTTCCAAAATCCTAATAGCTTCCTAACTACCCAAAAATCTCAATTTGACATAATAACGCAGATATCTTTTGAACGAAAACACCTTTCCAGGGTTGAGAATTTAGCTTGAAAATCATCAATTGCTCAAAAATTGATTTGAATTTTAGTCCAAATCGAGATCGGATCGAAGTAAACGAGCTAAGCTATGAGCTTAAAAACTAAAAACTATTTAATTACATTAAAATTTTTATATATTTTCACAAAATTTCACTCGTATTTAAAAATGATTTAAAATTAATTTCACCAATTTAAAAATTATACAAAATCTATAAAAAAAATTCTCTAAGTATCAAATTAATATCTTATTACTCTGAAATATTTTTTTAATAATTTTTCTAATTAATTTAATATTAAAATTTTTTAAGATGATTTCAACCTTAAAAAAAAAATAAAAAATAGCTGCAGAACCCCAAGATTGAAGCTTGCCAGAATCATGCCAATGATTTGATTTTGAGATTTTTAACATTTCTTATATTTTGATTTTGCACATTTTATTTATTGTATTTTCTAACAAGTGTTCATTAATTTGTTTCTAAATCACTAATGTATAACCAAATAAGAAACATGGACCATAATCGAAATATTTTAAGCATGTTCGAAGAGAGCGACAACAAAATTTAACCAATTTGACAACTCAACTCGACACCAATTCTACATTCTTCAATCGATTGAGCCACATAATACCACGAATCAAATCAACCACTCTGTTTAGCCAAGCAACGAGCCCACTCAATTCACAATTATTTCGACGGGTTAACTCAACAAATCAAGGTGACTTGATGAATGCAACTTCATCAAATTGCCTCACAACTAGATCACACTTACTATACAATGTGCTACATGTTTAGCCTTATCGTTGTTGATGTGTGTTAGAAAATTTGCGGCCGTAGAGTAATAGATTATCGTCTTAACGTTGCAGGAAATTTAACACACACTCGGACGAAAAAAATAATAGAAATACTAGAAGTTCTTACGTAAACAATCTGTAAAAGAAAAAACCAGTGTCTGACTCAGCTGAAAAGATCCGCTATAAATTGAAGATTATAAGTACGGTTTCTTGTCCCACATGCAGGAAAATGTTATATAACCTTCCAAGCTACAAAGTCGGTGCACGGGTGAACTCGTTGAAAGAAGTGAGCGATGATTGATGTTGATTGACGACGATCGACGAATGATGGTTGGCAGCAGTTGGCAACTGGTGGACGGCGGTAGTTAGTAGCTATCGATAGCTGTAGGAGTGATGTTGAATTTTAGCTCATTCTCTAAGTTTTAAGCTTTTCTTTAGGTTTGAATCTCCCCTCGGCCTTAAGCTCTCTCTCTCATGAAAGGGGTAAGCCTTTACATATAGAGTTTCGATTGCAATTAATGAAATAATATAAGCCACTTTGATTAGACCACAAAAAAAAATTCCCTCAATTAGATGGTATTTAATAGACATTTGAGTGACTTAACGATGTCGAAATTGAGCGATTTTGGACTCATTGGATTCTTCTTGTCAAGAAGCTCGATTTGGCCATAAGCTCACAAAATTCCGCATCCGTTGGATCTCTCAAAATTGCCGAAAAACTTATAAAAGTGATTTAATGGCTTGATCTGAGCTTGATTTGACTCACATTGAACCAATTTTGATATCATTTTATTCATCTTATTAAATCGATCAATTTGAACGTAAGTTTGTTGAAATCAAAGCTCTAAATGACTCTTAATTGAAGTTTGAACATTTCTCGCTAAAAAATTACCTCAAAATCCGTGTCATATCACAAGATTTGTGTCAAATGATGAATCTGTTGACGACATATGAATTGTCATTATTTTAATATATTTTCCCTCTTTTACAGCCATCCATGCAACCATCCATAAAGGCACCCCAGAACATATACAAAAAAGAGACCACCCAAAAAATTTTGGGGAGAAGGATCTCATTTCTTCAAAGGTTTAGATTGGATATTTTCTATTAGAAATTCCTTTTTTTTTGTTTCCTCTCTTCTTTTGTGCCGTGTTCTTACCCTTCTCCTTCAACAATCTCTTAGGCAACAATTCAAAGTTAAATCAACACACATCAAGTAAAATGACGTGATGCCTCAAAGCATAAGCTGGTGTTCAAGTTCTGACAAGCATTGGCATGATATACTCATGTACTTGCATCCACAAGATGCTTCTTTGTATTTCTATTTTCTATATACATTTTTTTATTAAAAAAACCATATAAACATATACATCAGGAGAATAGAACCGAAACAACAGAAAGAAAAAGGCAAGGAGATTGATAACCTTTTCCGACAAGAAAGTTTACATACATACCACTTAATTCTTATGCATGTACATACATAATAATAATAAATACAATTTTACATATATGCCACTTTAACTATGCATAAGAAGGCGAACTTCACTTTTTCAAAATTAAAAAGATGATATTTTTGATATGACATGAAAGATTTGGGTGGTACGAATGTCGAAAGTAAAATTTTGGCGCTGGCGCCGGTATGTATGCAAATACCCCTTCTCTATGTTGTATTTATGCAGAAGTTTACGGCAAAAATATCAATTATAAATACTATAAAAGATAAGCATTCCAGAGACAAAAAAATATCTGAATTCAGTTTCTGAATTGAACAAAGTGTAATTTCCTCTACATCATCTATATATTATTATAAAGGGAGCAAATAACAGACTAAAATTGAAAAGTGAGATAATTGAGTGAGTTAAACATTCTGTTGTGAGACAGGGGACCGATGCTAGGGTTCATATCTTTAAGAACCCTAATCAAATTAACGTTCCCCTGGTAAAATGAGAAATGCTGAATATTAGAAGCCTCACACATTGTTGAGGCCAATGAGTTTCCCCTTAATGCTTATTTCCAAAGTGCCACCATCTTTTCTTTTTCTTGACTTCTGCTGTTGGAAGATCTGATAACAAAATGAAACAATCAGAAGATATGCTGTTTAGATGTAGGCATCAAATTTGATCTTAAATTGTGCAAAAATATTTTGGACGATATACATACATACCATTCAATTCTTATGTATTTAAATATCTGACAATAAATCTTTAATTTTTTACATTTATACCACCTTGCCTATGCACAAAAAGGTGTATTTCACTTTTATAAAGTTAAAATAGTAGTGTTTTCTTATGTAAAATGAAATTTTTGGGTGGAATAAAAAAAAAAAGAAATGTTTAGGTGTTTGATATGGAAATACATAGGAACTGTGTGGTATGTATGCAAATGCCCCAAACATTTTAAATTACTCATATGGTGGGAGGGAGAACTCACCTCCTGCAGGATAGATGGAGTTATAGTGAACCTCAGCCCAGAAGCTTAAGAAAATAACTGCATAGCAAATTCAGTCAATGTATCAACAGATTTGTAAGAGATGAAAGTACACTGCTAGAATTTTAATGCAGGCATAGTGAAATTTAAAGAATTTATTCTTAAATTAAAAGATAAAGATTATTTATTTTTGAGAAAAATTGAAAAAAAATATCTCATGATATAATTCGATCTTTTGAAATTGAGGTTGCTAAATTAAAACATGATACTTATGATATCTCTAGTAAAAATCAAATTGAGAATATACTAATGATATCTCTAGAAAAAATCAAATAGATTTCGTATAAGACTAAAACATTAGAAAAAAAAAATTACTTTAATTCATTATCTAGCAAAAAGTTACAAATGATTTTGATTTTATGATTGAAAGACTAAGAATTGTAAATGCTTGCCTTAGAAGCAGATTAAAGATTTATCTTTTATTTTTTCTACTGGAACAAGTTCTATTTCTCGTATGTATGGTTCTACATGATGTAATTTTTTAAAGCATAAAAAAATTATTTTTACAAAAAATAAAATAAAATTATTTCATGCTATCTTACCAGTTATCAAAGGTAAATTTTATAATGGGCTCACACTAGTTGCTTATGCATATGCATTTATAAAATCCACATGCGCAAATTAAGATATTCTATTCATTTATTCTATTTATGGATCTAACATATCCATGGACCTAGCCGCATCTACACCTTTCTTTGAAGCCTAAGTTGCAACTCTTTCTTCTCATTGTTTGTGCCCTCAATAAATTCTTAAATTTTATTTTTATTTTATTTAAGAGGATAATAACTTTCAAGATGGGCACTATTTTGATTGATAATAATTTAATAGAGAATGAGAAAAAAAATTTAAGAGTATATGTTACTAAACTAAATAAAGTAGAATCGATTGAAAAGACAATGTAGAATTTAGATATCATTTTTGTCTAGGAAAGTTTAGAGAAACATATTATAGGATTAGAGCTCAGATGCTCAAACAACTTGGGGTAGACATTCCATATTGTCCTAAAATAACATCTACACAAATTCAAAAAGTTCAAAAACTAAATATTAAAACTGGGCCAATAAATAAATAAATAATAAAATAAAATAAAATAACATCACATTTAAGAAGTTTCCCTTCATTTTTTTTTTGGCAAAGTTGCTTCCACTATTATAACAGTAGATATATTTTTAGGATTGAAAATTGTCCCCAATAAAATAAGGAAAAGTGTGGGAGCCCCACTACTATTGAAAGAACATCCAATTTGCAAACTAGAAATTATTTGCATAAAAAAATTGCACGCATGTTTTATTCAGCAATCATTTCATTTCTTTTGACAAAAAATTCCTATTATTTTAGCGCTTCCTCATGTGCGGAAAATAACAAATGAAAATATTTAAATGGTTTAATCTTCTAAAAACAATTTCGCTATAAAAGCAAAGAGCAAATATTGAAAAAAAAAATGGAGCCTATGAAGAACACTTCAAATGTGGAGTTATCATAATTTGTGATGACTAGATAGATGCACAAAAAAGAACTTTCACTAATTTTATGGACATCATAAAATCTTGACCTACATTTATAAATGTCATCAATCATGGGGGAGCACATAAATATATGTTTTACATTGCAAATTAAAGCAGAAAAGTGATTATGAGTGGGTGCAAAAAATTGGTTTAAGTATGTAGAGCAACTGAAACATCGATTGAGACTCCATACAATAATATTTTTTAGGCTCCTTATGTTATTAACATATTGAATCTTTTATTTTAAAGAATATTTGTGCTCCAAAAAATGTGATGAATAATGAGATCATTTATGAAGAATGTAATTGGATCAAAGTCATTCCTTGAGATCTGAAAATATATCAAATCTTCATCAAGAATCACCCGATGAGATTGCCAATTTTCAATGAGTTTGTGAAGGTGAAAAGGTTGGTTATAGCATAGACTCATTTTACATCAACAATAACTTAGGATTAAGTGATTCAAAACAATAAAGTAAGGGTTATAGACAATGGTTATTAGTGAACAGTAAAATACGTATTACAAAGATGATATAGATGAGAAAAAATTTGTAAAGAGAATTGAATGGTCAATGATAAAACAAGATATCATATAATATTACTTTTGTAGAAACATTATGTACCATGCTAAGGGTAGCTGATTTAGATAAACCTCATCTCCACCTTGTGTATTATGATATATGAGAATTTAGGATAAAGATGAAAATGATTATATGTCAACATAGAAAAATAGGGACAAAAATAACTCCATTTTTTATAAAATTGTGCGTGACAATCTTATAAAAAGATGGAATAAAAGTAACACACCATTTCATTGATCATCTCTCTCTAAATCAAAGAAAACATTGAATTTTCTCATTACTCTTAGTTTATCATATATTGAAATGAATAATGTGACTTATTAGTATTATTTCATTATATATTACAATTATCTTTTGCTAAGTGAAGCTCCAAGTTATTCCACATAAAAATATGAACATATCAAAAGAGGAACAAATGTCCAAAAAAAAATTTCAAATACTGAAGATAAACTGATGATTAATTTAGAGTTTATCAACTTTTTTAAAATACAATTGTGCTTTTATTTATCATAACTACATAGTTTTTTGAAGCCCCACGGATGGAAAAATTAGTTTCTAAAGGCCCTACGGATCAAAAAATATGATTGATAATTTATCGAGCTAAATTCCCACGGCTGCAAAATTTAGCTTTTAAATTGGTGGCTCAATTATGCTCATCTTCTTAATATGAAAAAAAAAAAAAAAGAACCGCGTGACCTTTTATTGATTCATTGAAGAAAAGAGACTGCTGACGAAATGCAAAAGTAGAGGTCAGGGAAGTGAAATAAGAGGTTCACACCCTAGAAGGATTAATTGCTAATACAAGTCTCACACACAATCCGGATAAACCATGGTAGATGTGCATGTCACAATGCACGAGCGAGCTAGAAGCAACTAAGCAGGAGAACATGCTTATCTGGTTGATGAAAATGGAGGACGATGATGGAGGACCTAGGCACCAGCTATCGCAAGAGCGTGGGAGCCAGAAGATGTGAGTGCTCGCTAGAGCGCATGGACATATAAAGCTAGGGTTCCATTTGTGCATTTGGAATACAAGGTTACGGTATCAAAACATCACCAGTTGAAAATGAAAATTAAGTTAGAAAAAAGGGGAGATATTAAAATAAATTGAGAGTAACTGCTCCCGCCCTAGGAGGCGAGAACTGCTCCTGCTTTGTTCATTCTATCGTATCAATAAACACACGAATTCAGAAAACCGCAACATCCCAGTTCCATTTCTTCCTTTCGATCGCAATAAACCACAGAGAACGATTTACTTTTTTCTCTATAAATCCCGCTCTTTTAGTATTGTGAGCCAACACACAAATAACACAAATGAAGAACACTTGGAGATGGTGTATAGAATTCTAAGGTTTCTCACAAAGACTCTTAGTTATGGATTAATTTTTAAGAAAACAAGGAATTGAGAGAGAATTTCCGAATTGATGCTAGTTGGGCTAAGCAACCACATGTTACTGTTCGTATGTATGAAAAAATCTGGTGACATGGAGAAGTAAATGATTGCTTCTATAAGGAATGTCGAATCAAAGTATATGACACTCGTCTTAGGAATCTGTGAAGGGATCTAAATTTATAAATTTTTAGAGAACTTAGATGTACCTCCAATAGACCTATGCAAATATTTTGTGACAACAAAGCTGTAGTGAGATGTGTACTTCCTGACATATAAATGAAAAACGCAAGGAACACAAACAAACACAGATCGTTTACGTGGTTCGATCCAACTGGATCTACGTCCACGGGAGGGAATCAATCAAATAGTTCACTAAGGCAAAAGAAATGGAGAATACATAGCTTATACATAGAGATGAGCCCCCATCTTCCTTCTATGGCCTCCCTCTCAAGCGACACCTTGATACAAGGCCTCAAGATGCTCTCCTCCTCTCTAGCTCTCTAGCTATTCTCTCCTCCTTTGTGGTAGCTCAAAATCTTTTCCCTTACTTTCCTAGGCCTCACACCCTCTCTATTTATAGAAGCAAGAAAGTGGTAGGTGGGAGGTAGGTAAGCGGTAGGTGAGCGGTAGGTAAGATGTGGTAGGTGGCGGCGTCATATTACAAAATTGCCCTTTTACCCTAATTCATTAATTGGGGGTCAAAATAACAATTCTCCACCTTGACCCTCAATTAAGAAGCTTCGAAGTAAAGATTCCCTCCACCTGACCCCTGAGAGGGTCTCAGCCCTTGGTGAAGTTTACTAAGTCCAGACAGTGTCTGAACTTAGCTGTCGGTAGCACCTTGGTGAACATATCAGCAGGATTTTCTTCAGTAGGTATCTTCTCCACTACTATTGAACCCTTCGCGACCACATCCCTCACAAAATGAAGCTTTATATCTATATGCTTGGATCTTTCATGAAATACCTGATTTTTGGTTAGGTGAATGGTGCTTTGGTTGTCGCAAAACACAGTTATCACCTTCTGATGTATCCCAAGCTCTTCAGTCATGCCCTTTAGCCACATAACTTCCTTGATTGCTTCAGTCACAGCGATGTATTCGGCCTCTGTTGTTGAGAGGGCCACAACGGATTGGAGGTTAGACTTCCAACTGACTGCAGTACCGAAAACAGTGAAAATGAATCCGGTCAGTGACTTCCTGGTGTCAATGCTTCCTGCATAATCTGAGTCCACGTAACCAACTACCTTTTCTTCTTTGTCTTCATGCATTTTGAAGGAGTATAGGCGCTGCTTCAGAAAGAGCCTATTAGCCAGAGACTTTGTCAGGTAGAGTACCTCGAGTTTGGCCCAAAGCGCTTGAGTCGTTGTCTCCCTCGACACCTCCCTCAAAACTTTGTCGC
>NW_018164444.1:66151214-66151714 GCF_001263595.1 Phalaenopsis equestris | reverse complement strand
TGGTGCTTGAGAGTTTGACAATCTGAAGTGTTAGCCAATAGGTGTTGCAACCTGCTTAGCCTCATGCATGTTGAACCTTGCTAGAACCTTCTGAATATATGAATTTTAAGACAAAAATAAGGTGTCATTTTTCCTATCTCTAGTAATCTCCATCCCTAGGATCTTTGTAGCAGGTCCTAGGTCCTTCATGTTAAATTCAGAATTGAGCATACCTTTGATCTTCTGGATTTCCTCCATACTTCTGCTGGCTACTAACATATCATCCTCATAAAGAAGTAAGTAGGTACTTATTTCACCGTCTTGCCACTTTATGTACACGCAACAATTGTAGCTGCATCTGACAAATCCGATCTTTAGTATGAACTCATCAAATCGTTTGTACCATTGTCTGGGACTTTGTTTCAGTCCATACAAAGTTTTGTTCAGCAAGCAAATTTTGTCCTTTGTCTCAGGTGTGCAATACCCATCTGGCTGATCCATGTACTGATCCATGTAGATGG
>NW_018164444.1:66150707-66151200 GCF_001263595.1 Phalaenopsis equestris | reverse complement strand
ACCGGGGTCCCCCATAGCCCACCCCGAGCAGAATATCTAGCTGCTCTAATTCCAAATTGTATATATATATATATATACATACATACATATCCTAATGAAGCAGTGCTTCACGACGGGCGAGAAGATTTCTTTGAAGTCGATTCCTTCTACCTGAGTGAATCCCTTTGCAACGCGTCCGGCTTTGTACCTGATACATGATCCTCTCAAAACCTGGCGCGTCTTCCTTCTTCTTAAAGACCCACTTGCAACCAACCACTCGTTTGTTCTTTGGTCGATCCATAAGTTCCCAGGTTTTGTTCTTCATCAGAGAAACCATTTCCTCATCTATTGCCTCTTCCCACCTAAGTCTTTCCTTGCTCTTTAGGGCTTCCTTGTAGTTGCTCGGTTCTGCTTCTTCTATCTCTTCGGCAACACTTAAAGCATATGAGATTATATCTGCATGGCCGTATCTCTCTGGCGGTCTGATAGTTCTTCTTTGTCTGTCCCTTACCAA
>NW_018164444.1:66141671-66148489 GCF_001263595.1 Phalaenopsis equestris | reverse complement strand
CGCCGACCCTTGCAAGGCTTCTGCAACACCCTACTGAACCAATAGAGCTCTCATCTTTACTCTCCATAGACCAAAATCATTATTCCCGTTGAATTTCTCGATGTCGAATTTGGCGGAACCCATTATTGTGGCTCGATCCCCACTAACGTCTGAAATCCGCTCCCCTGAGCACCTACAGAATTCCGAGAGTTGTCGCGGCGTATGCTAGCTGTCGCGGAAATCCTCCTTCGTGAGATCTGCAACTTCGCGGACCGAACGACCCGCCTTCCTCTGCTCCTTCACGGGCAGTTCCTCCTCCGTCTCGCCGAACCGCAAAACCTACAGTGCTAATCCAGTCGATCAAAGCTTTCACTGCTCACCGAATCTGTCGCAATTCAGCTACCTGCGACACGATCCGCTTGCTCCTCTGTTCGTGAATATCGAACTTCTCTTCTTCGTCGCTAGCCGCGAACACCTTTACCCGGACACCTCTAGCCAAGAAGTATGGATCTTCCCACATATGACGTCAATTGTTGTGAGATATGTACTTTCTGGCATAGAAATGAAACGCAAAGAACGCAAGCAAACACAGATCGTTTACGTGGTTTGATCCAACTGGATCTACGTTCACGGGAGGGAATCAATCAAATAGTTCACTAAGGCAAAAAAAATGAAGAATTCATAGCTTATACATAGAAATGAGCCCTCATCTTCCTTCTATGGCCTCCATCTCAAGCGACACCTTGATACAAGGCCTCAAGATGCTCTCCTCCTCTCTAGCTCTCTAGCTATTCTCTCCTCCTTTGTGGTAGCTTAAGATCTCTTCCCTTGCTCTCCTAAGCCTCACACCCTCTCTATTTATAGAAGCAAGAGAGTGGTAGGTGAGAAGCGGTAGGTGAGATGTGGTAGGTGGCGGTGCCATATTACAAAATTATCCTTTTACCTTAGTTTATTAATTGGGGGTCAAAATAACAAAAACAATTATCCGTATTATCAAGAATCCCGCGCATCATGACAGGACCAAGCATATTGACGTTGCTAGCCACTCCATATTTGAAAAGGTGAATGGGAGATTTATACAACTAAGCTACATCCCGACACAAAAAGTTGTTGATGTCTTCACTAAAGCTCTTCCTTTAAGCACCTTCTCAAAGTTCAATATCAAGCTTGATCTTTACAATATCTACAACCCTGCTTGAGGGGGTGTAGAAATCTGAGAAGGTCCTGGAGGAAATTTGAGAAAATCCTCAAGGAAATCTGAAAATATCTTGGAGGATTTGATTGGTACAACTTAAGAAACCCTTGATTAGTCCCCGACAGAATATATCATCGATTTTTATATGAGAGAAGTGTCAGAATAGTCCCGACTCTTTCCAGGAGGTCATTTTAGTCCAAGCGTATATCAAAATAACAATTTAGTCCCGAGACTTTTAAAAGATTCTAAGGACTAATTTGACACTTTAATAGAGGACTAAAATAATCGTATATAAATAGTCGGGGGACTTTTTTTTTTTTTTTGACCCTTTACTCGTCATTATACTTTCCGTATAAAATTAATGTTGAAAAGTCATGCTCTACCATTAAGGAAATAATGAACATAAAAAGAGAAAAACAATTCATGATTATTCCTACAGTATAGCAACTGTTATTAAGAATGTTCGAGTGTTAATCCCCACCATTATTGTAATAAATGGTAACCACATATAGAAAACAAGCTTAATTTAAAATCACCTTTTGAATATACAACAGTTGGCTGCATGGAACCACAATTCAACATTAGAGAGCTTACATAAACATACCTCGCTTAGACCGTTGGTCATTGGGCAGGATTTCTATGTAGCAGGTGTCTCTGAACGATGTTATGACAAATATTTTAACACCATACTGGGAGATAAGACAAAAATACAGAAGCATCAGAAAATGAATAAATTATTTTTATGAAGTTACTGCCATAAGAATATAAAGTCTTATTTATGATTGCATAGACAGATTATCTTATGAGTTCTTCCACTAACTGGGCCAAGATCTCAGATGGCTGTAAAATTGGCATCAAACACGTCCAACAAATAAAAAACTCGCATTCAATCAACTGCCATTGAAGCCATTGAGCATACAAGAATAAATTGACACTGATCACGTATTTGCACTGCGATAACTAGGGCTGTCAAAACGGCTCGTTGTTCGCGAACAGCTCATGTTCGGCTCGTTCGCTAAGTTAACGAGCTGAACAAGAACAACACAAATAAATTTTTGTTCGTTCGTGTTCGGCTCATTTTGGCTCGAAATACTACTAATCAATTATATATATATCTTTGATGAGTAGTATTTTTAAAAAAAATTATTGACTACAAGGCTACAAAGATTTATAATCAATTAAAAGTATTAATAAAGAAAATAGAATAAAAATTATTAATTTAGATTCAAATAATATTTTAAATCTTGTCCCAATCCTTAACATCTTATGGCTATGTGATTAGGGTTGTCAAAACGATTTTTTTGTTCGTGAACGGCTCATGTTCGGCTCACTAAGCAAATGAGCCGAACACAAACACAATTTTTGAGCTCGAAATATAAACGAGCCGAACACAAGCTAAACCTGAGCTCGCACGTGTTCGGCTCGTTTACACCCCTAGCGATATCATCAAAATAAAACTATCTTCTCAAATACGAAAAAATGCAGATTTTAAAATTTAACTTGCATAATGAGAAAGAATATCGTATATTAATGTCAGAAAACTTCAAAATACAACCTTAAGATTATCAGGACCAGTTTGCTAAACCAATAGAAAAGGAGTCAAATGGGTTGTTCAAGCACCCTAAAGCGCATTTATTTAGGCCATCAAACACCTTTTTTGAACTTGAGCTAGCACAAATTTATTATGGTCTTTGAGAGGCTTCCCATTAAGACTCATCTAAAGCCCACTTAAAATATGATAATATACTTCTATAATTATTAAAATAGAAATACATTCAATTATTTTAGTCTGTAAAAAATCAAGTTGAGCATGTTGAGTCAAATATGAAGCAAGAGAATCAAGCTAAAAATTCATTTTGAAAATTAAATTTATGATGTCTAAAGTTAAAACTTGATGTGAGCAAACTCAATTAATTATATTTATATAACTAATTCATTATATAAGTGATTTATCAAGAAATAGTTTTATTTTTATATTTATAAGATGAAATTAGTCCAATATCTCAAATTATTTTTTAACCAAATCTAGTGTAGTGTGATGATAGGCGATGGAGTTATGTTATGTCTTTAAATAATGAATAGATTTATGGACTACCATAGAAATACATTGGAGTTAACCAATCCAAACCCATGCCCACTAGGGCCAACATAATAGGGCTTTCAAAGGAATGATATTGATGCACGGACTAATCGTCAACCCAAACCACTTAAAACCCTTCCTACAAAGTTCAAGGTGCCCTCAACAGCTTTAAAGCCAAAAAATTTATCAACCAAAGTTCAATTAGAAATTATTGTGGGCTATGATAAAATCTTTATGAAGTAATTGAAATACACTTATTGTCGATTATCAATTGGGACAATTAGTGCCAACAAGAGATTTCACTAGTAAAAGGGATGGGCATATAGCTTCAAAATGATAATACATGCATATATCAGTATTTGATCAAAGGGTGTTGGCCTTTTCTTCCCTGTGGCCCGAGTCAAAGGAAATGCTAACGTGAAAAGTTTGAGTGGGCCATTGTTAGAGAGAGCAATTTCCTCAATCTTCTCGTAGGCTTTAAGAAAAACTTATCTTTGATCCTAGTTGCAGAAACTCCACATGGACTACTCTAATCGCTTTGAGATAGCATGCACAAAATTACAGTAATTCTCTTCAAATGATGAAAGAGGACTCTCTTGTATGAAATTTTATTGCCACTTGGAGAGTTGAGAAAACAACAACAACAACAAGCCTTTATTCCACTAAGTGGAGTTGGCTGCATGAATCCTTGTTCCCCTTGTGTTTTATTGCATCATATTTTCATTTAATTCTAACAGAGTGAGAACATGTTTTATACAATATGCCTTAGTCTATTTAGGTCTACCTCTGCCTTTCTTAACATAAGTCAAATCTAAAACATCCACTCTCCAAACCGGATCATCAGATGGTCGATATTTAATATGACCAAATCATTTAAGACGACTCTCTCTAATCTTGTCTGGCACTAGAGCTACACCAGCCCTTTCACAGATAGATTCATTTCAAATTTTTATGTAAGTGTCAAACCACTCATCCACCTAAGCATTCTCATCCCAGAAACATTTAAATTTGTTTTATGCTTCTCTTTTAAAGGCCAACATTTTTGCGCCATAAAGTATTGTTGATCTCATCAGCATCTTATAACATTTTCCTTTAAAGGATACTTTTCTATCACACAATAGGCCCGAAGCATTCCTCCACTTCAACCAATCAACTTGAATTCTACTAATAACATTCCTATTTATATCACCATCACTTTGAACAATAGACCCGAAATATCTAAAACGCTCACAACTTTTACTGATTTGATCAACCATACTTACAACTCTGCCACTATAGCCACTACTAATAAAATTACGTTTCATGTATTTAGTTTTAGGTCTACTGAAACAAAGGCCTTCAGATTCCCAATATAGATCTCCATAATTCAAGTTTTTCCTGAATTCTTTCTCTAGTCTTATTCACAAGAAGAATAGCATCCATAACTAAAGCAAAAAGATATAGGCTTAAAGCTGATCCCTGATATAATCCAGCTGAAATAGAAAAATACTTGGCCAATCCTCCTTCTGTTCGAACACAAGTAATAACTCTAGTATATATATCTTTAATGACTTGAACATAAATCATATCAACACATTTCTTTTCTAGAACTCTTTAAAAAGCTTCTCTTGGAACCTTATCGTAAGCTTTTTCTAAATCAATAAAAATCATATCTAGATCCTCATTATTCTCTCTATACTTCTCTATCAACCCTCTCGATAAATGTATAACTTCCATGGTGGACTTGTCACTGACTATGAGAAAAGTGAAGGGATGCGTTAGGTAATTAACAACCATCGTAAAATTTTTATCGAAAAATCATGACACTTAGAGAGTTTAAACAATTGCCTTAAAATTTCCTAAGAAGTGAACGATCAAAAATGGTTTTGTAGGACATTGGGGCTTTGACCATGATAAATTTACCATGACGAAATGCATTTGATTGCTCTCCCCTAAGGAATTACAATGTGACCACACCTTTAGTTTCCCTACTCTAGCTAGAGAAATCAAGTGACCCAACAATACATAAAAGGAGTTGAAGTTTATTTGAACAAAAACACAATTAAAAATAATATTTACAAAACTCCTTGTGCCAATAATAATAGTATCAATTTAGTTGGCAATCAATGCAACAATAATGACCGCATCATGGAAGAGGTTCCTGGTAGTTGGCCATTCGGTTTCAACAAAAGTTATTGTAACCTCCAAAATCAATCTCAAGTTGAAGAAACATGTACGTCTCCTGACCATAGTTGTTTGAGGCACGCAAGCTTCCAAACTTCTACTCTAGTTCCTTCAAGAATTGCTTGCACGACCACCTATGATGCAAATGGCTTGTGTTAGAATATGCTTAATTTGGTTCTCTTCTATAAGTGCTTTGTTGAGGTGTCATCTTGGGTCATCATAGATGAATCCTTTTAGCTTTTTGGCCAAATCAACTCTTCGTTTAGATATCATACGTGAAAACAAAAGTTTATATTATGCCAGTGATACTTGCAGAAAACACAATACATTAATGTACCTTAGAGGCATTGCGCACATCAGCAATGGTTGTCACAATTACTTGTCATGAATTGCAACAATAATCTCTGCAGACAACACTCAAAGATGAGTAATAACAAGTAGCATGTGTTTATCACTCCCATTTTTCGAAGCTATAAGTTAGTTGGCCTAAGTTTCGCCACCTCGAGCAGAATTCACGATGTTATTGTTGCTAGCAGCAAAGGTGACATAACCTTTTATCTGACTTCGAGTCATGAATGGTTTCAACTTTCAATGGTACCATCAGTTATCCTCCATGGGACCAAAGTTGTGCTGATTAATGAGGAATAAGAAGTCACACAATTGAACCTTTCTGTATAGCTATTGGCGAGCCTAACAACTCAATTGAGGCTTCCGACTAATGCAAGCTATAGTACTATATGTCCATAATATAAATTTCCCGTTTAAATTTTTTAGAGTTGTTTACAACTATAGCATAAAATATTTAAGCTATTATTAAAAATTTATAGTGTCTCATATTCTTTAGCCGACCCCATGTAGTGGGATTAAGGTTTTGTTGTTGTTGTTGTTGTTGTTGTTGTCTCATATTCTTTAGCATAGGATTTATCTATTATAAATTGAGTGTATGTAATTAATATAGATTTTGAAAAATATTTACTTACATGTTTTTCTTTCTTTTGACAAATTTGGAGGCAAAACTACTTCTCATGATTAAAAAAAAAACATGATAAAGCCAAGCCAAAATTAAATAGGAGTTGTAGCTATTGCCCACTAAAATATTTATACATATTTATATTTAAGGGGATCAGTTATTCTGTAAATTAAATTTTCTTGTGCGAGGCCTAGCTTGTAACACTGCCGTTGCCGGTCTCAAGCCCGGATGAGAAAAGTGGAGGGTTGCGTTAGGTAGTCGACAGCCAGCGTAAAACTTGTCGAAAAAATCATGACATGAATCCTTTTGATCATTGTGTAAGTGCTAGGGCGTCCCCTGGAAGCGACGCGCTGTATAGCCTGAATACAGTGAAAAGTGTGCAAGGGCCGCTACACCGGAGCCCGGGTGTAGTGTTAAATAAGCAAGGGTTC
>NW_018164444.1:66127779-66139583 GCF_001263595.1 Phalaenopsis equestris | reverse complement strand
TTTTTTTTTTTTTCCAAGGATAAATTTCTCATCCCAACCTTCACTCTATTCATTTTAAAAAACTAACACTTAGATGAAGCTAGATATTGAATTCCAAAATAATTTGGAATTATTGCATCATTTATGGAATCAACAACTGATTCCGTTGTTGATTTAGATATCTTGGGTCTGAGATGAGAATGATTTATGGAATCAACCAACTTTTTAAAAGGTGTGAACGATTTAGATATCTTGGGTCCGTTGTCCAAAGCGATGGTGATATAGATGGGGATGTTAATAGTAGAATTCAAGTTGGTTGGTTGAAGTGGAGGAATGCTTCGGGCCTTTTGTGTGATAGAAAAGTGCCGCTTAGACTGAAAGGAAAATTTTATAAGATGGTGGTGAGACCTGCAATGCTCTATGGCGCTGAATGTTGGCCTTTAAAAGAGAAGCATAATAATAAGTTAAGTGTTGCCGAGATGAGAATGATTAGGTGGATGAGTGGCTTTACACTTAGAGACAAAATGCGGAATGAATATATTCGTGATAGGGTTGGTGTAGCTCCTGTGACAGACAAAATTAGAGAAAGTCGTCTTAGATGGTTTGGTCATATTAAACGTCGACCATTAGATGATCCGATTAGGAGAGTAGATGTTTTAAATTCGACTTGTGTTAAGAAAGGCAGAGGTAGACCTAGGAAGACTTGGGCTTATTGTATTAAAAATGATCTTAATTTACTAGAACTAAATGAAAATATGACACTAAATAGGACGCAATGGAGAAAAAGGATTCATGTAGCCGACCCCACGTAGTGGGATTAAGGCTTTGTTGTTGTTGTTGTTGTTGAGGCCTAGCTTGTAATAATAGAACATAAAGAGGATGAACCAATGTATCAATTATCTAGTTTTTCTCTTGGACTACAACCGATTGTTATTGACTTACTTTTTGGAGATTAAATTTAAGAATTAATGCAATAAATCATCATTTAAACTCCATATAATTGTTCAATATTTTTATAATTTCTTCTATGGCTAACATGCAGATTACACAGTAACAAATGCAACCCTGTGGGCGGTTTCAACGCTAATTATAGTACCCCATCTACCGTCGATCGGAGGCCATGGGTATGCTAGCAATGCTAAAGCCATGGGAAGGCCATACCCACAGCAATCTAACGAAAATAAAATTATCGCTAACTATTCACCAAATAGTCCCTGAAAGGCAACATTCATCTTCAAGATCTCAGATCAATGATGAATAGAGGTCTTGAACAGTTTTTAGTTCCCACATTAGTGCGCCTAGAACTTAAAATTATACATGATTCTGAGCGTGAATTCATTGGACTACAGGTGGCTTGGTGCTGGTTCATCCAAGTCAAGGTCACTGGACAAGAAGAAATAAAAAACATGAGACCCCTGAATTGGGAAAGATAGATAGTGGTTGTAAGAGTTTGAAAGCTGTGTGTGAGAGTGCGTGTGTGTGGACAAGAAGAAATAAAAAACATGAAACCCTCTGAATTGGGAAAGATAGATGGTGGTTGTAAGAGTTTGAAAGCTGTGTGTGAGTGTGTGTGTGTGTGTGTGTGAGAGAGAGAGAGAGAGAGAGAGAGAGAGTTTGCTCGATACTGTAGAGAGAAATGAGAGGGTCAACAAGGAAGAGAAGGGAGCAAAGCAAGAAAACAAGTGAGGATTTTAAATGGGGTGATAAGGGAAAGAAAGTTAAGGGTGTGCAAGGCAAGAAAGATATCAAGCAGGAAAGGTAGAAGCTTAGGATAGAAGACCATAGAGGAGGAGAGGCTATCAACGGAGAGCTGAGAGAGAGAGAGAAAGAGCAAAGAAAAGATGAGCTAGAATAGAGATAAATCCCAGAGCGGGCAAAGAAGAAGGATAAAAAGAACAACAATGTGTGAATGGGTGAAGATGCAAAAGAGCAAGTGGCAGGCATCTTCAGAAAGCTGGAGAAGATGAGAAATGGGGAAAGCACCAATATACGAGTGGGAGCGGTAGCTTCATACAAACTTGGAAAAAACCACTAAAGAGGAAGTGTAGTGAGTTTCACACATGTAGGACTGAATGAGTACAGTTAGTCAATTGGCCAAGAAGAGAGAATAGCTGATTGTGTTCAGAATTCCAAGAATAAACCTGGACAAGTATTCTGGTGGAAATCCCTAGAAAATTCAACAAATTTCTGGTTAAGTACTTGGGTTCTATAAGTTTTATTTGATGAATTAATGAAATTTAAATTTGGGAGAGTCGAGGCTTTGACTAACTTCAACTTTGATGAGCATCGAGTTGATTTATTAATTAGTTAAATTGCTAAGCCAAATTTAAATGTTCATGATGATCTAATCAACTTGACCCATAAAAATACACTTTATCTTTTTTTTTGTGCATCTTCTCGGTGTATCTTCTATCTCCCAACATACAAGCTCAAATCACTTGAGTTTATTTATCAACACCTTATCTTCAATAGGCACTATACCTATATCCCAGTAATGTAATTATTTCTCAAACCATCCTTCTATGTTAGATCATAAAGCCATCTTAGATTCCTAATTCTATCACAATTTAACTTGACTGTCAATAAAATATGAACCTCCTAACACTTTTTGCCCCATAAAGTGTAGCTCAACTGATTCCAGATTTATAAATTCATCTTCAAATTTATGAGAAATTCTCTTCTCACATGGATTTTAGAGAAGCAAGATCCAAGGATCTAAAAACTAGTTCCAAGATCCATGTTTTCTCTCCATTAGTCTAGGAATTTGACAGTATTAAACACTTTGAAAACTTTCATAAGAACGATAAACTAACATCAACATGTGTAAAAGGATCAGTTTCCATAAGTTCAAGCTGCCAAAAGAGCTAAGTTTCCAAATGTTTTTGCAAAAAGCAAAAGCAATGCTTATCATACTGAATCTGCAGCAGCTTGTAAGGTCACATGATCTCCCCATTCACCATTTCTGTTTGTTTGGGTAAAGAAAAAGTAAATCAGCACTTATTCATAGAATGAAACTAATGAATACCTTCTATATAACAAAAATGGAACCTACTTCGAGAGCTTCTTCAAGTAGTCATCATAAGCCATTGGAACATATCCTTCATAGATCTCCGGATTAGATTTAAGCTGAGAAAATTTTAAAAGACAGGCGTAATAATGCTAAGAGCAAGCATTGACTTGAATGGAAAATAAAAAACTTTAAAAAATATTGAATGACAAACCTCATTGATTATTTGCTGCCTCACAAACTTGTGGTGCTCAGGAGTACGATAAAACTGATCAGATAGAGCTCGAAACTGGTTGTTGATGCAAATAATGGTTCAATTGCCAAAAGATGGAAAACAGTAAAATCACGAGCACATAAAAATGAGCAAATTATATTCCATTCCAACAAAGCAACTTCACCCTTGGCCTTTTCTGTTTTTGGTTAAGAAACTAACTTGGAAATGAAAATTTTAAAAAGTATGAACATGAGGAGCCAATAAATTGTTGTGTTAGATATCAAAGAACCATTGAATAATCAGGATAAACCAAACCAACGGCCACATTCTTCAACACGTAATGCTAGCTCACCATTTAATAATTCAAATTATCTTCTATCCTCACCATCTACTTCGTAACATTACTCTAATCAGAAAACAATTCTACCCTGTAGTTGCATAGGGTTTTCTGCTACAAATGGCACTTGGCCGCCCTCGCAGTTGCCAAATTCCCATCTGATAACGAGAAAAATTATAGTGTTCTTAAATTTATTTAATTAGCTACCTCCTGTAGACAAATAAAACTAATGTAGTGATATAGGAGTTAACGCAAACGACGATAAGAAAACAAATATTATTAGTGAAGAGCTCATAGACAATTACAACCAACACACAGAGATAGAAAATAGCAATAAACAAAAAACACAAGCTGCAACCAGAGCATACCGACACTGGTGGTGGCGGTTGGTGGAGGTACGGAAAGCAACGCAAGGTGGGGCAGTTGCAGCAAAGAATAATGTGTGGTAATGAAGCAGGAAGGATGTGGAGGACTTTAGAAAGAATTAATATCCCCTAAAGAATGAGATACAACCGAAGCAGCAAGACAATCACCACCTCAAAGCAAGATACAAACGGAGCTCCAATTGCCCTTGGGTACAACCTTAGAAGGGAAAATAAGGGACGTCGATAACTGTCCTGACAAAACACCATCCAAAACTAAAAATATAAAACAAAGAAAACACACATATAAGCCCTAGATAATTAGAATTGGGCCACTCTTTGGAAAAGAGGCGCCAATCCCTCGTAAAAGAGCCAATCGGCTCTCACCCAGGGCTGGACCAGCTCAGTCCAGTCGTTCCAGAAAGCAGAAGATTTTCCGCACTAATGAAATATCGCGTCAGACACTCATTCCCACATTTGTGATTTTTCACATCTAGGCTTCCTAGTCAATCTCCCAAGGTTGGGGGGAGCTCCAAACTCATTTATCAAAACTCTAACTTCTCATGATATGATATTAGTTTAGCCACATTGAAGGTGGCGGAGCTATTGTAACTTTCAGGTAAGTCACTCCTATGAGTGTTGTTATTCCAAAGCACATTCTGATAAAATAAGTATCCATCCTCTTTTGGCACCACCTGAGCTGAAACTACATATAGACGTAGATTTTCCCAATATAACTCTAAAGTCATTAAGTCTGTAATTGGCTTCTTCCACTCCTCGTACTAGACACTACTCATATGATAAACAAATTAGTCTAGAAGAACTACCTCTAAACTAAAATTTGTGGTAGGCTAGATCACAATAAAGTGTAACTACTCATGTTAGGTTTTTTCTTCTTCTCTGAAAGGATCTGGATTCCACTATAGGATGTTCATTCCCCCGAAGATCCTACGGAGATTTCCAACACTATAGTTCATCTAATGATTAGATCTCGGTAGGTACACCACTGAACTAATGTTAATACTCAAATAAATCTATACAGTCTTTTAGAAACAACACAACAGAATTTTATCTTTGACATGTTGTACCTCCTTCAATAGGGGCAACTTAGCAAGTAGACTATATATATGAAAAGTTTGAAATTTTCGTATATGGGGTTTTCATGTGTTTGGTGTCGATTCCTCGGACTGAAGAACATCTTGGACCACCAAAGGTGATTCTATTGAAGTCTCTCTAAATGGCTCAACTTGAACTATATGTTTTTTTTTCCCGCATTAGCTGGAATCTGATATTCTTTGGTGTCCTCGCTTTCTCCCGTATCTACTAAATTATTTCCCCATGTTTTCAACAGCTCCCTGCTCGATGAAATAGACTGCACCATTGTTTGGACAATCTATTGCATTGTGCCCAAAATCATGACACTTCACACATTTTTTGGTTGTGACAGATTTAGGAATGTTGGTTGGCTTCACCTTTTATCCACTTTGAATCGGTTTCTCCTCAATTGGGGGCATGGATGTTCCCCTGAGCGTACTCTTACTACTCGATCCTGGGGTTGGACTCTGCCTTTAAGGTGTGGCAGTCATGAAGTGATGTCCCATTTCTTCAACAGCTCCCTGCTCAGTAAAATAGACCATATCCTTATTTGGGCAAGCTACTGCACTGTGCCTAAAACCGTGGCACTTGATTCACTTTCTTATTGGGACATATTTAAGAATGTTGGTTGGCATCACCTATCCTCTACTCTGAATCAATTTCTTCTCAGGCGGGGGATTAGGTGTTCCCCTACTCTTGCTGCTCGATCCTGAGTTTAAACTTTGTTTGTAAGGTGTGGCGACCATCCAGTAATGTCGCATCTCCACTTTTGAACCTAAGGTTTAAAGATCCAACCGGTAATCAATTGGCAGGTAATGACACAGCATCTCCCATTTCATTTTGGACTAGGTAATGATAATGTTTTTTGCATCATGCAGGCTTAAGTGCTTTAAATATTTTCACCAAAATAGCACACTTTTCTTTAACTTATTGGTGACTAGTTTCATCATTCTGTCCAGGGGGCGCCTTGATACTCAAAGGCACTTTCCATTATCCAGATCCATTCAATGAGCTCGTACGGATCCATGTAGAAATCAAAATATAGCAAATCCACCTATACTTCAAAATCCAATCTCCTCTGATATTTCAAGCCAACTTTTCAGAGTAAGGGGTTCTTCATCCCTAGAATCTGCTTGGTGAAGGGATTTACTGCATTCTTTCGATTTATCAAGCCACTGTTGTGGCTACGGTGACTCTTCTAGATTGCCTCCTCTCAAAGGTGTTAAGCCTCTGCAGCAGTTGTAGGATTTCCCGACGCACATCCTCTATAGAAGGTTCTCGAACATCTCTTCGTGGATTTCTCATAAACGACATTACAGCCTCGTAAACAAATCTCCCAAAAATTGTCACTTTGGTGTCATGATTGAAGTTTCAGTTTGGGTAGGTGAAAGAGGGTGTGGTGTATAGAGATAATGTAGGGTAGGAAAGAAAAACATTGGGTGGCCAGTTTGAAAAATAAACAAAGAGAAGAACTTTTGTGGGGAAGTGGAGTTGGGTATTGATTGATGCCAAAAACCTTAAGATAGAACTAGGGTTGAGCTAACTCTAATATCAAATGATACCAGAGTTAACCGAAACAACAATAAGTAAGCAAATATTCTTACTGAAAAACCGATAGACAATTACAAACAACACACAAAAATAGAAAATGGAAACAGACAAAACAAAAACTGCGATTATAGTGTATCGACGATGGCAGTGGTGATTGTTGGAGGTCTGAAAAGGTGACAACAAGGTGAGGCAACTCTAGTGAGGAGGAATGCGTGGTAGCAAAGCAAGAGAGAAGCAGAGTAGTACGGGAAGGGTAAATATCCCCTTGGGAACGAGATACAGTCAGAGCACTGCTTAATCCTTGGAAGACAATCACCGCCTCGAAACAAGATACAGTCGAAACATCACTTGGTTTCTGGAAGACAATCACCATCTCGGAACGAGATATAATCGCCCTTGGATACAGCCCAAGAAAGGAAAACAGGGGACACTGGGGCCATCCTGACATAAATACAATCCAAAACTGAGAATCTAAAACAAAGAAAACACATATATATAGGCCCCGCGCAGCTAGGATTGGGTCACAATGTTGAAAGAAGGCACCGATACCTTGTGGAAGAGCCAGTCGGCTCTCCCAAGGCTGGAGTGGCCCGATCCAGTCATTCTGGAATGCAGGAGATCTCCCGCGCTTGTGAAATCCTGTGTCCTACCCTCGCTCCCACAATCATGACTTCTCGCACCCATGCTACCACATTTTGTACTTTAGTTCTCAGGATACTTCAAATGAACTAACAGCTTGTACTTTCTGTTGAAACCCATATATGGTGTATAATGCCACCAATGCCAAGTAGCAACATATTTACAATAGAAGACAGATCATCATTAGCCTGGTTCCAACTACTTAGGTGTCAGCTTTTCTGAAAAAAAGGGCTGCAGTTATAAAACTTAATTCAGACTACATCAACATTCACTTGCTTCAAAGATTTTAATAGTGAGATGCCTGCTTGACTAAAACGAAGTGTGACCAAATTAACACTAGTTCTAGAACGAGGAGAGCAAAATGCTCTTTACCCAAGAGCATTTTCATCACAAAAAATCTATGAATCCATTATGGCAAGATTTGCTAGCTATCACAAAAGGAACTAGCACCTCTTCTGAAAATGTAAGAACTTTTTTTGCACAAAATGGAAAGCCAAGAAACTAATTGCACAGGGTTCAAATAAAATACAATCTTACTCAATAAATTTTAAAAATAGCCACAATATTATATCTATTTTAAATGATAAAGTGATATTTTTATCATCCCTATAAGGGGGGCAGGTTTGTGAAGAGTGAAAATACATTACGTTGTTATTTAACCAACAACGAGTTGTTCAAAAATACAAACAAAAATTAAACCTTGGTTGGAGAAACCTGTGCATTGGAACCATAAACAACCAACCAGGTAAATGAATGATCATTCTCGTAATTCATTTTGTTTATTATTAACAAAATGACCCCAAATTTGTTCCTTAATGCTTCTTCATCTTGTAAAGGATTAACCAACTTTCCAAACATGAATAACCATGACAACTTACCTGACAATTTCCATCTCCTTGAACCTTAAGTTCAACCAAGTCATACAACTGCAACCTGTATGAACATGATAATTAGAAAAGAAATAACAAATACTTTTTAAAAGCAAAGCCAAAGTTTAGAACAAAATCCATCGACGGGATACAACATCAAAGAAATAGCGCTATTAAGCAAACACATGTTAGCAAGGACTTGTGGTACACATTAATACAACATAATTAAAAGTAATCAAAAACATGAAAAGGGAAAGCTACCGAAGAACTAAACCAATGAAATGACACACACATGAATATTGCAAATTTCAAACAGATAATTGTGACCAGTCACTTATTTTTGTAGGTGTTTTCAGAATAGCTCTTAGTCATTTACACATTTTGCAATCAGTTTTGAGGCTGGTTACAAAACCCTAATAAAAAATCTTAACTATGCCTTGGATCAATCCCATTTCACCTATGTGCTAGATCGCTCTTAGCCAAGCTTGCACTCGCTCATTCTCCCACTGTGCTTTGGCGCAAGCTTGCGCGTGGCTCTAGTTGCATGCGCTATTCCAACACATTTGCTTTGTTCCAATCCAAGCGTGCATGGTTCCTGTTGGGATTTATATCTTGTTTAATTTTCTATTTGTAAATAGGAAATTCAGAAGAAATCTAGGGGGCAAGACCAAATCGTTAATGAATAGAACAAGTTTTTAGAGCAATTATTTTTTTTTGGTATCAGAGCTAAACCTCGATCCTAGCCGTCGCTATAGTGCTGCAACGGTACAACTATAGTACTGTTGCTCCTGTATTTCGGCCGGCTGCTCGCCGCATCAAGAAGAACGCGATAGGAAGCTTTTGTTTCAATCGCGAGGTGCAAGGAGGATTCAGTGAAAGGAAGGTCAAGATTCTGTGACGCCTCAAGCGGCATCCAGAGACCGGGACAGAGGGAGACGAGAGGGGGCGAGTGGAGACCAAGGAGGCAAATAGATAGGGCCGATTGTAAATGTGACTATAAGCACGCACACAAGTGCCAAGTCAATGTAAGGTGAAGTCGAATTGGAAGCATGCCGAGTATAGGTTGAGCTGAGCGGGAGCAAAACCGGACATGGTAGGCTTGATCGCTTGCGGGCCAGGTTGATGCCCATGGTTTCGCCAAGCTGAGTTAGTACTTACTAGAGAACCTATAATGCACAACCTACAAGGGAGACGAGAGAAGCATATCAAGATCAGATCAAGAAGAGGAAGGAAGCCCACGTATAATTTATGTGATCTAGATTTGGATCTTTGTGATTGAGAATATTAGGAGATAGAGATGGCACAGAAGGCAAGGAATTGGAGCTTTTAGGAAAAATAGAACTGAAGTTCTAAAGGTCTCTTGGTCGGACTCATATAAGGAGACAACATCTCGACGGGAGCCACTACCTCACTACCTCTAACATAAGTAGAGCTAGATCTCCCTTCTATGGATTTGAAGCTTGACAGACCAACCTTGAGTTGGTCGCCTCAAATTGAGGCTACACTAGCAAAGAAGATACTAGAGGGATATTTGACAGAATCAAGCCAAAGAGCAATAGTGTTGAGGCGAACGAGTGGAGGACCACACACGCTTTGATTTACACCTGGCTACTCAATTCAATAGTTTCATTGATTGCCTCATCAATAGAAAACATTCGAAAGGTGCGTAACATCTTGGTGAAGCTGAAGAAGATCTATGCTGGAGCTGAGAACCACATGAGAGTGTTCTAGATTCAGCGTCAGATAGAGGCAATAGTATCTGATGATTGATCAATTCAAGAGTACTCCATATATCTAAAGTTGTTGTGGGCAGATCATGATCAATTCTCACCGATGTCAAGCTGTAGTGATCCGGGGTGTAAGAAGGGGGAGATCCTTGCACGGATGAGGACTATGTAATTTTTGGCTCATCTGAACCTGAATTTTTTTATCAGAGGAGATCAGTCCTAGCCCAGGCGACGATCTCTTCGTTGGATGAGGCCATCGCTGCGATGATACAAGAGTGTCACATGAGGCTACACTTAGAGCCCGAGTGTACTTCCAGGTTGGTGATCAACTTTGGCTTCCTTGAGCTTAGGCATGACAGGTGCCAAGGGGAGACTCACAAATGCTACAACTACGGTGGAGTAGGACATCTGAGCAGAGTCTGTCCTAGGCCACCTAAGAAGAGAGAGACGTGGACGTGGATAGTTTGGAGACCGTGCTCGTGGCTGTGGTGGTCGAAGAGGTGGAAGGTGTTATTGGATAAATCTGATAGTAACAGAGGACGAGAGAGAGACAGGTGTGGTCTTACAATTAGGATCATTAATTTCTAAAGATGTCGAGAGGAAGCATAAAGCAACGAGTGGTGCGGCCAAGAATGCATCCATCTCGTCATCATCAAGTGGTAGCATTGCTACTAATGTTCACTCAGATAAAGATATTCGTGATACACATGCTCATGCCACTATTTTCACCAAAAGATCACCAGAATGAATAATAGATTGTGGTCCATCTCGACATGTGATAGGTACTATTAGAGAATTCCTTCATATATTACTTAGCAGTTCCAGAGAACATTCAGACTGTTGATGATACAACACAACATGTAGTGGGTAAGGGTACAGTAAGGTGTACTGATTCTATGACTATGTCTAATATTTTTTATGCTCATTCCTTTTGGGTAAATATTTTATCATTAGTTTCATTATTCTTTAACTAAAATGTGTTGTCAAGAGAAAAGGACGGGCCAAATCTTAGAATTGGAACGTGGCACGATGGACTTTGGTATTTGCATAAAGTGAGGATGGACTCAGCCTTGAAATCCATGGTCGAGAGTGTTGAAGGGGATCTAGAAGTGTGGAGGATGTGTTGTTAAGTATATCAACAAAATATTTGGGGAATACTTATCAGCCCAAGGAATCCAACATCAAACCATATGTCCATACACACCATCATAAAATGGAGTTGCAAAGAGGAATAATTGACAACTTTTATAGGTAGTACAAAGCATGATGATTGTGATGATGTCCAAAACACTTGTGGGGGCAACAGTTTTGACGGCTGCTCAATTGATCGACAAAATGTCGTCGAGGGTATTGGATGAGAGTTTCCTTGTTAGATGTTGAAAGTAGATAATAGCAGTATATTCCCATTGAAGATATTTGGCTATGTATGTTTTGTGAAGGAAAATAGATCATCAGCATGGAAGTTGGGTCCCAGAGCTGTAAAGTGCATTATTGTGAGTTATTCTGCTACCCAGAAACTCTCGCTGACCTCCATAAGGGGTCTCTCCTCTCGGCATTATTTGATATTGGATACCAAAACGGTGTGATCGATATTCCTCGTCACTGTGATCTTCCCTATGGAACGGATTTATCTCCTCGTCCATGTCTTCTCTTCGACTCTCCTGATCACTGTCAAAGTTGACCTCTTCTTGTTTCCCGTCATTCAGCTCTACTAGTTTTTCATTGCAGACAATGGATTTCTCGGGTCAAGTTCAATGCATTTTTCTGCGGTGACATGGCTAGGCTTGAGAATCAGAAAGGAAAAAAAATGATGAAGGTAGCTTGAGTGGGCGCAGATGCTAGAAAACTCTACAATGAGAATAGAGTTGGACTAGCTCTGATACCAAATGATATCGGAACTAGTAGGAGGAACAGTGGATCACAAAAACAAACTTTTATTAATATATAAATAGGGTTACAACACGACTCAAATAGAAAGAAAATACAATAAGAGATGATATGGTAGCGTCCGCGAGGTGGTAGGG
>NW_018164444.1:66062787-66127550 GCF_001263595.1 Phalaenopsis equestris | reverse complement strand
AGGGAAAGATGAGGAAGGTCGAGTGATTGTTTGGGCAAGTTGGGAGGGTGTTTGGTTGATTATAGGTAGGCAGGATAGCATGGTTGTGGGAGAAATAGAGGTGGCGGTAGTGTGGTGGTAAGCAGCTAAGGGGAGTGGCAAGAGAAGGGTCGGGAAGAAGATACGAAGGAGTTGGAAGTATACAACACCACCTCAAAGTATGAAACAACCGAAGCACCATGTCATCAGATAGACCCTTAACAAGAGGGAAAGACTCCACAAAAGAGATCTGAAGACAACACAATCATAATTGACTCATACACACAGTGAACAACAATTTATAGCCTCCTACTACTGCACAAAAGGAATGGGGTAAGAAGGTAAAAAGAATCCAGAATAAACTCTTCTCAAAAGAAGACATATGTAGCAGATATGCAAAGCAACCCCCTGGATAGAAAGAGTTCGCGATCTGCATCACTCCTTCGTGCAGGATGACGATCCTGTCCGCCTTCCGTTCTTGGAAGCTTCACTGGACTCGTCCCGCGAAATCAAAGTGCCCCGATGCTGGGCTTATTCAACGCCTGCATCATACACTCCTCACCCACTCCTTAAGGGGATCTCAAGTTAGTCTCTTAACAGCCAACAACCATCAATCTCTTCGATCACCCACCTCCAATGTCGTGCAATGATTGAATGGACACAAGCACCAATAATATTTTGCCATCCAATTTCTTCAATCTTGCATTTGATTATAGTGCTTTAAATTCATATTTAAGCTTGTGTTCTGATTTAGTTTAGTGATTATTAAGAATTGTGCTCAAAATTTCTATCACAGGTAAGTTCTTTAATATTATGAGTCTTAATTTAAGCACTTGGATGGCGGTTGTTGAAGCCATATGATAGACGAACCCATAATTTCTAGGGTATAAGTCATTAACAGGTAGATCAATACCTGGTACCAATGAAGGTAAAATCATAAGATGAAGAAATATGTTAGGGATACGAAGATAATGCTTCATTACAGAATAAATTAATCTTTATCATATGTTGATATGTGTGGATGGTACATACCTTAGAGTATGTCGTATGATCCCAAAATTGGAGCGATGCATATGATCAATATGCTAATATGTGAGTTGAATCTAAGATTCTTATAAGTGTGCTTAATGCTGGACAATATTATACTTTGGTTCAGGATTATTGTTTGATACTTAATATGGTGATATAGATTAATAATTGTCCCAATCACGCAAGAGGTAAAAACACACAAGAAATCCACATTTGTCCCAATCACGCAAGAGCAACAGATGACACAAGCATCCATCCTGACTCCAAGAGCATGATTATATCGTGTTCGTGCATGAATGGGATGCAAAAGCAGTAAGAACCCTCAATAGAAATCATTCATGTTTTTTCTTAAAAAAATGTTTTCATTGTTCTAAAGTAGATATTCTGATAAATCACTATGATGGCCATTCACTTTAATAAACATTGTACTTGAATAAATAGTCAGGCTCATTTTCTTAATTCGATTGTTGATATTTAATCATATGCTTGAAGTGAAATTATCTGATAAATGAAAAACAAAATAAGTTAAGGGCTGCTTGATTTGCTGAAAAAGTAACGCAATGTAAAATGAATGAAATGTAAGGGTAATGTATTGTATTTAGGTTACTTTGGAGTTATTTGATTCAGTGTGAAATAAATAAACAGATTTGGGCAGTGGGCAGTGTGCAGCGACTGGTGATGGGATATGACCAGCGACAGTGGCGGCGGAGGAGGTCAGTAAATGCGGCGGGCAGGCGAGCAACATCCAATATCTGGTGAAGGTCGTTGTTTGATGGAGGGCGGCGAAAGGCAGCAGCACTTTACATAAAAGTATGAATTTAGAAATCAGTCAAATCGATCGAAATCTAAATACTGAGAAAATGAACTATAAAATGTATTTTAAATTCGGTCATAATCTACGCTGTACTTACAATTCTTAAAACCCATGCAAAATAATTACAATACATTGGTTTTTCTATAGATCAAACCACCTCTTAGTTAGTTTTGTTAATCCTTAAGCTTTTTAAAATTGAGTAAATACCTTAAAATTTGTGCTTATGCCCCTAGGATGCAATAGATTAATCATGTGATTATTTATATTTTTATATTGAGAATATACATAATATAGTGTCAATCAACTCTTGTTGAAAAATGATCACTATAAACACATTATTATTATTAGATTATAATGACAATCTCTAGCCGTTAATACTTCTTATTTGTTCTTATTCCCTCATTATTTATTTCCTATTTTGTTTTACTTTATTTTATTTTCTTTCCCGGTTTTTTATTATATTTTATTTCTTTTCTTTATTATGTCTATTGTAATTGGGTTTAAATACCCCTCCTATCAATAATATGGTGCTGCTCTATTCCAAATCTCAACATGGTATCAGAGCCTAACCCTAGATCCAACAGCCACCAGCTTCCTCCCGGTTCCAGCAGCCGACACCTCCTAGTCGTTGGCGTTCTCTGCTGGTTTCAACAGCTGCATGAACCTTATGTTCTAGCCGCAAGTAACAGCAACCGCCGGACTTCCCTGCAACCGTCGGTGTTCCAGCTGCCGCATGAACTTTTTGTCGGTCCCTATGCAATTATCGGTCCCCTCTGATCCAGCCATTGATGATTCAACAAGCTTCTTCCCTCTATCCAGCAGCCGGCAGCCATTGTTTCCTGCTACCCCGTGCAGCTGTTGTTTCCTATAGTTCTGGATCTGAGTCCCCTTCTTACTGTTCTCTACATCAACCATTGTTTCTTGTAGTCCTCTGTCGTAACCCTATCAGAATTCATCGATGGCTCAAAACCACATCTCCTTTGGCTCGGTCGGAATTATGACGGATTCCTCCAACTCTAAACGACCTTCAGAAGGTGTTCTTGATTACACCGGGGGATCAACCCAAATTTAAACTCCCTTGCATACCAGAGGATTAGAAACCAATATGAATTTCTTAATCACAACCCATAAACTAAATGATAATAACTTTCTCCAATGGTCCCAAGCGGTCTTTGTTCATCAAAGGACGTGAAAAATTTGGTTACCTCACAGGTATGGTTCGCGAGCCTCCAAAAATTGAACTGTCATATGAAGCTTGGGAAGTGAAGAACTCCATGATCATGTCGTGGTTGATCAACTCCATGGAGACTTCGATTAGTCGTTCATATATGTTCCTCCCCTCAGTTGGCACCCTCTGGACGATTGTCCGTGATACTTATTTGGATGTAGAAAATTCTGACCAATTTTATGAGGTATCTAAGAAAATCCGGGAGGCAAAACATCGGTCAAGGCCTTATTGCATTATGGATTGAATGCAACTTGTACTACGACTAAACTTGGGATTCTCCGACAGACCTATCCCTCTTCCAGAAGATTGTAGAAATGGATCGCATGTTCCAATTCCTGGGTGGTCTTATCAAAGACCTTGACAAAGGGCGATGCCGTATTTTTAGTCAGGATCCACTTCCTTCCGCACGAGCAGCCTTCACCGAGATTCATCGAGAAAAAAACCAGAGATTTGTCTTGCTCGACACTTCTACTCCTTCAGCCGAATAATCCTCCTTGATCTCAAAAAGTGCTCAACACTCGTCCATGTCATCTCAAACCAGTCACCCTACTTGTGATTACAGTCACAAACTCAATCACACTTGGAGACAAGTATTGGAAACTTCACATTAAGCTAGCGTATAAACCTTCGGCCAAATCCTCTGCAACCAGGGTCTCACGGCGACGTCCGAGCCTACCACAACTCAACAGACTCCTATCTAAAACATCCTGAAATACATTGAATCCCTGAAAAACAAGAGCAATTGATCAAGCTTTTTGGAGTCGCAGGTTCTTCGTCCGACAAGATACTCTTCCAATGGCTCTCACAGTTTTTTCTTCTAGTCGGTGGATTATTGATTCATGTGCCACTGAACACATGACTGGATGTTCACAGGGTTTCTCGACTTACTATCCTTGTTTTGGAAAAGATAATATCAGAATTGAAGATGACTCCTGTAATGTCATTACTGGTAAAAGATCAGTTGTCCTAACAGCCGGTCTAACTCTGGAGTATGTTTTGCATGTTCCCTTATTACAATGTAACTTGTTATCTGTCAGCAAGTTAATAAATGATATCGAATGTGTTTCTAATTTCTCTTCTAATGGTTGTGTTTTTCAGTATCTTCGTTCGAGGATGATGATTGAAACTGCTAATAAGGTAGTTGGACTGTAATATTTACAAGTGAAGAGCACGAAGAGTGTGGACACCACTCAGGAATTGTAGCATATCTCGAGTCATTGATTGTCCTATTATGTTGTTGCATTATCGTTGGGTCATCCTAATTTTCAATATTAGCACAATCTGTATCCTTTAATTTTTTCTAATAAAAATCTTTCTAGCTTCAATTGTGAAACATTTCATTAGCCAAACATCATAAAGGGACTCCCTCACACTTCTAGCTAAACCAATAAAAGGTGATTCCTGACCTTAATTGATAACCACACTCGAATGATACGAGTCTACATTTTAAAAGACAAATCTGAAGTTACTATGACATTCCAAAACTTCTACACTCAATTCAAAACTCTTATTCAAACCCTTCGGACCGACAATGGTTGTGAAATTTTCAACTATATTTTGGGTGAATTCTTGGTAAATAAGAGCATCCTCCATCATAGCTCATATACAGACCCTCAACAAAATGAGGTAGCCGATCGAAAAAGCATTCACTTCCTCAAATTTGCACGATCCATTATGTTTCACTCCAATGCCCTAAAACGGTTTTAGAATGATGTCATTCTCACTGTCAACTATCTCATAAATAGTGTCTGCTCTAAGATTCAAAACTTTTGAATCCCCTTTGCCTTCCTGAAGTCATTCTTCCCTACTAATCGAGTCTTCTCCACATTAGATCCCAAGATTTTTTGGCGCAAGACCTTTTTTCAAAACACTGCCCCCACTTGGAGTAAATTTGATCCCATATCTATAAAATATATATTCCTTAGGTACTGCGTAACTCAAAAGGGTTGTCGGTGTTTGATCCTACCATGAATCTGGATTAGTCTTTATTCCAACTAAATGTCAAGAATGCACTCTTGAATAGAGAGTTGGCAGAACATGTGTATATGTCTCTCCCCTCAGGCTTTGATTTTACAGCCTCCAGAGGACAAATGTGCAAGTTATGAAAGTCCTCCTATGAGCTAAAGCATTTCCCAAGGGCATAGTTCGACAAGTTCACAAAGGTGATCGTAGGCCATAGTTTTACTCGGGCTCAATCGGATCACACTTCTTTTTCCGACATTCCTCCAATTGACAGGTAGCTATCCTTATTTTCAATGTTGATGATATTGTTCTTACAAATAAAAATCTCTCACCATTAGAGTCCTTAAAGAGACTCTTGCAACATCCTTCGAAATAAAGGACACGAGATTTTTCTGGTACTTCTTAGTCATGGAATTCGCTCGATCATCTCGGGGAATTTCCCTGTCTCGGCGCAAATATGTGATTGATCTCTTGATAGAAAATAATTTTCTTCTGTGTAAACCCGTTTATGATTTTATGAATCCTAATGAAAAATTATATGACATTCCCAATGTTGTGTCTGTCAACAAGACTCATCACAAGCGACTCGCGGGAAAACTCATCAACCTCGCTCATATTCGCCCCAATATATGCCACGCATTAGAATAGTGAGTCAATTTATACATGATCCCTATGAGTAACATCTCAAAGTTGTTTACAAGATTCTCTACTATTTGAAAGGTATACCAGACTCAGATTTATTTTACTCTCATTACACCTCTCGGTCTATTGTTGTTTATACAGATGCTGATCGGGCTAGATCAGTTCATGATCGACGTTTCACCTAGAGGTATTGTTCATTTGTATGGGGTATTGCTCATTTGTATGGGGCAATCTTGTCATATAGAAAAGCAAAAAACAGTCTGTGGTTGCCCGATGCAGTGCTGAAGCTGAATTTCAGTCCATGTCTTTAGGAATTTGTGAAGCCCTTCAGCTACACATCATGCTCCATAAACTTAGTATGTCAACATCTGTCCCACTGCAGCTATTTTGTGATAATAAGGTTGCAATCAACATTGCTCACATTCCAGTTCAGTTTGCTCTTATTATCTCATTATGTATTTTTTATTTTGCTTTACTTTGTTTTATTTTCTTTCCCAGTTTTATTCTGTTTCATTTCTTTCCTTTATTACACCTATTGTAATTAGGTTTAAATACCCCTCATTCTATCAATAATATTGTACCGCTCTATTCCAAATCTCAACAATCACTTTGAATTTTTTCAACACTTTATTGAATACTTAGCGATTGCAAATAGTCATAATATGTTGCAGTTGAATAGCCATGGTCACAATTTTTTTATGACCAGCCTATAAAAATACTCTTTAAATTCTCGCTGAACCAAGCCTTCAATGAATACCTGTCTAAAAGCCTCTGATGATCTGATGTAGCTTCATCTACTGAAGGAATTTCACCATTAATTCTTGGAACATGCTGCAAAAGCCATCAACAAGATGAAATAAATTAATTTTAACAAATAAGAATTTAAAATTCAAGTAAAAAAAAAAAGACACATCAAATGATCTGAAACGGAAAGAATTACTAAGGTTTGATGTAATCATGTAATCACGGACAAAACATTAAAACAGGGGGCATTTATATTCATAGCACACAATTCTTACGTATTTAGATATCTCACATGTAAACTTTCATATTTACATGCATATCACTAGAATTTTTAATATCACAACCAAAATAATATTTTATCATTTTTTAGCAATGCATGCATTCAGGATACATTGGTACCGCAACTATTCTAGGGAAATTGTCCGCCTATCAATTTAGTTATCAGAAAATTCAGCGTACTGCAATTCTGTAATGGGCACACTAAGAGGTACATGCTATAAAGCATGTTTGTACAACTAGCATGGCATAGTTTGGTATGCCATTGATGGTCAACATGAGCATACTGTTTGATCCACGGTAAAAGTAATGCATGATACTATAATCATGGTAACCACATTAAGCATTAGAGTATTTAAATGAAACAGTTATGGACTTCCATCGGTTGGCAATCTCTCCAAATTGCCAGAAATTAAGACGTCCCATTGAAAAAGCCAACACCAATGGTGTAGTGAGGCAAAGTCCAAAACACATTGTATGAGACAATTGACGACAAACAGCTTAACAATAGAGACAAATCCACATTTCCTTCACAATTGATCAAATGTTTCAAAACAAACATTGAAAAATGGAATCCCTTTGTGTACATCTAACGACATTTTATTGCTCAAAATGTAGTCCAATGTTCTTCATAAGAATCATGATTTCTGGTAAACGTCAAGAATTTTCCTGTAATAATCCCTACAAAGAGCTGGTGTATTTTGTAGATTAGATTTAATGTTTTATTTGCTTAAGCCTTCATTCTTAACATCATTATTAATGAATTACCCAAAACGCCGAGTCAGATATTTTTACCATAATATCTTCAAGGGGGATTTACATGCATAGCACTCAAAACTTTCAATTTTACCAATTTCACACCAAAAATTTAAATATTACACCATCAAGCACCATGATAAAGGCATTAGTCAACTGCATGTGCCCTTGCCTACCATTGGCGTTCGATTGCGTAGAAGGAAGCTGTAAAGAGGAGGAAGGGGCTGGTTTGGTCACAAGTAAAGAGAGATGAGAGAGTAGTAGGCATCATTGACAGTGAGGGGAGCGATTTGTGGTGTGCTGGCAAGCAGAGAGACAAGAGGAGGAGATGCCGGAAGGTATAGCAGCAGTGCGGCGACTTGTGGTGTGTCAGTGAACAGGAAGATTGGGAGGCTTGTGGGGTGCCAACAAGCAGGAAGATGAGATGAGGAGAGGATGCCAGTAGATGCAGCAGTGGTGCGGCTAGATTGCTGGCGGCGCAAGCAATGGATGGTGAGGGGTGACATTGTTAGAAATTTTAGCTGGGGGTGCTATTTTTTTTTTATTTAAAAGTTTCGGGAGATATAACTGAAATATTTAAAATTTGGGCGCGAAATAGATAAAATCCAAAATTTTGAGTGGTATACATGTAAATCCCTTATCTTCAATATGTGCTACTTAGTCCAACAGTTTATTTCTCACTCAAACTTTCCTATTTTCAACACAACCATCTTAATATTCTCACTTTGTCGTATTCAATTTGTCTTATAAACACTTTATTTTGTTATGATAAGGAGGTTCTTCAATATCTTCAACAATGAAGGCTGCGACATTTGCTTGACCAGATCAAATAATGGGAACAATGATATAACACCATCTTCTCTATCTCCCAAAATAAAATAAAATAAAAAACCATAAAAAACTATTCAAAAGAGAGAAAGGATGAAGAGTTTAAATCAAGTGATACCGTCATAAGAAAATGACAAGTCCTTCAACAATCTACCCTCACAATTTAAGGAGGTTGGACATATGGCCGAGTACTAGTTACAGATTTGTTTTCTAATTGGACTAACACCTTATCAGGCAATCCTAGATCATGGAGCTTGTTTAGGAGTTTAAATTTAAATGTGTTAGAAGCTACTAACATTGATTTATTTCCTTTTCATATATTTT
This sequence comes from Phalaenopsis equestris, assembly GCF_001263595.1. Classification (NCBI taxonomy): domain Eukaryota; kingdom Viridiplantae; phylum Streptophyta; class Magnoliopsida; order Asparagales; family Orchidaceae; genus Phalaenopsis; species Phalaenopsis equestris. The sequence continues at coordinate 66,118,929 of NW_018164444.1, read as the reverse complement.
CTTCTTATTTTATTTATTCCTTATTTGCAGGTCTTTCCTTTTTTAAATATTTCCTATGTTAGGAGTCATGTAATCTGCACTTATACCTCCCCTTTCATATCAATACGACTATCCTGCTCAATTCCCAAAATCAACATGATAGTACTGCCAAAGATCTAACCCTAGCCGCCGGTCTCTTCTTCCCGTCGCCAAAACTTCCTGCAGGCCTCCCTCCCTTACACATTTTTTCTCCTCCTGCAGAATTTTTCAGCCGTCTGCCCCTTCTTCCTGTTGTCGGAATGTTTTGTAGACCTTCCTCCCTTGCAATTTTTAGTCGTTGGCCTCCCTCCTCCCGCGGCTTCCCTACAGGCTCTCCCGTCGTTGTTTCATATAAATTTTAGCAGTTGATCCTTCCTGCAAGTTTTTCCAGCCATAGCACCTCCCTCCAACAGGCTAAATCTCCTTTCAAGCTGTCGTCTACAGGGCCTACCGCCGCTAATCTTCCCTGCAGAATTCCCTCCGCTAATCTTCCCTGCAAAATTCCCGCCGCCAGTTGTCCCTCCTGCCACCAGAATCCTCTGTGTCAGGGCTACCCATATATAAAAATCCTTCAACTCGGGCAAACATTCACCGAGATTCACCAGAAAGAAAGTCGAAGACTTGTCATGCTTGACACCTCCACTCCTTCAACTAAAACTTCAGCCTTGGTCTCCAACAGTACTCAACACTCTTCTACGTCGTCACAAGCTAATCACTCCACATGTGATTTTTGTCACAAACCTTATCATACCCGTGACAATTGTTGGAAGCTCCACGGGAATCCATCGAATATGTCTACCTCCAAATCCTCCGCCGCTAAAGGACTTGCCACAACCTCAGAATCCACGACTATGCAACCAAAGCCCACTCGGACCATCCCAGAATCACCATACTCCATCAAGAGTCTGATGGAACACTTAATTAAGATGTTTATATCTAGTCAGTTATCCTCCGCCCGTCGGCCTCCCACGCTCATAAAGATAACATTTTTATGACACTCGTTGCTTTTGATTCTACTATTATATGGCTTATTGATTCAGGTGCCACAAACCACAAGACTGGATGTTCACAAGTCTTCTCGATATATTATTTGTGCTCCAGGAGAGATGCTATAGTTCCATTGCAGCTAAAGGGTCTGTATTCTTTCAGTCAAGTTGACTTTGAGATCTGTGTTACACGTTCTTTTGCTGAAGTTTAACCTCTTGTCGGTGAGTAAATTGACATATGACCTTGATTGCATTGCTCATTTTTATCCTGATGTTTGCGTCTTTCAAGATAGTCGTTCAAGAAGGACGATTTGAACTGCTAAGCATGTAGTTGGGATCTACTTCTTTCAGGAAAAAGGCATTGATGATACGGACACTCAATCTCATAGTTGTAATTTTTTTCCGATCCATGAATATCATATTATGTTATTACATTGTCGGTTGAGTCATCCCAGTTTTCACTATTTAAAATATCCTTTGATGTCTATTAATAAAAATCTATCTAGTTTTAAATGTGAGATTTGACATTTAACTAAACATTAATGTGTACCATGTCCACCCCACCCTTACACTCTTTTCGCTCTTTTTTCACTGATTCATAGTGACTCATGGGGACCCTCTCGAACTTTGAGCTAAATCGATAAATGGTGGGTCCTTACCTTGATTGATGAACATACTCAGATGACTTGGGTTTATATATTAAAAGATAACTAATAAAGTGACAGTCACCTTAAAAAATTTCCACTCCTTCATTTAGACCCAATTCAAAACCATTATTCAAGTCTTTCGGAACGACAATGACCTTGAGTATTTTAAGTCTATATTAGGAGAATTCTTGGTAAATAAGAGCATCCTCCATCAATATAATGTTGTCCTTACTGTAATATATCTCATCAATAGAGTCCCCACAAAAATTTACAACTTTTGGACCCCATTATCCATCTTGATGTCGTGTTTTCCTACCAATCAGTTCTCCATTGGTTGCACGGCCTTTGTTAGAAACACTACCAACTCGTAGTAAACTTGATCTCTGCTCAATCAAATGTATCTTCCTCGGATATTCTGCTAATAAAAAATGTTATAGGTGTGTTGGTCCTACCACCAACAAACTATGTAAATGCTGACGTCTCCTATTTTGAAAGAGTACCCTAATTCTCTAGCACTTCCTCGAGGGGGAGTTGGAATTTCTAGACATTGTTCCTTTTCCAACTTCATGGAATATTTTACCTACTCCTACTACCACTGAATCCGAGGAACCCTCTGTCCCACTGGATCCGCCACCAACCAAACCAACATCTACACCATTCATTCTCCGTGTCTACACTCGACGTACTAAACCCTCGGGTGAGATTTGCCACAATGCTACTCTTGAGCCGGCTGCCTCGATGCATCTATTGGAATCTGCTCCGACCAACATTCCCGGAAAGACACTCTCAACCTACGGGGATCACTCTAACTCTAAAAGAGTTGAATTCCCTCATTGAGATATGCAATCAGGCATGCTCTCTTTATCCTAAAATTAGTCTTTGTACACAGCTTATCACCGACTTACAAAACTTTTGCTAATTATTTGACGGGTCGTTGTCTTCCATCAACTATTGAGGCAGCATTGGCTGACCCCTCCTGGAAGGTTTCATGGATGAGATGAATGCCCTTCAGCAAAATCATACTTGGGATGTTGTTGATCTTACACGATGAAAGAAAGCAGTGGGTTGCCGGTGGATTTTTTGCACCAAATTTAACTTTGATGGATCCTTTGAACGCAACAAGGCAAGTTGGTGCCAAAGGCTATTCACAAACCTATGGAGTGGACTACGATGAGACTTTTGCTCTGGTAGCTAAACTAAAGATCATTCGAGAATCTGGATTGACCTTATCTCCAAAGGGATGTCAAGAATCCTTTCCTTAACAGAAATCTCGCAGAGGAGGTGAACACGTCTCTTCCATCGGGCTTTGACTCAATCTCTTCCTGTGGAAAAGTGTGTAGATTGCAGAAATCTTTTTATGGATTGAACCAATCCCCCCGGTCCTCGTTTGGAAAGTTTATAAAAGTTGTCGTGGGTCGTGGTTTTTATGAGGCCCAATCTGATCACACGATGTTCTTCCGCCACTCATCCAATGACCGTATTGTCATCCTCATTATCTATGTTGATGAAATCATTGTCACAGGCGATGATCGACCGGCCTTGGAATCTTACAAAAGCATCTTGACAACATCCTATGAGATGAAGGACTTGAGTTCTCTCTAATATTTCCTAGGTATGGAAGTAGCTCGGTCCTCTTGGAGGATTACCCTTTCTCAGCGTAAATATGTGACATATTTACTGAATAAGATAAAGCTACTCCTTTGCAAACTAATAAGTGTTCCAATGGATCCTAATGAGAAGTTGACAGACGTTCCCCATGAAGGTCTGGTCAACAAGCCACACTACCAACGTCTGGTGGGGAAACTCGTTTACCTGGATCACATGCGCCTAGACATTTGTCACTCGTTGGTATTGTTAGTCAGCTCATGCATGATCCCTACGAGCACCACCTCACCGTTGTACACGTATCCTCCACTACTTGAAAGGCGCACAGGGCTCAAATTTGTTGTATTCTCATCACACCTCTTGCTCAGTTGCAGTTTAAACAGACATCCATTGAGTTGGGTCCGTCCTTGATCGGCTATCTACCTCAGGTTATCGCTTCTTCATGTGGGGAAACCTTGTCAAATGAAAAAAATGAAAAACAGTCTGTAATTGCCCAGAGCAGTGTTGAAGCCTAGTTTCAGTCTGTCCATTGGAGTATTGAAGTCTTTTGGTTGCGCATCATGTTCCACAAGTTATGTATGTCTGTCTCTCTTCCTCTGTAGCCGCTTTGTGACAATAAAGCTGCCATCAACATTGCTCGTAATCCAGTTCAGCATGATCGTACCAAACATGTGAAGATTGATAGTCATCTTATGAAGGAGAAGCTTGATTCTGAGAAAATTTTTGTTGCATTCATTCCTTCCACTGGCAAATTAACATATATTCTCACAACAAACCTTTCGCAACCGTTGTTTGACGAGTTCAAATCCAAATCGAACATAATTGACATCTATGCTTCAACTTGAGGGAGAGTGTTAAAAGTAATTAGCATTGATTTATTTACTTTTTCTCTATTTCTTGTTTTATATATTTCCTTCTTGTTATGATTTCCAATTTATATGTCTTTCCTAATTTATATCTTTCCTATAGTTTATCTTTCCTTTGTTAGGAGTCATGTAATTTATACTTATGCCTCCCATTTCATATCAATGAGATTATCCTGCTCAATTCCCAAAATATACAAAATGTTTCCTTTAAATAGCGGCAGTAATAGGATACATCTTTCTCCTCACTAGGTGTCCCTCTCTTCTCCAAGTGAACTGCCTCTCATCCATCTGCCAAACCCAACTCTCTCCAACTAAGAATTGAAAGAAGACCGAGAATAAATTCCACTTGCTTAAGAAGAAGCCACGAGAAGAAAAAAAGACTGGACGAAGTTATAAAGGCAAAAATAAGAAGGTAAACAAGACTAAGCCTATTCAATTCTAGTATTCTACCTATAATTACTTTATCTTGCACACCACTTAATTCCTAAAAACCGTCATCATAAAATTTTGGCAGGCTCCCACACAATAATTGTCTTCTTCGCCAATTATAAAGCCTGCATGATATTACAGGAAGCAATATCATCAAAATATCATGGATATTAGAATATTGAAGCAATCCTTCCATCTAGGATTGAGATAACTTTCCGCATGTATCATGACCTCAACTCAGGATCATGTTAATAAAATGTAACACTGAAGGCCATGCTCTTCATAATGTAGATTGGCTAATTAAAATTCCAAGAGTTCCTTCATAAAATGTCGTATGAAGCCAGTATTGTCTACAGAATTTCAAAGTAGGAATTTGAACTTACAGGTATTGGAATTAACAGATTCAACCTTTTGCCAAGTTCACCATCTATAGTTGAACAATCCTCTGTGAGCTCTAATAACCACTCATCTCCATCAAGTGATATTTCTCCTGGGCTACAACATGCACTAGAGGGGTCTGTATCTTCTGAACTCTCCTCACCATCTTCATACACTTGCAAGAAAAACAAAAATTGTTCAGGTGGAAAAGCACCACAACAACACTAACAAAATATATAAATCATTTACGTAATTCATATTCTTCTATGTACCTGAAGTATAAGTGTTCATGGTTGGACCAAACCAGTTTTGCGCAAGAGCAGATGCTTGCAAATGTTCACCTACATTTGCAGGGCTAGTTGCTTCTGCAACAGCAAGGCGCGAAAATTCTTCCTGAAGAGCGTGTGCCATAATCTCATCACTCCCTAGTGAGGTGTGATCCGTTACAAAATTACTTTCTCTACTGTAGGTTCCATCATAAAAGTTCGCATCACTTTCAGTGGTGACACCACAATAGCTCGAGGTTGAAAATGGATCACCGTTGAGAAAATCAAAGCCCCATCTGAGGACATCAGGATCATGCTCATACATAACCATCAGCTTACAATTCTATACTCCTTTATTATATATTGCAACTGTAAAAATAATTACCTGAAATTAGGCCAAGAAAGAAAAAACAACCGCAAGTTAGCTCAAAAGGGTGGTGCGAAAAAACATTAAATAATGTAGAACCATTTTCTCAAACATGCTCTGATGAAAAAAAATTTTAGAAGGCGTTCTCCAGAAAGCAATAAAAAGTACATCAAATATTTCCCAGGTAGAAGCTTCTTCGAAAGAAGCTTATAAAAACATTAGAATTAATTACTATAATTTACAAGCAGGATATCTAAATGCTGAGAACTTTAATCAACAAAGAAACACTAAAAGCATAAATCAATTAGACTTTCTTTTCTCTCTAAAACTACCATCCGATGGAATTCAAATAATTTTGGATGTATTTGCAAAATAGGGAGCTTAAGAATTACTGTAACCTGTCAATCATGATTTATTATCATTAGGTTCTTATAAGTGTGGCAATCATCATTGTCAGTCCCAAGCCCAGATGAGAAAACTCACAGGGGTTGATGTATAAACCTATGCAAAGATTCATGCAATGGATTTAAATTCTATCCAAAGAATTTCCTAGAAATGATACGCAACAACCTAACCTAAATGTGGTGAGAAGTAGGGCAAGGGGATGTTAGATGGTTTCCCATAAATGCCACACCACAACGTAATTGTTGGAAAATAGTTGAGGGTTTGTTTAAGCCTTAAATCACAAGTGACGTGTCACAATCTAACCCATTTGTTAAAAGTGAAGAAGGGTTACCTAGGTCTAAAACTATATTATATTTACTACATATAATTTGAATACTTTACCTGAGAAGACAACAGGATTAGTAAGAAAATAAATGAAACAAGAAAGTTCCAAGTAAAATAAAGAAGGCTAATTATAGTTTACTATATTCAGGAAAAGTTAACAATAGATATATGAGAGGAATATAGGCTGACATAAAATTGAAAGATTAATTGTAAAAGTTAATAAGATAAATAATGAGGTCTGATATTAAGATAGTTATTGTGGAGAGAATTCAAAATATAATCAGAGCATATGCTTCTTAAATAAATTAAGAGAGTTTTAAAAACCAATTCTATGAAGAGAAACATGAAGGATTTATATTATACATCAAATAAAGAGAGATTAACTTTATATTAACAAAATTGTTCTAATATGATAGGCTATAAGGGGAGTCACTTTATGAATGACAAAAGATAAAAAATACGATGAGAAAAGCCATACTTCATTTCATAATAGCATATGATATTGTAATAATGAACACATGCTTTAAGGAAAGAAGAATAACACTTCAAAAAATGAAGCCACCATACCATATCAAACAAATTACTTTTCACGTAGAAAAATTCTTTGCAAAATTATAAGATAATTATAGAAAAAATTTTAATAACACAACACAAAGCCTTAAAATGTCCATATTAAAAGAAAAAAAATGATCAAAAGAAATAATAGCACTAGGATAAGAAGATGAAACTTAAAATATAATAAATTACTAATCTTTCACTATAAGTTATTAAGATAAGCAAATTAGAATTCTTTAGTTGAACCAAACTTGAAACATTAAAAGATGATTGATTTCATTAAGAGAATTGAAAAATATTTTAAAATAGTTTAGAAATAGATTGTACAATAGTCAAGAGAAGAGAAAGAATACTAAGTGAAGCGGGCGTCCATGCCTAGGGCGCGTGATACGGGACAGGCGAATCAGGCGTTTCCGCACCTGGACCGTTCGGTCTAGACTTCTGAGGGTGACAATCCTCCAAGGCTAAGTATTTACCGCCCAGTTGGAGTGTGGTCCACTCCTAGTTATCTAGGACTATTTATTGGTTTTCGTTGGTGTTTAGGGTTAGTTTTTTCGTTCTGCTTGTTTTGGGACAGCCAACACTGTGTCATTTCCCCATCTAGGGCTATATCCAAGAGTTCTGAGTAGTGTTCCAACTATATCTCTTTCTTGAGGTGGTGTTTATCTTTCTGATACCCTTCCACATCCCTTTCCCGCACAGGCTCGCAGCTCCACCTGTGTTGCATCCACACCAAACCGCCTGCAACTTCGTTGTCATCACTCACGACCTCCCTTTTCTTGTTGTTGCCACCCAGGATGGACAACCATTGTTGTTCCTATTGTTTCCATGCCCATTTCCCCTGTTGCGGCCGCCGCAAGGATGGTCAATCCATTCGTTGTTCTGGCAATTCCTCACCTCCCGTTGTTGCTGCCATCTTTCCCTTGTTGTCGTCCCACATTTCAACCCACTAAGCTCCCCTTTGCTACCTCTCTAGAGGCCCGACGCTTTGTCGACACCACTTACACCCAAGATTCAACCCTAAGGCTAGTATTGTGTTGCTTGTTGCAATTTCAAAATTTTCACATTGTCTTAGTGTAATTTCCGATTTGAATTCAGCAATAATATGGGTTTCCCCTTAGTTTGTAATGAATTACGATATCATTTAGTATCAGAGTCAGCCCAACCCTACTTCTATCGTAGGATTACCACCCAACCCCAATTCTATCCTAGGATTACCAAAATCCAATAATATCTAAACTAAACTACATCCAAAAATCATTCCATATTGCAGATTTTTAAAATTAGCCACCCAAATTTTTTTTCCCACCCATAAATCATTCCATTATTTTCCCTATTTCACCTCTCAACCTTAAATGCTAGCCATGTCGCCGAGGAACAAATGTTGGAAGCCGTGCAAGAACTTGCCATGAAAGAGATGCAGCAAAAAATCTACCGACTTCAGCAAAGACTTGTTGGAATTGATGAAAGAACCCAATGAGAAATCAAAGTAGATCGGGATGGGGAGATCCGAAGAAATAAGGGGAAAAATCACAACCCCTTTCATAAGGAAGATTTCAGTGGAGAGGATGGTAAGCCATGGCGCTTCGGGATTCAATATCAGAAGAGGCTTAGGGATGGAGTGACTTCTTGAGGACATAGATACCTGGGAGTGAAAGTAGACTTACAGGATTTCAATTCAAGAATAAATCCGAATGACTTCATTGAGTGGTTACGAACAGTTGAGATGATTTTTTAGTATAAGTTCTCAGATATTAGGAGAGTGAAGCTTGTTGTCATAAAACTGAGGAAAAGTGTCTCTTTATGGTGGAAGGATCTAAAGAGAGAGATAGAGAGAAATATGGAGCAAGATCGTCACTTGGGAGAATATGAAGAGGATGTAAATGAAATACCTACTTTCGCACTACCTCCAAGACATGGTCTTGAAGCTCCACCACCTACAACAAAGAGACTTGTCAGCGGAAGAGTTCACAACAAAATTTGAGCAGCTCGTGCTGAAATGTGAGCTGACAGAGCTGGAGGAGCACGCTATTGTAAGATATTTAGGAGGTCTGAAGCCAACCATTAGCAATGTTGTCCAACTACAGTAGTATTGAGAGTGATGTTTAAACCTTAGCATTGAGGGTGGAGAAACAATAGAAGTGGATCAAGACCCCAACTTCATTCAGGCAGCCACCCACAAGAGGAGCCAACATGAGTGCACCTAAGGGAGGTGTGAAAATTGTCCAGAAAGATTATAGACCTATCATATAATAGCAAGAAACCTGAGAGGAGCAATACAAACAACACAACACTCGCAAGGAAGTGTTTCAAATGTCATGGATTTGGACACATCGCCTCCACTTGCCCTACTAACAGAGTTGTCCCTTTTACGGGGCAGGGGTCAGTAGAAGAAGTGGACAGTGGTGTTGGAGACAGAGAATAGTGATGATGTGCAAAAATACCAGCTTTCAACTGTTGAGAGCAAGATGTTTGTGGTTCAACGGGTCATTCAGACTAAGGCTACGAGAGAGCAGCAACGACTTCACCAAAATATTTTTTTACAGACGATTCACTGTGAAGAAAAATGTTTGCAATATTATTATAGATGAAGATAGTAGTAAAAATGCGGTATCTACACAGATGCTGGATAAGTTGAGTCTCACTACACTCTCAACCATTATCCCTAACTTGGTTGAAGGACAATAGGGCTAACATTGACAGAAGATGTTGTGTGGAGTTTTCAATTGGGGACCAGCTCCAGGATCAAGTGTGATGTGATGTTGTGCCCGTGAAAGCCTGCCAATGGGTTTGCCAGCTTAGGGCGCAGATGTGTCTAGTTTAGGGCACGGATGTGCCCAGATCAGACTCCTATGCAAACAATATCAACAATGACATGATTATGTACCTATGCAAGCTTTCCATCAACAACTTTCATGAGTTGTTGCATACTAAGGCATAATTTTTAAGAGAACCAATCTATAGTGGCTCCTTCAACTTGTGCATTGATAAAAAGTGAGACAAAACCATGTAATTAAAGAAGGAGAAGGAGCACACGATTTTCACCTACACTATAAACATGCAAAAACAAAGTTTTGAAAATCGGACTGGACATCGACCCGGAAGAATTAGAGGTTCAAGATTCAAAGGTTGAACATTAATTGAATTGAGTGTTGAACCGAATTATGTAATAAATATTAAAATATTTAAATATGACTTAAAAAAGACACAACAGAAAATAATGGTAAAATATTTATGTTAAATTTACTTAAAAATTAAAAAATAATTATCATATAAATATAAATATAAATAAATTTATAATGTATTTAATAATATTAGATACTCAATTCTCGCAGCTCAATTCCTGTTTTTGTAGTCATTCACATATTTCATTTATTTTCATGTCATAGGAAAATTTTACATTATAAAGTTTAAATAGAAAAGAAAGAGCTTGTAGCTCACTTAGTGGTTGTGCATGTTGGTTATTTAGTTTGCCCGTTGGATTTTTGAAACATTGTTAAAAGAAAACTTTTAAAATTAAGACATCATATTTTAAGATTAATAAGATTTAATTATTTGCAATCATTAGATCATCGATCAATGGTGATTAAAACCATGAAAATTGAACAAACGGTTTTATAAAATTGGAACCGATTTAACAGTTCACCTGTTGAACTGGCAGTTCTAACTAATTCCCACCACTTCAATGTTGTAGTTGTTCTTATAGGCAATCAGAGTGGTAATATGACCAGTTCATGTAAAAAATGGTTGAGCCGGCCAATGCAGTTTGATTTAAACAACATTGATCATATCTCAAATAAACAAAAGGTGTAAACAACATTGGCAATCCAAAATATTGTTTATAGCACCGCATCATTGACCCCATAATCAAAGACCGTTTCACGTTAAAAGAATAAAAGAAGCATAAATACAAAGCGGAGAGTTTACTAATGCAAACCTCTAAACAACATGATTTCTTACTTTTACTTTATTTTATTTTTTATCTATTCTCTTTTCTTCACTTCCAAAATAAAGCTCATTACAAAAGAATTTTTTGTTAAATCAAAGAAATTTTTCACATGAGTATATATATCATCATAAATACAAACCAAGCTCACAAGGAGAAGGAAGAGGAGGTTTTTCCGCAGTTTTGAAAAAAAATTTGTGATACTTGTTTGAAATATGGAAGAAGAAGATGAAACGATATGATTAACGAGGAGCCAAAATGGCATAAGAACCATTTAAAAAACGCTTTAGAAGACAAAAGCACATACCATATATCAAGGATTTGTGTAATCAACTTCTTAGCTTTCATCTCTCCAAGATCAATCACTCATTGGAAAAGTAGAGTTGCTTTGGTGGAGATAAAGAGATAGGATGTGATGGATTAAAGAGAGGGGACAACACTAGTTCTTTTATTGGTATGAATGACCAAGCCACGGTGGTGCCAATTTCATAAGTCCAATGATAGAGCTAAAATTTCAATTTTTTCTAGTTTGATAAGCTCTAATAACCCGAGCTTAAGAGGACTTCCCAAGTGTTTAAAAAGGCAAAGTAAAATTAAATAAAAATTGCCAATGTCTTGATTAACTAGATATACAAGCATGAAGTAAGGAATGAATCAACATACAGTCTTGAATGACTGAAACAATTCAAAGCACCGTAGAGTGTATATACACCTTGTTCCGCTACTACTGTGGTGGGAATGGTGTTCTGAGCATGATCAGCAGGATATGAAGCACCACTCTAGCTAGCATGGTCACTACCTCAAACAAGAGACTACCAATACCAAGAAGATGATGGAATGTGCAACCCCCGTCACCAAACTATGTAGAGCTAGCCTAATCATTAAATATTAAATCTTGATGACAACAAAATAATTATTGAAGATGAAATGTTTCATGTTTCACGCTCCTCATCAATAACCATATATAGAAAACCACAGGTCTAGGGGCAAGAGATTGATTCTTCCTTCACAATCAGAGCCTTTAAAAACTAATTAGGTGGTTTTGAGGATTTGCCAAGCAGGTACCTAGTTTGCTTGACTCTTTCTTAATCATAAGCAACTTAAAAATTATTTAGCTTGTTTGACTGCTTCCATGTTCTTTCTTTCTTTTTCATATTGTTTAAGCAAAAAAATTACTTTTCCCATCCTTTAAAATGACCCAATATCCTGCCTTGACATGAGTACTAACCTGACAAAATCTCGAGTAATTCCCAAAGCTAAAATAAATGAACCAGATCTAGTTCCACAACATTGACATTATTTTGAGATTTTAAGATTGTTAAATATTTCTTCCATCAAGCCCAACCATCAAGAAACTCAATTTGGGAAAGAGAGCATTCTAGAAGGAAGAGGAGAAATGCCAATAATTAAATTTGACCAAAAAAGAGCTGAAAGGGTGTTTCCTAACATGAATGAATAACAAGAAACTCGTGAGATGAGAATCATTAAACTGCCAGATAAAATAAGCTGAATAAACATTTCAACAGAAAGAAACAATGGAAGGGTTGGATCATTATACTTCTTCAAAATTTTAATAAATATTGATCATTTCTCTCTAATTTAGCCAAAAATAATTTCACCAGAGAAATAACCCTTACCTAAAAAAATCTCAACATCGTGCAAATTGGTAGTGCTGTTTTCTGAAGTATATATAGTTATAGCAGCCAGGTGTTCACGTAGAAGATCCATGGATGGTCAATGATTTTCATAAAGATCTTGAGTCCTTAGATCTCTTCTGCATGAAAATTCTAGTAAAAGTCATATGGCTGTTCAGCCAACAGATTTTTTTTATTTAAAATGACCGAAAATCCCAGTTCCAAAGATCAGCTGGAGCCGCAATCAATACTAAAGATTATGGCAACCAAGCTCTTTATTGCTGCATTGACAAACAGGAAGTTATTAAGACCAGAACAAAACATGAATGAACGGATATTCAAGTAGTTTAGGAAATAAATGAATATATTTCATCACGTCCCGACAGGTTAGTGTGCCTATTTGCTACCGCCTCAAAAACCATGCATTCTAACGGCCATGGAAAACTCCTGATAAAAATCCGCCATTCTCAACTTATCCAGATACAAACCACCCATTTCACAGTCTTTGTCTAGCGGAGAACGCAATAAATATTTACAAATTGAAGAAAGGAAACTTCGATAGCGATAAGCTCTCAGCAGCCAAAACAGATGAACCAAGCAAATCAAACAATTAAAGAAAATCCAATCAAATCAGAAGCATCCACAGCTCCGACTATGAAGAACCAAAATAAAGCTAAGTGTTAAAGAAATCAATACCGATACTCTTCCCAAAAAGACGAAATGATAGAGAGAAAATTGAGCGAACTCTAGCAGCTATCTTTGATTTCCGATAGCCCAATCAATCTAAAAGCCATCGCAGAAACCATCTCATCAACAGGAACGCAAAAGAGACGAGATCCAGATTCCAGCACTCCGATCCGCAAAAGTACGCATAAATTCTACAACATCGCCGATCGACACGAGTACTTACTTGCGAGTGGAACAATCCAAATCCGAATGCAATTAAATGGGCGAAATTAAACACTGCGATAGCGCGAGCTCATTCTTGGCGAGACGAAGCAAAGATGGGAAGGCTGGCCAATCAGGAGCAATTGGGGTATATAGAGAGGAGGAAAGCGGCTTCGAGACGCCACAGAGATAGATGAAACACTGGAAACAGAGCCGGGAGAGAACGGAAACTTGCGGACATCAAGGTGAAAATACTCAGCATAATTTAACGCGTTGTACTCGGCATATACAACTACAAATCAATATATATATACTTTCCTTATCTTTAAAGGATCTCCTTGTTTATATGGGAGAGCGTGCAATATATTGATGTTACATATTTCTATCTATTTTATTGGGTAATCTACATGATATTCTTGATATTTTACTGATATGAGTCTACTGTCAGACTGTTCTCTAGCTCGGTCGACTGAGTTTTTTTGGTTTCGGCTTAGCATGGCCAGTTCAGTTGACCATGCTTAATCAACGTTGTTGGTTGGTTGTATTTGTTTTGTTGCCCTTGATAATAAACCAGAGAGCTTCTGGACACCCCTCGTATGGTTGGAGATGTCGAAGGGCTAGAAATTCCCTCGAGTCAGCTTCTTCAAGTCAGTTGGCTTAGATGTCTCTTTATCATGTTTTGACTGAACGACTCTGATTCGAATCATTCAATCCTTTCTCATGACTCAGATAGCTTTGGTCTTATTGGCTTTGGCTCAGACAGCTACACTGAGTCGAATAAGTGGGTCTCCTGATCTTCTGTTAGTGGTTTATTCTTCATTGTATTTTTTTCATTTGGACCGTTGGATCTCCTTAAGATCAGTGCTGCCACACTTTCAATGTGCTTATTTTAGTTTCTCAATTCCCATTCTTATTTACAACGATAATGAGATAAGAATGCTAGAATTTAATGCCAAAAGTAGATATTATTTATTTTGATCAATGATTTAATAATTGAACTCCCTTAATTTTTGTGTCTTTGGTCCTTATAAATAGTGTATGACATGACTCTTTGTTTTCTATATTTGTTTTGCATCTCTGCTCGTCTGATCTGGTCGGCTTCCACGCATTGTCATAGAGAATGTGTCAAATCCCTCGTTCGAACCCCAACAAAGATATGCTTCATGTTGCTTTCGGGAGACTGCAAAGGCATTACCTCCTAAAAGGCGAAAAAATAAGAAAATCATCGTCAATATAAAAGTAGTGGTGTTGGCGGATCAGGTAGGTTCATTCGATTCATTCCCCGACCCTTAGTGGGGGAACATTCTGGTGGCCATCCTGACAATAGATTTGTTGGCTCAACTACAACATAAAACTTCTCGACTAAGCGGATTGTGTAAGAAGTTATTGGTTCTTTGTTGTTGCTCATAGTACAAGAAGTTGCATGTGCTCTGTGTACTCTCGGTGAGGATGTCATGTCTGTTATGTTGCCTAAGTGGGATCGACTCATTGGTATGAGGAGCATCTATTGTGCTTGTTAGATGTTAATTTCATATAGCTCTCCTTTCTTTTATGTTTTCTATTGGTGTAGTTAACCCAATTCACCTAGGCGATGACTTCCCTCCGACAAATGTTGATAGGAATCCAACGCGACACCAAATGTGGCTGCCTAAGCACTTGTCGGAAGTGACCAACACTTGAGTGAAAATGGTGGGATTAATCACCTAGGCTATTCCTGCAAGGCCTGTGGGGAAGCAACTAATTAATGTTGGACATCCCTCAGGTCGCTTGCTTACCAACTGGATGAGATCAAAAACTCCTTCGCTCAGTTGTTTGGGATTCAACAAAGGGAGAAGGAGATGGACCCTCTTTGCTAGGAACTATAGAACATCTGGGATACATGTCTCATACTTCAAGCTCAAATCAAGATAGATTTGATGAAGCAGTACAAATTTGGGTGGGGGGGTGTTATAAAAACTGCTTTAGTTGGGCTACATCATGGTCGAAGCGGCGAACGATCCTCTTATGAAATATCTTCTCTCGAATTAGCTTCCGAGTATAATTTATAATAATTTTACCTTGAGATAAAATTTATTATTTCTCATCTTGATTCATGTGTTGAAGTGATCCTTCTGTCAGCATTTTTTTTTAAACTATTATTCAAATCCGTTGTTACCCTTGATTACACTTTTTTCAATTCTTTGTGTATAAAGGTGAGGGGTTGGATTGACACCACACTTTTATTACCTTTTTTCTCCTTGCTTCTCTTTATACCTTTGATTGTCTGCTCTTTACACTCTGTTTTTATGGCTCCAAAGTTCTCTCCAAGAGCCTTCAGGTCGATTATCGTGACCATTTGATCAATGATGGCTCAAAGGGAGGTGGATCTGATGCAGAAGGCTTATGTCCATGATCCCACCATCAAGCTTTGGGTCATCTATGATAACAACCAATCAACCAGTCTGTATGGCTTGGACCATATTTTCTATAAGGATCAATTTTACTTCGGCTTGAGGCTGCCCCATTATTGAGAGTTGCAGACTCTCTTCAACCACTACAGAGTTATTCTAACCCTAATTTTGTAGAATTTCATTGTTGTTATCATAACATTTGTTATCTTCTATTTTTGTTGGAAATCTTCTGGTCTATATATGCTCTCATTTTGGGTCGGCTCAAAAAATTATGTGCAGTTTGTCTCTCTTGGCAATCTCCGGTTGTTTAAGCTGAACATAAGGTGAAGGACTATAAGCTTTGTTTATGCATTGGTTTTTCTCCCTTAAACTAGTATATCCATAATGTTTTGTCTGAAGGCCCTCATGTCAAGTTAAAGAAGAAGACATTGTATTGGGTACTGGTGGAATACACTGGGGTCAAAGGGCAACAACTTTTGGTCCACCAATATTTAGATCTGGTAATTGTTGATTGGGTGCCTCAACCATAAGCATTTAGGTTAATGAAGGAGATTTTTTTGGACAACCCCTTACTCTCAACAGTATGAGTGGGATGTAGCTACTACCGCTTGAGACGTGAAGAAGAATGGCTGAGATGCTGAACATATCAAATCGGCCTACCTTGAAGCTGTTATAGTGACGGGCTAAAAGAAGCCATTGGTGGTTCATGTCGATGAAGATCTGGTGGGTGCATATATGTTTGATTTTGTGTATGTGGTATTTATTATTTTCCAAAGAATCAATACTTGCAAGCTAATCCTTGTTGAGAGAAAAACTTCTGCAATGCCCATTAAAAGCTCTTTATAGGTTGCAGGTCGCTTGGGTGCCTATCACTAAAAGGATGATAGGATAACGAGATGAGTGAAATTAAGCAGTGTCAAGGGGGAGTCTTCTATAGGAAGGTAGGAAGGAGGAGTTGTGACCTCACAGTCAGCCATTCCAACATTCATCAAGTTATTTGTGAGAGAAATCAAGTCACTTTTCTCCAATTGGCCCAAGTGAACATGAGTTCGAGCTTGAGCCTCCCACCTAAGAGGAGGTGTGTTGTCGTAAGAAGAAATCTCTTACAACTAATCAGCAAGAAATGAAAGGACTCCCCACTTTTCTCGGTTCTAATGCCAATGACTTTCGTCATCCTAGGTGCATTAGAATCCTAATATTATTAACCAACTAGAAAATTATAGGTCTCCACTATTACCATAGTAAAGACGAATGTATACTTTTTTCTTATACGATGGTTTGAAGTTTTTTTGTCAATAGCTATAAGCTACTTGTTATTTCATCCTATGACACTGATATTATAATAAGAGAGGATAAGATTGTTTGTTTTATGTCATGGTAATTAGTGCTAGTTATGGGCACTTAGCAAATTCGTGTGGGCCAAAGTTTGTTGTTTCACCAGTATTGGTTGACTACATAGGTCGTAGTATAAAACAACATGAGTTGTAAATCAAGAAAGTCATAGTTGGTCGCAATGGTGAGTTCTGATTATGTCCAACAAGGCTCAGAATTGAGAGCCGCATGATCTATAAGTCACACATATAGTAGTTGGTCACATAGATCATACTGATAAACTATATGCCACATAAGTTAGAGCGGAAGTTAATGATAAACTGTCATGCTATCACTTTTA
This sequence comes from Phalaenopsis equestris, assembly GCF_001263595.1. Classification (NCBI taxonomy): domain Eukaryota; kingdom Viridiplantae; phylum Streptophyta; class Magnoliopsida; order Asparagales; family Orchidaceae; genus Phalaenopsis; species Phalaenopsis equestris. The sequence continues at coordinate 66,101,553 of NW_018164444.1, read as the reverse complement.
AAGACGCCTAATCAATCTCTCCCGGAGTTAAATCTTTGTAGTCGCAATTAATAAACGATTTATTTATTTCGTCCATCCCTCCGGACCGTTTCAAAGTCAGGCGCAGTGGGCCGGGTACGGAGCGGTGGGGCCAAGAGCGCTTTTCTCCGTCGGATGTGCTTGCCACGTGTACGGACAATATCTCTGGACCGGACCACTGGAGATCTCTGACGGGCCTTTCTGTTTTTTTATATCACGAGGGAATCTCGTCCCTCAGATGCATCCCCCAATTGTCAACCGCGGGCCCCACGGATTGTCCTTCGAAACGGTACAATGGGCCCCAACATCCCCTAGGCAGTTTAATAATCCATTATAGACCGCGCGATCTTGGATCGAACGGTTAAAAATGAATTGCAACACGTCAAAGCGTAAGACTAATTTAGGCACGGACCGAAATTAAGTAAATGCTATATTCCTGACAAAATTCTTGGCCGCATCGTTGCTGGTCAAGCAGTCAACGGCTAGGTGAGGACGACAGAGTCAAGCTAGAATGCTTTTGAGTACGGAGCTGACGTGGAGTAGTTTTCTCCATTGGATTGACATTGAGATTCGTAAACTAGGCTTTCTAATGATATGTACGCATTTTATCATTCTTGAATTTGGGTTTGCTCAAGTACCACAGCAATGCGCACAATGCATTTATTTCCACTTAAAGCCCGAATTTTAGGGTTTCAATTCGACTCGAAAATTCAGAATTATTTGACGAATTATTAATAAATTAATGCCTAAATTTTAATATAATATATATATATGCTTTTCCATATATATATATATATATATATTAAACAATCTCGTATAGGCATGAAAAGTATAAATCCTAAATCCTAAATAAGAGCTTAAAAATTATTGAGTTTTTCATTAAAGCATAAAAAAACATGCTCAAGTCTATGAAGTCATTATTCTTCAACTTACTTGACCCGAGTTTGACTCAATTTATTTGAATTAGTTAAATTGATTTCAATCTGATTCAAATCTTATATGAGCTAACCTATAATTCGAATTTTTACGTCTAGTTCTAGTGCTCATGTCAATATTGATACTCCTGGTCAATCCCAATGTTTTTTTTTTCTTTTTTTTTTTTTGTTGAAGAAAGAAATTAAAAGGTAAGGCAAGACATAAGGAAGCTAAATTTATGATATTGTGTGATGTGAAGATTGATTTTACGTCCATATAACTCAGTCTCTTTGTTCCAAAGAGTTAAGATTTGGGTATAGAAGTTAGTTTGGATTTTGAATAGAAGGGATTGTTAAAAGAAATTTCTTTTTTTTCATTTTTGTTAGATGAGGCTATAAATGAGAGACAAGTGTAAGCTAGTCATTAAAGTGTGATCTAATGAAAGTCTATTGCTTTAATAATTGAATCCATATAAGGATTTTAGATTACGCGTTTTGAAAAATATGAGATATTGATTGAGATAAACCACCTTTATTGGTTAATGTCACTCCTATCATATTTTATATTTATATTAGTTTATGTCATATTAAGAGTTTGAGCATGTTGGATTGAATTTGTGTTGAAGATGTCTATGATTAAGTCTACTTTAGATAGTGAGTGGTAAAACGACGAGATGAATGAGCAGATTATCTTTTTTTAAGGGATAAAGAGATAAAATCTTTATAGATTAATGATGCACGAACTATATAAGTTACTGTTTATGAACTACAATATGCTATTTTTATTATGAATTGTAAAAAATGTGGTTTATACTTTTTAATGTAATTCATGTCTTTGTAACATGCCTATTTCTGATTGCATACATGAATGTTAACAAATCACATCAAACCATATAATTTTGTTATTGTCACAATGTGTTTAGGGAATGAATATTACGAGTCATATTTATCTAAGTTATCACGTATGATTTCATCATATATTGGTTACAAATGAATTGGAGACTTGATATTTCACAGTATGTTTCACACGTCACAAGAGATATTTGTTAACCTTTTATATGAGCTTGCAACTTTCCATGAATTCCATGGTTCTAGGAATATGAGCAAGAAAATTTTAGGCGTAGCATTATATATATTATCTAATAATGAGTCAATAAGGGCAGCATTCTAACATTCAACTGAAATAATTAATAGATATTTTTCTATAGGCTTAAACATATTGGGCAGCTTATTTATTGAGGCAATAAAGTCTAGAGATTCAATATTTACACAATTTCATCGGGGATTTGAAATGACCTTGATATATGACATTTTTTCAATACACTTTAGGTATAAATATTTTTAAGTTTGCTCAATAAAAAAATAATTCAATAATGAGGATCTAACACTTTATTTAGAAGTGCATTAGAGATATTGATGAAACACATCGGAATTTGTGTGTTCATAAAATTATAAGTGCATCATATATTTATCGATGTAGTTTGTTAATTCAAAAAATTATGACAACATGTGACTTAAACATGTGCTTCAACTTTATCATGACTGAATAAGAAGGAAGTGCGCATAATAATCACATATTTAAATTTTGTATAATTTATTCATAGCATAATTTTTAATGACACGTCCAAGTTGCTAAGTTGTAAATAAATTCTTAATGAGAAAATTTAATAAATGTAATTTGCTTGCAGAGGAAAGTATTATGTTGTGGATGATATATAGCAAATGCAATGAGGGTTCATGAAGTCCTATCTAAAAATGAGATATCACATTTCTAATTTTGAGAGAAGTCAAATAGGACAAGGAAGAAATTAAATCTTTGACAAACGACACTCCTTGTTATGTGAGGTAACTTGGAGCACTTTCAAAGTTTAGAAGAAGAAATGAGTTATTTTATGAGACATGCTTACTATGCTTTCAAAAAATAAGTTTAAATAAAGCAATATTAACTTTACACAAGTCAATAAGAAACCATTTATTAAATAATAACAAAGAATTTAATTCACTTAATAAGGATCTAACATAAGTTTCTCCTGAAGCATATGAGTATAGAATAGGACAACTTATGTCATAATCTAATGAGATTATATCATCATCTCTTTTTTGAGATTGGAAGGGAACATAAGAAATGATCATGTTGCAACAACAAATTGCACTTATTTTATCCCTATAAGTGATGTAAGGATCATTAATTTTTATATTTGTATCAGTGGATGATGAATCAATTACCTTTGAGCTTCTTCTAGATGGATTTTATGTTGATGTGCTTTCCAATAGATACAAGTTGGATATTAAGTGCTTTAAGGCAACTAAGTTTCCCTTCAGTCTAAGTCCTAGGACTGCATTTTTGTTGCTATACTTTCAAACAAATATAAGTTGATATTAAGTGCTTTAAGGAAATCAAGACCCCTCTTTTTTTAGGTTTGTTGCCTTCTTATAATGATGGATGATACATATATTTATACTGAATCTGAACCCTCAATTTTTTTTTTTACTTTTTCATTGTATCATTTCTATTTATATTATCTGATCTTTTTTCTTTAGCTTTCTCATTGCAACATTAAAATAAGCGCATTTTATATATAAAAAATTGATTTCGCAAGAAATAAGAATTCATGGACTTTTTATATCTCTAGAATTGTGTGCAACAACTAAAATTTGTATTGTTGTGTATTAACATCATGACAAAAAATTAGCTAAGAGAGAAGATTTATAGGTGCCTCATAAATAAATTAGTATATGATTGCTATTTTTAAGCTAAGCTAACAACTATGAGGAGTCCACTCAAATAGTGACTGTGTGGAGAGTAACTTTTGGAAGAAATTATTTCATTAGATTTGATCATTTGAACATCAAGAGTAAAATTATGATATTATTACTGGTTGCTATTATAATTTTAATTTCCATGTCATTTAATGTTAAATTTGATGTAATTTATTGGACTTCTGACTTTTTGAGAACTTATAATATTTATTTTTGTTATTTTATTAAATTATTTTTAAAATGATGAACGTACAACTAACATAAGTATATAAAATCATTATGTCATTTCTCTTTAAAAAAGTTGCAACATAATAGCTACACAGTTAAATTATCTAAACAGACATACTGTGTCACCAACAACAACATTCTCTCAGTAGTTTCTCCTACAACAACTTCATATATATTTTTTGAAACAGATGTTGCTGCTCCAAATAAACACTAAAATAAGTGGAATAAAGTTCTAAATAGCCACTTATGGAGACAGTTAATGGCAGACATGAGGACGTTATAAACACAATGAAAAATAAGCTCTTTAAATGTGCATAATCCTCCACCAACATACTTTTTTACAACTTAAGAAAAGCTGAATGAATCATTTTCTTTGAGTAAATAAAACAAAATGGAAAAGGGAATGACATTTCTTATCAACTATGATATAATAATATTTTGAAATATTAAAATTTGCAAGGTATAATACATGCATGACATGAAACATTTTTGATAAACACTCAAATATTAAACACATGATCAAAATTTATTTTTAAACATATAATAAGGTATAAATGATACACATATCAAATATGCATGTCATGATATAAGAAGAATGAAAATGGTACAAATCAATGGAATTAAAAAATTTAAAAATTAATAAGAAGTTTTTATTTTTGAAAAAGATAAGTGAAGTGTACTTTTAACAATTAATTTTTAAAATAATTTTTTTATAAAATATTATTTATTTATTTATTAAAATAATAATTTTAACTATTGTATAAATTAGAATGCTTCTAATTTATGTTTATTTAATGTGTAATCATTATATTATACTTTTGGCTTCTTAATGCATACATAAATACATACATATGTATTATCGATGGGTCCAACTCATGCTCATATCTTATATTTTAATATTAATCATGCCTAATGTTTGTATCTTACTGTACTTGTGTCTCTACTTCCATAATTATGCATCAAAGATATTTACAATAATGAATTGTGGACTTGATGTTAATTATAAGAAAGGATTCAATTCATTTCATATGTTCACCATAAAAGAGTGTGATTACCCACACATCAATAAGAAAAGAAAAGAAAAATTTAGAATAATAAATCAACACTTACTCAACCAATGATAAAGTGGTATGCGAAATGCCAAAAAACATTTAGACAAGAAACTAAAGCACATGTTAGTTAGTACAACAAAAGATAACATTACATAAGATATTGATGGGCTTATATGTGCATTTTATGACATTTCAAAGACATTTTATCCAAATAATTTAATATTTTTATATTTCATATTTCTTAATGATCAAATAAATAAGAGCAAAATAAGGGGAAAATTTTTTAGTGGAAAAATCTTTATTTTAAGGGTGGAACAAAGCCATAAAATAATAAAACCAAATGTTTAAGAAAATTTTGTTGTTTATTGAGCTAAGTGTTTATATAGGCATTAGAAGTAGGATTGGAGTGAAATAATACTAATATGCCACTAATTTGATAAACCAAAAAAAATTTATACATTTTCTAGAACTTAAACACCCAAGTATTTGAGATAGAAACTTTGAAATTTGATCATAAGAGCATGCCCACTATTAGAAACATAAAGTTAAGATGTGCAACTTCAATATAAAAATCTAACAATAGCACATGAATCGAAGTCTAAGTTGGCCTAAATTAAACACTAATATATATATATATATATATAATTTATGGTTACTTAATATATCAAATGTCATCTTAATTTTATTTGCCTATAGTTAAAATATTCATCTCAATGAGGTGATATGATAAGCCCATGTTCATTTAATTCAAAGACCACTATAGCAAAAAAAAAAACTTAAAAATACATAACAAAATTAAAAGGAAGCTATTCAAACTTTATGATATAAAATCTAAAGTACTGTAAAAGTTATAATTATACCTTATGTATAAATTTATAAAAAGATTGGTCATACAAATTTGGGAGAGAATTTTGGTGGACAATCCTTAAACTTTGAGAATTATATAGTTTTATTTTCATTTGAAACCTAAACCTTCCATATTTAGGATCTTTATTGTTTAAATTTCTAATCCATTTTCTTAGATACAATCCTTAACTTTAGATATCGATATTTTTTTTCACCATCCTATAGCTCTAATGATCATAATCACCAACTGACCATGTCTAACAACCTTTGGCTCTTCTCAACAAATGCTCAAGAGCAATCTCAATTTGCTCAAAATTTTAAAAGAACCTTTTAATAAATTCATTAGATCAAATTAATTTTGCCCTCTGATTATTTTCAAGACCATGTCAACAAATTTGTAAGTGCAATTACCTTTCTTGGAATATGCTCAAGACTTACCCAACCCTAATGGTGGATTTAAATTTACTTACCCTCTCCTCAGTGCAACAAAATTAACTCATTCATTAGTCGATTCAACTTAATTAGAGTGAAACTTTAAAATAAATCAAAGTCTCCTAAAATTTAATTGTTGACTAGGCTAGACTACTCCTTAAATATTTTATTTTAACGTTCTTACGTTCAGGCACAATAGACTCAAAATAGTGAAGATGTTGCTCCACATTGTCACACCACGCTCGCAGTACCATGTGAAGTTATATTTAATCCCACAAATATGCATGTTACTCTTTAGCGACATGCACTAAACATTGCGCTACCTTATGGATCGCCATTTAAATTTCATTTACAAACACAACATTGCCTATAACCACATATGTCACACTAACACATGACTAGAACAACCCTGATTGATATTCATCCATTTGAAAACACAACCTTCCACTATGTTTTGAGGTATGTTGGCTAATTGGATTGCATAAAAAGCGAGAGAAGATGTTACAATTATAATCCATTTCTATGATATTCTCTACACATATAGAGGAGGGCTTTTTTGAGGCTTGTTGTGTCTCAAGTACAGCCTAAATGAGCCTTTACTCAAAGGATCTAATCCTAAAATGTTTAAAAAAAAAACCTAATAATCATTTAAAAATAATGTTGTTGAAGTTGGATTGTTTAGGTACCTAACAAAACATTATCCCAAAAAAAATAATTTGATATTTTAATGCCCAGATGTTCAGGTACCTAACAGCACTTAAAGATCATCACAATATAGTCATTAGACATATCAAAGTGCATAAAAGAGAGAAAATATGTAGTGAGGTCCTCCATGCAAATATAGAAGAATAACTTACTAGTTATATCTTTCTGTAAACCCCAATAACGCTTACCATTGCAAGAGTTGATATAAGAGTTTTAGCTTTATCGGTGTTGTCCATATTGAATAACAATCAAACTATTTAAAAAAAAAAGGCATGTATACTTCACCCTATTCAATCATTTATACACACTATACATGTCTAAAAAAAAAAAAAATTATTTGATATAAAATAATGATACAAATTTAAAAAATATTGTCTATACAAAAAGAAAATAAATGGAAGCATGGCTGGATACACCAGAACTACCAACTCGAATCTCAAGATAACGAACAACTGAGAATATGAAGTTTCCCTGCAGAGCAAATGATTGATCGATAATTCAACTCCAAGTATGAGAATCGGCATTTCTAAACCCGAAATATGTCAAAGCTCCAGAGATGATCCCCTACTCAGTAGCGGTAAGGTCCACCAAGAGTAAGGCTCAAATCATCTCGACAACGAGTCTCGTCGGATACTCCGCACAGCCAACGACAAAATTTGTTGAAGACCTTGTGAGAGGGAAGATCAAGTCGGGGCAGCAGACCGACCAGACAGACGAAACATGGGCCCTGTAAGAATTGAGCCAAACAGGAAATGAGCCACAACTCGCCCAACGAAACGGGTCAGCCCATCAGTCAACCGCCTGACCGAAGCGATAAGTCCCGCCGAACCAACCGACCTGACCTCTTGTCAAGATGGTCGACCTTATTAACAGAAATTACCCCCTCATGGCAAAGATAGATTCAGGTCGGCGGACAGACACGATCGGTCACCCATCATCCGACAACATTCAAGCTCATAAGTCATTGTAAATTGTTATTTTTTTGTCAGCATTATGACAACCATTAATTCAAATTATATACATCGATTCTATTTATGAGCGGTTGTCATAACAGTTCCCATCTCCCTTAATTGTAGTTATAGATCTCCTTAAATAGTCGGTCCCAAGATAAATAAAGACAAACTTTCTCCTCTCTTTCAGAGTGGGAAAATTTTCGAGTGTTCTTACCCTCTCTCTCTCCTCTTTTCAATTCTTACGCTCGAGGCGTCCTCGCAAATGGACAAGTTATGATTCAACAATGCCCAAGCCTTATAAGAGAAATTCCATAAAATATAGTAAATTTTTCTCTCTCATAAATTGTGGCACCTCCTCTCTTTTAAAATGACATTTTGAGTCCTATAATTTTGACCCAAGTGTTTTCTCTTTTCTTCCTTAATTTGTGGGTCCTCATAAAATAAAAGATGATTTGAAATACAAATAGAGGATGCTACATCTTGAATCGTGGAGGAGGGTCAATAAATATTGTAATTTAAAATTTAAATTAAATAATTATCACTCTTAAAGTAATGATTAAATTAAAGACAATTTATATTAATTATTAGAAGTAATTTTAAAATTTAAAATTTAAATTGAACATCATTATTTCTTTTGAAATGTTTAAATGAAGGAGTTAGACCAATTTACAAATAATTTTAAATTTTAAATTAAATAACAAACTTTCCCTTAGTGCAAGGCTTAAATTAAGAACAAGCTACAAAAATGATTTCTTATAGGAGATAATTTCAAATTTTAAATTTAAAAAGGATATGTTGACCCCATAAATGAAATTGTTGAACTTTTTTATTCTTGTAATTAATATAATAGCTATAAATATTTGGTAGCATTATAATACAAAATAAGTTTAGGTTGAAGGATGTACTATGCTTTGAGCATTTTCTTAGATAGAAATAGGCTGCACTTTTTGTATGAGAATATTAGTGATTTCTTCATATTAATTTCAATCATGAATAAAGCATATAAATTTTTTTCATGTGATTGTCTTATTTGTTGTTAGTTCATGTGATATTTTCTCTACTCATCATCAATTTATAACCTACTTGTCTAACCTTTGGCCTCCACTAGTTATTCAATCACCATCAATATCCACACTTAACAAGCCTTCATTTACTACCATTTTTTTTAAATTTTTGATCATTTTAGTATTAGAGCTAAAGTAGATCTGTCTTCTTATTGGAGACAAGAATAGTTTGGTTGCTTCTTTTTCTTTTCTAATAGATATTGTCCATTTTAGTTTTGACACAACCATCTCCTCTTGAGTACTTACGGCGACGGGGACTTCTTAAGTTATTCACTAGTTTGGTGATCTAGATTAATGTTATTGGTTTAAAATAATTTCTAATGATAAACAAAAAGAATTCTCCCCATGTCATCTTATTGACTTTTTTTTATCAGTTATTTAATTTTAATCTCCCCTTAAGAAATTATAGGCTTGCTCCCACGGTCCATTGTACCACGATGTGTCCGCCTAATGAGCTATTGCATGAGCATATACGCTTGTAAGGCCGATCATTCGTATCAAGCAATAACACATCTATACTCCATAAAACCGCTAGAGTAAAACACAACTTGACAAATAGCTTAGGCAGTGCACTCATATCTGAGTGATGCCGAACATCTTGGCTCATCCTTGAGCTAGTGCACCGGCTATGACAAATTATAGAATATCATAATGACACTCAAAATATGTGCATCTTATATTTATTAAATCTTCCAAAATATTATTGATCGCATCATGATATACAAACAATATAACATGATCAACACTGTATGTGATTGGGTCCGAAATGACAAAAAAAAAATTTATTGTTTGTTGGAAAAGCTCTTGAATAAGCTGTGGAACCAAACAAAATTAAAAAAAAAAAAAAAAATTTATAACATTCTTTAATAAGCACAACTTCAAAAAATTGTTCCAAACACACTCAGCCAAGCTTTCTTTTTTATAAAAGAAAAAGATTCAAAAATAAGTTTTTTGAAAAAAAAAAAGCATATTTTGAAGTTACTTGGAAACAATCTGAAAGAAATACAAAAGTCTCTCAAAAGCGTTTCTATAAAAATATTGCAGCAAAATAAACTTTTTGGCATTTTCAGAAACTTAAAACAGAATAAAAAACTCTTCCAAACCGAGCCTCAAGTATTCCATCATTGTCAAGCCGATTCAATGGCTGTATTTGAAACGTGTGCAACTACACATTGTAGAAGATAGATGCGTGCAAGGAAGGATAATTGATGGTAGAGATCATGTACATGTGAGGCGGGGGAAGTTCGGTTTCCTTAAGTGAATGCCGAAGCCTATAAAAATTTTGTTTCGTAAGAATGATAATTTTTTGCTGATTTAGCATGCAGCTAATCTTCTCTGGTGCGAGCACTACTTTTAAAAGAAATTTGACGGACTCTCTATATCAATGGTCAACTTTTAAAAGGAATTTTGGAGATGTTAGGCTGCTCTGTGATTAGTGTGTTGACTCTTGGAAGAAGAGGGACATTCTCTACTTTGCATTGTAGCTTTTGCCTGAGTAATTGTTAATGGTGGTAATGGTTCTGTTGTGAGGTTAAGTCGAAGCAGCTCTTTATTTTTAATGAGAGCAGGAGGAAAGGAGGATCAGATTCTGTTGGAAGGAGCTTCGATGTTTGGCAAAACTCATTCAAAAGTCATGTTGTGGGACGGGACTCCTAAGGAGCATTCTAAAGTGATAAGATTTTTGCATTCCTCCTCTTTGTCTTCCGGAGACGTTCCAAAAACGTCTCGGTCACCAAACGTCTCTTTCTCCCATGGCGGTGTTGAGTGCGATCGAATGAGATATGGAACCTTCTCAAACGTAACCTTGGGCTACAAATACCGACAACTTGAAAGACAGAGCCGTGCAGACAGAAGGCGTTGTCGTAGTTGTTGTAGTAGGCATGGGTTAATTGAAGGGAAGAGGGCTTGAGCTACTGCTAATGAGAGAGCGGTTGAAATTAAAAAGTTTAAAAGAAGATATAATTAGTTTGCCTAAAATTGATTTCATTTTATATATTTATGCAATGTATGTCAATATAGGAAAAAAAAAAATAACTTGAACTCCTTATATAAAAAATTAATTTTTAGATCTTGACCACTTGAATTACTTTATATGATTTTTGTTAATCAAATTTGTAACACTAATTTAGGAGGAAAAAGTTATTATTTTATTATTGTAAAAAATTATTAATCTTTTTAGTATAAAGTATAATTCATTAAAAAAATTTACTAGATGTTGAATTTGAGATTTTCCGTGAATCACATCCAAGAAATATACCACAACTAACATAAGAGAGCGAGAGAGAGAGAGAGAAAGAGAGAGAGAGAGAGAGGGAGATATGAATAGTTTTTCTAGATTTTTCCTCTTAATGGTAAATAGTGCTCCTCTATTTATTGAAGAAGAATCATTATACAATGATAGTTATGCCCATAATCTTATGCAGTTGACTGAAGATGGACGAATTGTCGGGTTGAACGAAGATGAACGTTGAACGGAACTAGCCGGGTTGATCGGAGCTGTTTGGAGTTGGCCAAGCCAAACAAAGCTAGTATAGGCTAACTGAAATTAGTCAGGTCGAACGATGCGTAAGGATATAGATAGAGAGGGAGAGATGAATAGTGATGAACAGTGATCAATCACCAACCGGAGATGGTCGGGTTGACTGAAGGAGTTGGCCAAACTAGTTGATTAGACCTAGTCGAGCTGGAGTTGGCCGACTAGAGTTGGTTAAGCAGGAGAAGGTCAAGTAGATGAGTTTGACTATTATACCAGGCGAGTTCTCTAAGGCATTATATGTTGCTAGTTAGTTTTCTATGGCTCAGTTCTTCTCTTTGTGTTGCTCTTCTTCTTATTTGTAGTATGATCCAAATTCATCACAACTTTCAGGATGTTGAATCTGATATTATTTGTGAACCACACCCAAGAAATATAGTGTATTGAGACAGTTGAACATTCTTGAACAGTGATCGATCGTGTTTATTTGATTTTTCCTTCGAACCACAAATAGTGTTCATATCTTTATAGAAGAATACTTATTATGAAATTACAATTATTCCTCTAGCCCTATGCAGTCAACCAAACATGGCCGAACAAAACTGGTCTGGCTGAACAGAGCTAGTCAATTCAACTAGGCCGAATGGAGGTGATCAAGACAAACAGAGGTGACTGAGTCGAATGGAGCTGGACGGGCTGAATATAACAGGCAAAGTTGACTCAACTGGTTGGACTAAATAGAGCTGGTTTGGGTGAACTAGAGTTAGTCGGGCCGAACATAGCCAGTTAAGTCGAATAGAGCTAGTAGGGCTAGAGCGATTGGAGCGGGACAAGCCAAATGAATCTGATCAGCCCTACTGGAGTTAAGTGAGCAGAAAGGAGCTGGTTAGGCCGAACATAACTGGCCTAACCCAATGGAGTTAGTTGGGCCGACTGGAGCTGACATTATGGTCGGGTCAAATGGAACTGGTCAGTTTTATAAAAACTATCCTAGCCAGGTCAACAGAAGATGGTCGAGTTATGTAGGTTCTTTGAACTACAATGAAGAAGTTTTATCATACATTAGATTGATTTGATTTTCTAGATTCAAACATAATATGTTGAGTTCGAAAATAGTAATTATATGAAATTTTATGATGGATAAGATACTAGATATAATTTCCTTTATCACCTAAAACATTTGAAAGCTAAAGCAATTTACACAACATTTTATGAACTCAATTAAGCAAATTTAAGGCTTCTGTAAAAGAAAGACCCATTCAAGTTGTTTATAAAAAAGAAGCTCAAAACTTTAGATTCTCATTCATTTGGATGTCTATGTCATATCTTAAATAATAAAAAAGATTAATCAATTGGAAAAGTTTGATAAATTTGATTATATAATTCCTCTTGGATATTAATCTCAAAATAAAACTTATAATGTATTTAATAAGCAAACTATTATTATGAAAGAGTCAACACCATATTATAGTTGGTGAAATCAAACCAGATCTATTAGAAATAATGCTAATGATAAAGTTCAAAGTATTAATCTGAATGATTAAAAACATTAACAAATTAAAAATTCAAATCTTCCTAAAGTGCGAGAATGTAAAAAGTTACTCAAAGGATTAAAATCATAGGATTAAAAACTACTCAGTTATACATTGTATAAGAAATACACATCTCACTTGAAAAAAAAACAAATGACAGTAACTTTTTATTTGGTGAGTGCATACTGTACAAGACTATAAAACAGCATGAAAAGAAGGTTAAACCCAAATTCAATTCTGAAACAGACAAACACCTCATCATTATACAGTTATAAAAGAAAAAATAAATAACCCTTGTGCATTTCAAAAATATTAACAAACCAGCTAACCTGTTCCATCATCTTCACTACCACACTTAGTGTGTTTTCACAAGCTTTGGTGTCCATCTTCTCCACACCAACCTCTTCCCCTCTCCCATTTTCAATTCACTCAACCTTCTCTTCAGATCCAACCCCTTCTTTTTACTCTCTTCAAACCCTTCCTCCTGAAGCCCAACTGGCTTCAATGGAGGCTGAGGAGCCCCATTCAATGTGCCGTCCACAATTCTCTGCAACATTTCCATAACTTCAGTCATCCTCGGCCTCAACTTCGCCTGCCGCACAAGGCACCGGTTCGCGACGGTCGACAGCCGCATTGCAGATTTCAGAGAGGAGCGAACGTCGAGCCTCGGATCTATTATCATTCGGAACTTCTTGATGTCGGAGATGTATGGTTTAACCCACTCCAAGAGCTTTTGCTCGTTCTTTGGTCGATTGCGATCAATGGGGCTGCGGCCGGTGATGAGTTCGTAGAGGACAACCCCGAAACTCCATATGTCACTCTTGACAGTGAGTCGACCGGTATGCATGTATTCAGGAGCCGCATAGCCTAGCGTTCCAACGACCTGTTTGGAAAATGCAAATGGGCATTAATTTTGATAAATTATGTAAATATTCAAAAAGTTTAAGAATCGGATTTGTTTCAAGAAAAGGAAACATTAACAATAATCTGATAAAATAATCCATTTTTTTTCCTTGGTACAGAACTTACCGCCGTAGAAACATGAGTTGAACCTTCTTCTGGGCCTTCTCTGGCCAAGCCGAAGTCTGAGAGCTTAGCATTCCACTGCTCGTCCAAGAGAATGTTGGAAGTTTTGAGATCCCGAAATATAATCTGATAAAATAAATGAAAATCAACATCAGCAACTCTCATTGGCAAAGATGATTGCTTCTTTCAATACCAGCAATTCATTACATAAACAGAGAGAAAAATGACATTTGGTTATCTTCTATGACATAAAAAGATAACCTCGAGGCACAAAACAATGAATGAAATAAAAAAAGTCACTTTTGCAGTAGAATACTGTTGATTTGACTCGATATTTTTACTGAATGGTACAACTTGTGTTGCACGACATTGAAAATTGCATGGGATCGATTAATTTTTTCATGCATCATTATCTCGGGGTCATTTTTGCAAAAAATAAAAAAATTAAAAAAATAACTTAGGAATATTCCTTTTGTGGCTATCAAGAGGCTTGTGGCAGATGCTTGTACAAGGGATTGGTTTGATCCACACAGGATGGTTGAAACTGAACATGGCAAGAAAAACTTGTGTTTTGCGAGGTAACGAAGCCATCATAATATACATAATAACATATGAAACCTTATTGGTTCTACCGGGCTCAAGCTTAAATTACTAATTTGATTTTGTGATTTTCTACCTAAAAGTGCAACCAGTGGCTAGGAGAGGAAGGCATCAAAAGTCGTTCTTTTGACAATTATGTATATCTATCACAGAGCATAAGATTATATATCAGCCCTTTGACAATTATTTATACTCTTACTATACTATATAATGGAATATAAATTCAAGAGTCGAATTGTGCAGCCCATTGCTTATAGAAGTTACCATATCAGTGCAGATTCAAATTTTAATTAATAAACTTTTCACTACTTAAAACAAAAGAGAAGTCCAAGATTACTATAATTATAGAGAAAATAACTTATTCTCACCAACTCCCAATATTTTCTTACAAAAACGGAAAAAAATAAATGACCGCTTCTCATGGAACACGAACACTCAATTGTCATGGCATGATGAAGAAAACTTTAGATAAAATGCAAAAAAGATTAATAAGAATGAGTGAATAGGAATATATGTGATTAAGATGAACACTGACCAAAACTACATACAGAAGTAGAGTATTGAGTATGTTTGAGGACTTTATTTTCATTTTTTGTAATACTCTTTCTATTTCAAAACTTTTGCACTATGGATGCATGGGTGTTAATGTCTAGACTAATGTTTAGGAAATGTGACATTCTCATCATTCAATGCTACTTGTTTCAGGCCTCGAACTGAATTATTTCTGATAATGTATAAATCTTGCGCTGCATAATGCAAAATGCAAAATTGTAGCAAAAACCTAATAGATCGGGCTATGAAACTAACAGCATCTTCAAAATCATTTAACATTCTGCAGCAAGCCAAGCTAAACTTTTCGAGAATAAGTTAATATTTTTCAATCTGATTATAATTATAAGGCATAGTAAGAAGTGAAAAAATTGGAAATATATAAATTCACCAAGTCACAGCTGCAGAACTGAATTATTTTATTATCACACATACACACACACACACACACACACACACACACACACACATATATATAAATTCTTGCTGCTAAAGGAGATAATTAGATTGAATTTAGTTTAAATGCTAAAATTGCAGAAATAATTGGGACTTAAAAAGCCTAGTTAACATAAGAAAGACATGAGGACAAGACAATAGCATACATTTAAATGGACGACAAAGCATCAAATCCTTATATCATTACATCTTCATTAGCTTATCCCGACTATCTATTGCTTTCCGTATGAACCTTGTCCTTCATCTATTTCTTTTGCATGTTACATGAGATATTTGTACAAGTATTTTTGCACAACTACCTGTCATGTTACCTAAATATGCATTTTTTCTTTATAATACTCTGCACTCATTCTACCTCTAATCTTATTAGTACATCTCCTCTAGTTAATTATTCATGACAAAACCATCTAAACTATATGATTTTAAATAAATTTCCTCTAATTTGGTAAGAGAGAAATTAATCAACATACCCCTATGAAAGCATCTGTTTTTTTTTTTTTTTTTTGTGCACAAATTGGTAAAATATAACCACTAAGGAATGGGTAGCAGCAAAACAAAACTTGAGCTAAGAATATGTACCTGAAAGTCCATTCCTTCGTGAAGATACGACAAGCCACGAGCAGCATCAAGAGCTATCCTTAATCTCATCGGCCACGAAAGAGGCATGGTTGATCGGGCTAACAGATGATCCCCAACACTTCTATTAGGCATGTACTCGTAAATAAGAAGCCTCTGAGGCCCCCTTTCATCTTCTTCAGCACAATAGCCAATTAACTTAACAAGATTTGGATGCTCAACAATGCCGAGAAAAGTTACTTCTGTCAACCATTCTTTATGCCCCTATGTATCATAACCAAATGTGAACAATCATTTAACTGAACATGTAATATTTTAATAATTTGCGCAAGCACATTATCACCTTCATAGCATTAACCCAGTTAGGATTCCCATATAGTTAAATTATAGGAGTTGCATAAGTTCATGAAAATGTTGCATGTTTGGCAAATAAAATAATTAAGAGATGGGAGAAATGCATTGTATACAAATATATACACCTTGATTTGATTCCAACTCCATATTTCAATTCAATTAAAGAAATTGCCATAATTGCCAATAAAATATTTTGAACCGTCATCATATATATAAGAATTTTGCAGCATGTATGTAAAAATACGATATATTAGATTCTTAAAATTCAATAGAAAAATGTTTGTAAGGAGAAACGTAATGCGTTCTACATAAGTAGCTTAAATATGGAAATTAAAGTAAGGGATAGGATGCAAGAGTATAAAAGGGAGATGAAAAGCTTAGGTTTCATGTTAGAGTTTGGATTAGGCATCTCACCTACATTACTAGTTCATTTGAAAAACATAATCAGTGCCTACAATGCACCATATGATATTATTAATAAAAAAAGTTAAAGGCCAGCTTGGGATCACTTTTGTTTTTTGTTTTATATATATTTTTAAAATTTTATTTTATCTATGTTTTGGTTTGAAACAAAATATATTTGGCATATTTGATTAAAATATTATTGTTTTTAAAAACACTCAAAACAACTAAAAATTTAGTTTGAGTATTATCAAAAACATGTTAATTTAGTTTTAGAAACAAAAAATAAAAATATGTAAAAAAATACATTAAACAAACATGTTTTTAAAAACAAAAGAAAACAAAAAAATAAAAACAAGAAACAAAATTGATCCCAAACAGGCTCTATGTTACCAAATGCTGCTTTCTTCAACACTTTGTTTAGCTAGCAAACAATGCCACATCGAGGAAAATTTGTAAGTACAAATGTAGCAAAAAAAAATATATATTAAATCAATTAACATATTATCGTGGCAGTGTTATTTTTAATCAATTAGCACATTACTATTGCAGTGCTACACTTGCTTCCTTGAGGATTATGACTGAAGATAGAGTTAACTATAAAAATGGAATTGTTTCACAAGCATAGCTAGTGGAATAGCTATGCTAAGAGGTACAACTTAACAGGTAAAACATAGACATCAACAATTATGTAATTTCCCACCCTCATCATTGGTTTTGGGTTATGATTGAACAAATAATGATGATATTGTCAAAACATCACTATATGCATGAGTTATAATGGAATTGGTAAATTCTCAAGAAATTGAGTGCATAAAAGGGTCAAGTGCAGTGTTAGCATTTAATTTTCGAGCAAAGTTGCCTATCAATAATTGAGAAAAAAGAGAACCTTATTGTTGATTTAAATATCAACAATCTCATCCACTTTTCTTCTTCGTAATCTCGAGTCCCTACATTCCTTCCTTCTGGCCATAAGGCTCTATGATAATACTCTTCTTGAAAATTATACCTCTCCATATTGCTTGACATACAGATTATTATCATTTAACTTTATATATAAAACTAAACGCTTCATACAAAAATATAAAATGAATATATATGTAGCACACAATTCTTATTTATTTACATATATCACACTTAAACTTCCATATTTACATACATAAAACTTTGGTGCTTTTTTAACCTATGCATGAAAATGTGTGTTTCACTTTTAAAAAGTGATCATAGTGCTAATTTTGATGTGTTATTAAAGATTTGAGTTTGTGTGTATAAATATGAAAGTTAAGGTGTAAGATATGTAAATACATAAGAATTGTGTGCTTTGTATGTAAATGCTTCTTTTATTTTTTATCAAGCCTGTTCCGGCATTTGCTTGCAAAACAAACACAATCTGCTTTTCTTTATATTAGCCAAATGGATGGGTTTCCTGTTTTTTAGTATTTTGATATAAACATTTGATTAGGTTTACTTTTTTGCATGAATCAAAAAGTTAAATTCAATTCCCCTCTCTTCGTCTGTCTCTCTCCAGCCTACTTCATTATGAAGTTCATTTAATCATTGGGGATGTTGCAACTCATTTCTAACGCTCTACCAGCAAGATGAGTAACACTTTCATTCAACATGAGAAACACTGCTTTCTCCGTGGGGAAAAGCTTCACGATTCTTTCTGTATATTAGGTTTTATTATATCTACTGTATGTTATCATTTTCATTTCATTCTTTTCATTACTTTCATTATTCAAGGAGCTTGCATTTTTGTATTACGAGGCATTCACATACATAAAACCCAATTCTTAGGTATTTACATAACACCTAAACTTTGTTTTTTTAACATTTATATCAGCTATATCTTTCATATCACATCAAAAATACCACTATTTTAACCTGTAATAAATGAGATGCACGTTTTCAGGTATAGGCAAGGTGGCATATATGTAAAAGTTGAAGTTTAGGTGTAAGATATGTAAATACATAAGAATTAAGTGATACGTATGCAAATCTTCCTATAAAGTTCCATGGAAAACTAAAGCTGAAAAGAACAGTACAGGAGACTTCATCCTTAAGAAGATTCACCTGTAACCCTCTCCGGCCTAGCTGTTTCACTGCAATTTCAATCTTAGAATTTGGGTCATCAGAACCCCTAATTGTTCCCCTATAAACGCATCCAAAGCCACCTTCTCCAATCATTACTGAACGACTAAAGCTTTTTGTGGCATTCTTAAGTTCAGTAACAGAAAAAACTCGCAGATTGCTTGCTCTCTGAGAGAAACTCTGCAACCGAGACCTCCTTCTCGAATCAGCGCTCGTGTCGGATGTGGCTAATGAGCTGATCTCAGATCCTGATCTCTTGACATCAGGATCAGTCGAGGTTGTGCTACAGGATCTAATTGATGAAGATTTTGTGCATTGAAGATCTTCTTTCTTTTCTGATATAATGAAATTGAAGCACTTCATAGCTAGCTCCCCCCAGGATTGATTTTAGACCTTATTCTGCACAATCAAATAGGTAGAGATATAAGGAAACATCTTCACAAATTATTTTAATAAATCAAAATATTATGACCGCAGAAGAAAAAAAAGGGGTGTTGAGGGAATTACAAGCCTTTTGATCTTTCAAAGAAAATCATATTTCAGATATTTAAGTTAGGATTTCACATAAATCCTGCCAAACGCAAAAAACAGGGAGTTAATTCCGAAACTTCGCTAAATCCATTATCTTCTCCTCAACCAAAATCCTAGTTTTCTTAAATCTGATGAATAGGCGGATTTAACGGTTTTAAGTAGGAAGGCTTCTCTCATCGCACGGACGGGAGGAGGAGACAATCACCAAATATTGCGAAGGGATTTAACCTAAATCATACCAAACATCTTTGTGGATTTAACACATTTGGATTTGATAAATCCGGATTTACATATTTACTAAATCCTATTTAACTTAACTGTTCCGTGCAGCCAAACACCCCTTAGTTCAAGAGCAAGTTGAGCGGAAGCTACGAAGCTCAATTTTGAATGGCTTGCCCCAAAACCACAGTGATTTTACTGACGATCATCAAAGAAAGTACACAAAAATCATCGGTTAACACGTTGCTTTCACACAAAAGTTACCAAAAGAAAATCAAATTAACAAAACATAATCATACTGTTCCTAAGAGGTTTCGAGCTAATTAACACTTATAAAAACAGCCCCATGCAACAATTCGAAAAGATTTCAGGCTTTTCAGAGCTTTATACTTCATTTTGTCTTTAAAAAAGGTTAATCTGAAACTCCAAAAAATAAAAAAAAATAATAAAAAAAAGAGAGATTCTGCTTAAGAACTCACCTCAGGATCCCAACCAAATCATTGAAGAAAGACCGTCGCCCCAAGGTATGGAAAACCCTAACACTTAATAAGCACTAAAACAAACATCGTTTTCGCCAGCCCACCAAGAATCCTCCCCAAAATACATTTCATTTGCAGATTTTGAACTTAATAAAACAAATTCCCTCTGTGTTTGCTAAATTTAACATCACCCCCTTAACCATTTTTAAAACCCTGAAGAACAAATAAAGTATAATACCTGCGAACTACGGAATCTCCCTCGGGGTTAAGATCCTCAAAACCCTAAAGAATTCATGCTCGGCAGATGGAGATCGATTTCCGATCACCTAACAGAACGCGATCCATCTGCCAGGTATCAAGTGGAAGAGCAAGAGCAAGTCCCTGATAGCGAAGGTGTAACGTTTGTCAGAGCGCGGGCTTTCCACAGATGCACGGCAAGGGCCCGCACGTTGACACAAGTGAGATTATTTGATGTGACCATTTCTAAATTACTAATTGGAATATTTGCATGCATACCCCACATTTCCTATATATTTAGATTTGAAACAAGATATTAAAGACATCTAAATACATAAAAGTTTTGTGATGTATGTGTAAAATTCTTTTATTATTAATGTTAATAAATTGTATTAATATCATTTTCATTTTTATTAAATGTCTATCTATTTATTAACATTACTTTTTGTTTGTCTTCGAATTTTGATATTCGAGTGGGAAATTAAAAAATGGAGGAAAGAATGGGGGCTAATATGTAAATAGCGAGTTTTTTTGGTGGGTTTTATGTAATTGCCCTTTTTTTTTATATATGGAAGATACATGAATGATAGCTTATAGAGATGTTAATTTTATTCTAAGTGCATGGTTGGTACATGCATGGTAGCCTTTAGGCATGGAGAAATCAATACAAGGGTTGATCACCTTTTGGGAAGTTTTAACAAAGACTTTCGAGTAGAAAGCATAATGATCTCATCCACAATCATTTGTAATCTAATGATGTAAGAAAAATCTAATATTTATTATAAAAAAAAGCACAAATGTCAATAAAATGTGTATTTAGCTCAATATAAAATTTATTTTCATACCATATTTTTATATTATTTTACATGATATATGAGATTGTATGATATAATTATTTTTCATAATGATTGTTGCGTGTGGGGTAGAGTAATAAATTAGCATTTTGGCGTTGTATGTAAATCCATCACGTAGAGTTAATAGCAAAGTGATTGGACGAGACACCGAGATTTTTATATGGAAAACCTGGAGAGAGAACAAAAATTGAGGCCTGGTCCAGTCGAAGAAATGAACTATGTAACTGTGAGTACATAAGTCTTTTGACATCCCTTTTGATGTCATATGTGTGGAGTGTCCACTTGGACGTTGTGGGAATGTATTTCTCATGATTCACTGTCTCCTGTAATCCAAGATATCCATTCAGACCTCCTGATATGTGTATCGCGCACGGAATTACGATAAATACTAATTTAGCCCTACCTTGGGACGCTTACCGTTGGGTGATGATGATTCTGACACAAGACTTATTCAATGTCCATTATGGTGTTTAAAGACAATGTTTCGCCCATTGGGAGTCTCCCACAGGCGAGGACAATCACAGGGCTCTCTCAATTACATTTCGGGAAATCTGGTTCAAACCAACCCACCCGTGCTCATGGGCCCGAGATGTTTTTTGGCACTAAAACTCTCAATTTGAAACCTCTGGATTATTCGTTACTGAGTTATAGGGTCATATTTTAAGGATATATGGTTTATCGTAGCTTACGGATCAGTGAAAACCTTTCTACAGACATCCATGCGCAAAATTGCAAATTTGACCGTTGGGGTCATACTTGGCCCTGGGTGATGATTTTTGCTCGATACAACACAACCTTGGCGTCCACCGAAAAAGGGGATAACTTATTTTCACTCCTGGAGAGATTCTGGAAGTATAGAGATCCAGAAAAAGTAATCCTGGCGAATACACACACACACAAGAAGTAAATGAGACAAGCCCCCTTAATGGGCTTGGGCACAAAAGTTCGCTATGTTTGGGGCCTCATAAAGAGGCGCCACTTACTACATGTTCGCTCAAGCTCTAATGGGGGCGCTTTTGAGTTTGCCTCTTTTTCTGCGATAAAGATGATCGTGATATTGGCCTATGGGTACTGAAGCACCCGTCCAGGACGCTTAAGCGCCCAATTTTATTTTTGTGACATTCACCAAACCGAGTCAAATCCACTTCTACACCACTGTGGCCGCTTTGTACCAGATAGGGAAATGTCGTAAAGAGATCAACGGGCGCTTTTTGCGCCCGTTTCAGCGCTCGAGCGATGAAGTTTCGAAATGCGACAATTTGACCCAGTGGACCATTTTCTTCGCCTAAAACTCATTGGATAAACTTCCATTGCACCCCATTTCATGGTTTTTAACCCAAAAATAGGAAGAAGTGGGAGCCAACCCATTACAATTTGCGGTAAGTGTCATTGATTCATTGCGTGGTGCATAATAAATAGGTTAAGCGGGCATAGTCGTGCGAAAATCAGGGGATCGTCATTTTCATTTTGTGGAGGCCTGAGGAGAGCGCTGAGAGAGTTCTTGAGAGCTTTTGGAGAGTTGTGAAGGATCTCTTCTTCTCCTTCTTCATATTCTTCATTCTTCTTCTTCCTGATCATCTCTTGCTGAGGGAGAGTTGAGAGGGGGTTTTTGGATGTTTCTTCCTCCTTCCTCCTCCCTCCTCCCTCCTCACCCTCTTTATTTTTTCACTTTATTCTTCTACCTTATCGTCTCCGGCCCCAACATTCTCATTTTCTAGAGGAAAATCAAGAAAATGCAAAGGAATTTCTTGGAGTTGTTCATCGATTCAACTATATGGTTGTCAAATTTAGAATCCAATTGACCATCAAAAACTTTAAAAAAATTATTTAACAACTTAATTCATTTGACAACCAAAGTTGATCTAATATAAATCAATGAATCTAATTGGGTCCGACCCGTCGAGTCGGTCGGCTTGATTGTATGTTTGTTAAAATCGAAGTGTTGAGTGATTTTTATTTGAGTGTCAATATTTCTCGTTAAGAAAATGCTTGAAATTCATTTCACGCCTCCAGATTAATATCAAATGATACAAATTTGCTGATAAGGTATCAATGATATTTATATTAAAATTTACTTAAGCACATTAAATAATGTCATGCCTTCATTCATAATATATAGATAACTATAAATCCTTCTTTAGACATGAATGATATTTAGAATGTTTTTTTTCTTTTGTTTGTGAGATGAATGTTGAGCATTGGGATAGTTTAGCGCTCATGGTGCTTCATCTAACTATTAAATCTTTCTTCTATCCTATTCTCATCATTCTTTATTTAATAATCTCTATACCTCCTCTATTTGCTATTAATTATTTAACACTAGACCCAACATCCCATCTATCATCTTCCGCCCAATATTCCAAGAGTCGTAACAAAAGCTTTGATCTGCCGAAACGACTACCATCCAACCAAAAACGTTGAAAGCTATAAAGACTTTTGTAATGAAGGAAGAGTTAAATACATATCATTAAATTTCTATGTATAAATTTTAATTTTTACATATTTACACCCTCTTATCCAACAAAAATTATTCCGTGCAGACACCGTATGGAGAGATAGATGCTGTGTCCGATCTCCGCCGTCCACCACTTTAGTAAGACCTTTCAATTTTTTTTTTAAAAAAAAAATCTCACTGAAGCCGTGATGGACAGCGGAGATCGAACACAGCAGAGATGCATCTCTGCATGCGGTGTCCGCACGGAATAATTTTTACTTATCCACACACTAAAAGGTATATTTTACCTTCTAAACATTAAAATAGCTGTATTTTTTATGTAATATGGAAGATTTGGACTTTCTAAATAGAATAATGAAACCTTGAATGATCATCAATAGCTTGGCGACTTCCATGGGGGAACTAGGACAAAAAGTTTTTAACAATATACAAAGGATGAATCTACTCCCCCCACACCTAACTTCCCCCTAAAACCAGCACTACCTCTCATATAAATGATCTGTAATCAATATCACATCATACCATTGAAACCCAATTCCTTCATTACTTAACATAAGATAGATACAAAGAACACACTTAGAGACCAAAACATCTCAGCCCACAAAATCATGAAGCATTTGATGTCCAAAATGCCTCATCTGCTGCTCCTGCTGGAAGTCTTCTCCTTGCCGGAGTCCAAGAGTTAGCGAAACGGCACTGAGGCTGCCGATCTCCATTCCGCCCTGGTATGCGAAGCTCATCAACCCTGCATCCATGGCGCAATCTTCGATCCTGGACCTCTTCTCCTGATGCCACTGCTCCAAGCAATGCGAACTCTTCTCGATGGTCGCTGTGCCAGAAGCAGAAACATCAACATGTTTGCTCGACTGTGCTTCCAATTGTTGATTGATCGAAGCTTGGTGGATGGTTTTGGTTGAAGAGTTCAGGTCCATTCCCGCGATTCCTTTAGTCTCGAGCGTGTGGATCTCTTCAACCATCGGCTTCCACAATCGGACTCGCGCATTGATGAACCAATTCGAGACCTGCATTGTGAAATACAATAAAATGTGATGCCAATTAAATTTCTAAAAATTCTGAGAAATGCATGTAAATTCACCGAAAATATTTCATCCTCGCCAAGATATTGCTCCATGTAGATACTAATACAGAGCGAATAAAGCATATAAATCTAATACAAAAACATATTTTTGCTGCCCTGACAATGATTTCTGAAGAAAAAAGATTTAGAATTACTATGTTTCTAATCTCACATGGAGTGTAACAGTTTGGCTAATTTCTGACTATAGTCAACAAGAAAACTGTAGTCAAACTGCACCCTAAAATCTTTGTGCTCCGTAAACTTTTGTTTGTCAAAAAGGTTACAGGACGAATAAATGCTATGAATGGGAAAGTTCTCAGAAAACCTGTAGCTATAGCCATTGTACCAGGCCAATTGACTCAAGTCAAAACTCAGTTCAGTTTCCAATAAATACAGCACATCAAAGTTGACCTTAAGTCAACACTCGTTTTTCCAATAATCAAAGGTTTTGAACCAAATTGATATCAGAAGTGGAACCAGCGTAACAAACAGGGGCATTTACATACATAATACCCAATTCCTACGTATTTAGATAGCTAACATCTAAACTTCGTTTTTCATATTTATGCCAGCCAAATATTTCAAAAGCATCATTATTTTACTTCTAGAAAAATGGAATGCGCCTTTTAATGCTTGGGTTAGGATGGGCATATATGTAAAAATTAAAAGTTTTGGTATTAGATATGTAAATACATATGAATTTAATGGTCTGCATGCAAATCTTCCAAACAAAAACCATAAAAATGAGCAGAAGAGACATCAAAGAGAGAAGTTACCTGGTTCCTGGACAGCCCTGTCTGAGTTGCCAGCATGTGCTTGTCAGTATCAGTTGGATACCTAAAAAACCAAATTACAGAACTTATAGAAAAGAGTGAAGTTGAATTCCCAATATAAATTTAATTTTAAATTTCAATATTTAACTTAGTTGTTTGAAAAATTACAGTTTATTATAGAAAATAAGAAAAGTGTCAAAATAATCGTGACTATTTTGGTAAGGATTATTTTAGTCCAATCTATAAAAATGTAGATTTAATTATAGACTCCTTAAAGATGGGTTGAAATAGTCATAACCTGTGTGTAAAACCGGATCGAATTGGCCGATAGTCCAGTTCGGTCTACCTTAAAAATCACCCCATAATCGTGATTAATCTGGGGAGGATCATTTTAATTCCAATCTATTTAAAATTCCAATCTATTAAAATGTAAATTTAATTATAGACTCCTTAAAGATGAGTTGAAATAGTCCTAACCTGTGTGTAAAACCGGATCGAATTGGCCGATAGTCGAGTTCGGTCTACCTTCGGCATCAAATGAGATTGAACCGGTTCAAACTGACTTTGAACCAGGAAAAACTGATCAGTTTGACCCCTAAACTGAAAATTATATTTTCACATATATACCATCAATTTTATGTAATTTACATATCTAACGCCTAAACTCTATCTTTCACATTTATACCACGCAAATCACTCTTATCAAATCAAAAACATTATTATCACAAAGAGATTCAATTTACATACATACCACCCAAGTTTATTTAGTTACATATCTAACACCTAAACTCTATTTTTTTTTACATTTATACCACCAAAATCATCAATATATTTTTCATGCATAGATAAAATGACATGTTAAAATTGAATTTTAGGTATTAGATATTTAGATACATAGAAATTGAGTATTATGTAAATCTTATATATTGTCATTTTTAAATATATTTATATATTTATGATTTATTTATTAAGTCATCCAGTTGAATCACGAGAAACCTTTGAATCTTGAACCTCTCCTACTAATGATTTAATGTCCAGTTCGATTTCTAGAACCTTACTCCTAACAAAGGACTACGTCGACCCTCTATTTAAAAAATCATAGGACTAATTCTTTTAGCCAGCCATCCACTCTTCAGCTAATTTCACATATTTTCATTCAAATTAAAATGCAATAAAAATCTTAAAATGATTATAGCGTATGTAAAGGACAATGTTAATGATAAATCTCTTTTAAGATTATAAAATATAATAAAAATTTTAATAAAAAATAGATTAAAATAGTAATATGAACACCCGAAGATAGATTTACATTTAAATTGGTGTGATGTGCAATAAATTCAAACCAAAAAATCAATACATTTACGCGCTGAGACTCATGTTTGACTTAGATGTGACATTTATACGCAGAGTGTGACATTCATCTTCTACCCACTTATAAACACATTCTACAACTCCTGAAAATAAATTATTTTTCCAAAGATAAAATATTTAGGTGTTTGGCTGTCTTTAAGATTTATGTTGAACAGAATTTAGTAAATCCGATTCCAAATGTTGTAAATCCATAAGGTGTTTGGTTCAATTTAAGGTTAAACCTATTAGATTTGTTTACCGTAATTGGCATAATTTCTTTCTTTTGATTTTCTTCCTAAACTAACTATGTTAGATCCATAGAATAATCAGATGTAATGAATTTGAATTTACGTTAAACCGAGAGGAAGGTTAATTGGATCTAGAGAAGTGAGGATTTAATTTCTCCAATTTTTTTTTGTTTGGCTGATTTTATGTAAGTTGTGCGTAAATTCTGCTCAAATCCGGCTACCAAACAGCCCCTTGGGATAAATAACTTACTGTTGATAGAAATAACCTATGTTATCCAAAGTGACTTGCATCATTCTTAGCTATAATATTAAAGAGAAATTAAATACACAACACTTGAAAAATCACTATTTACAAATATAACACTCACTTTCATCTATTTTTCAAATTCTCAATCAAATATAAAAAATCACACTAAAACCCCAACTCATGTTTTTCATTTTTATTAAATACTCAATGGTTTAATCATGGCAAGTGTGATTCGGTAATTCAAAAATATTATATGTGTGCTAATTATACCCAATATTTCTAGGAATTTAGAAAACTTGTTGCAAGAATAAAATGATATGTTAATCTTTTGTCCTGCAGTGTGGAGCTAAAGGGTTCGTTTTTAACTTCAAAGCTTAAGCCAATAAAATAATGTGAGTCAATCATATTTTTAAATCTTCACACAAAAGGATAAACATGCAACAAAAAAGGTTAAATAGTGCAACTTACGGATGAAGGAAGTGATCAAACAACCATGCTCTCAAAACGGACACTGCTCTCTCAGGAAGGCCTCTCTGAGGCCGCCATATGGGGTGGCTGTTATCCGAGAAGCTGATGCTGCTGTCACCACCGCCCTTCTGCCGTCGAACACTCTGGGCGATGTATTTTAGCTTTGAAACTGTCAAGGTGTCATTTCGACTGGAACAAGGAGACGAAGCCATCATCTCCTCGCCGAGGATGTTACATACGTGCCTGAGCTGATCGGATATTGCGCTCTTCAAACATCGAAAATGCTTTGAAACAGCTTTTAAGGCTAGGGAAGCATAAGGTGTGGCTGAGCTCAGGCCGGCGACGGATTCAAACGAGGAAACCACCATTTGAATTTGTTGGTGATACTGCTTATATCTTTTGCAAACCTAAGAAAATACAGATGATTATAATCTATCCATTCAAACATGAGAAGTAAACAAAAATGAGATGCGAGATATTAGAACAAGATGTCATTTAATGTTAACAAATAGAAAAAAGGCACCCATGAAAGAATTGAAATCAATATATTTTAAATATATCTGAAAATTCAATATAACTGGATTGACAATACTCAAATTGGACAATTTGGAAACCTGATTAAGAAAATATATAGAAATTCAAAAAAAAAAAAAAAAATAGAGCAAATAGAAATGTGAGATTATCCTAAAATCCCATGTCCACTGCATTTAATCAAACGAAGCCCAACCTTTAGAACAGGTTTATATCACTTTTGGATTCAACATAAATTGACAAGAATTTCGTCATGACACAAATAAATCAAGCCACAAAACGCTAAAATAGGCTGAAAAGAAAGTAAATGACACCGATATGATCCCACCCACCTTCATGAAACTTATGATGATTTTCAGCAAAAATATGTAACGTGACCATAATTGAAATTTAGAATTCTCTTCCAAGTTGTTTTACACATGCAGAGGAGCATGTAGGTGAGATGAACTGATTTAAAATCAAGTGTTAAGACAAGAAAAAACTTTTCTCACTGACCTGAATTGCAAAGAAAAGATCCAGCAATATCAGGAGGAAGGCGCAATGACGTCATTGCGAGCTTAAATGGGGGAGAGTGTCTCACTTCACCATCTTAAGAATACTTAGCAAGCCAACCATAGAAAAGAAGATTCTAGAGAATATCAGAAAGAGGAAAGCAATCCAAGAGACTCTAGAAAGTTCCGCCGCATTCCAGAGAATGTTGGAAGAAAAAAGCTTCAAGGAAAACTCCAGGATAACCTAAAAAGTTCTAAAATCATGTATATGTTAAATGGGCAATGTAGAACTATCTAGAAATTAATCTATTCTAATGTAATCTAGAAAATTCCCTAGGGCTTGGGGAGGACTATAGATAGCAGCCCCTCGCCCTCATTTGTAACAATCCAAAATTTTTAAGCAACGAAGTGTGTAGTTTCTCATTCCTTATTAAAGTATTCATTTCTTCAATAACTTCTCCTTACTTCTTTTCTAGAGAGCTTGATGCTTCCAAGTCCAAACATTGTGAGTGTTAGGTTGATTTAGTGCTCGGGAAGAGCACTAAAGCTGCATAGGTGACTTGAGAGAAGTTTGATCGTGATAGTTGATATCCGAGCGAAGATTAAGGGAATGACAAAAAATCTCAAAGATCATGTCATGGAGTTCGAGCCAAAAAATGTGAAACCAGCTCAACAAAGACGAGGCCGTGAGGAACAACGGGATCCCGCTGCATCCAAACCATATGGGAGGTCTAAGGTTCTCAAATATGGCTTTGATTCACGACTTGCTTGGGTTGAGGAGGCTATGAATGCCATGGAGGCCAGATAAATGATCTAGGCCAGAAGGTGGACGATTTTGAAGAGGACATGACCATCCATTCCACGATCAGAGATATGATGCTCCAACTGGATCCTTGAAAGACCAATTGGCGAAGATGCAAGAAGACCTAATGGGGGAGCTCCATGATGTACAACGATCTCATGAAGGAGAGAAAAAAAAAAACATACGCGGCAGCTTGAAGGAGATGCTTGAAGAGGTATCGTTATGCAAGTGAATACTAACGACAACAATCAATCACCATACATTCGAAGCCAAGTGTATCAAAGTGCCAAAGCCTAAGAGTTTTGGAGGAGCTCGCAATGCCAAAGAAGTAGACAACTTCTTATTGGGACTTCAGCAAAATTTTGGAGGATTAGGTATTACCGATGAAGACTCTTTATTTCTCTAACACCTAAGGCCGCCAAAAAAGCTTGTTTGCAAAAAGCTCGTATTCAGCTCGTTGAATAACTCTTGTTCGTCTCGTTCGTTAAGTAAACGTGCCAAACACAAATTTTTTAAGCTCGAATTATTAACGAGCCGAACATGATCAACCCTTTGTTCGCTCATGTTCGGCTAGTTTTAGCTAAAAAAAAAGAAATTATTTATATTATTTATATAATAATATATTATATATATTATTTAAATAATAATATATTATATAAATTTATATCTAAGTTTAAATCATAACAGCTCGTAAGGTCATGTAGTTTTACGTCTTCTATTACTCAGTGTTGATGCAGGTTTGAATCCAACACCCTACATATATTTTTTTCAATTAGTTTTAGCAAGTCAATTTAGAACACAAGTTGATTTCGAACACGAGCTCTCTCAAGCTCGGCTCGGTTACAACCCTACCAACAACGCAATGCTATTGCGGAAAAGAAGGCGACCAGACATGGAGAAATGTGCGCACCATATCTACCTTTGATTACTTCAAGCAAGAACTCAAAAGACAATTTTATCATGAGAATGTGAAGGATTAGGCTAGAGTCCAATTGCGAAGGCTAAAACAAGCAAGATCGATTCTGGAATACATTAATGAGTTCACTATTTTGGTTTTTGAAATACCTCACATGCCAGACAAGGTTGTTCTCTTCAACTTTATGAATGGACTGCAACCATTGGCAAAGATGGAGCTTAAAAGGCGTGGAGTGCAAAACCACGCTACTCTCATTGCCTTAGTTGAGAGCTTCATTGACCACGCAAAGGAATCCACAATGCCAAGAGATGAGAAGAGTGCCTACGTCAAAGGTGAGGGAAATAAGGGCCAACACAAAGAAGAGACTCGTTACGAATCATCCTCATTCAAGGGTAAATTCAAATGAAAACAAAAAGATAACAAAAACAAGTCATATAACAATTGCTTCCTTTGTGATGGGTCTCAATGGGCAAGGGATTGTCCTCAGCCTTAAACGCTATACAAGCAAGTCATCATGAAAAGAAAGAGGCAAGAAGAGATAATATTATAGCACAAGTAGGGTCTATGCAATTGCTGAATGGGATGCAAACTTCAACAAAACCACAAGAAAGATTTACTCTTTGTGGAGATTTTAATAGGTGGAAAGACTATCGGAGCAATTTTAGACACAGATGGTTCTCACAACATTTCCATTGAAAAAGCACAAAGGATATGGCTACAAGCAATAAGGCCAATTCATGGGATAGCCAAACGAGTAAAGACTAATATTGGGGCTTGGTTAGGTAGATTGGACTTCTCTGTCATTCCTAAGTGATTTTGAAGTTGTTCTAAGGCTAGATTCTTTGGATCAAGTAAATGCATTCCCAATAACCTTCGCCATTAGCATATGCATCATGGAAAACAATCAAGTTTGCCTAGTACCAACAAGAAGGGCTAACAAGCAAGAAACTAAAATGTTATATGTCATTCAATTCACGAAAGGTAACTGACAGGAAGAGGAAAACTACTTAACTATTCTTTATGACTCAAATAATGAAGAACGAAAGATCCAAGAAGATATACCAAGAGAGGTAGCAATGATAATATATAAGTTAAAAAAAGTGTCACTTACAGAATTACCAAAGGAGCTACCACCAAGAAAAAAAGACCAAGATCAGAATAGCTTAGAGCTAAGGACTAAGCTGCCAGCCATGAATTCTTACTGCATCTCCACTCTTCCAAACAACCGGTTATGAATGAATAAGCCCAACAATTTTCAAGTTTTACCAAGTCTGAGGGTAAACAAAGGGAGTTGGTCCGAGTGTCACTGCTTAAGACTACAAGGACTATACAAAGGGCTACCAAAAAAAAGAGATGGACAGCGTAGAAAAGATACATTAGGAGGAATCCCTAACCAAATACCAACAACAATGATCACTTCTTTTGATAAGAAAGAGAATGAAATACATGTTGATCAGGCCAATCACCAAGAAGGGGCACCAAATTATAAGAAATACCTCATTGAATGGAAATGATTACCTGATAGTGAGGCCAGTGCGAACATGAAGATACATCGTCATCGTAATAAAGAAAATATCCAACAGTATCAATGGAAAGGTGCAATAAGGATATTGTAAGCTTAAGTGGGGGAGAGTGTCACACTGTCATCTTAAAAGTAGTTAACAAGCCAACCATGGGAAAGAAGATTCTAGAGATGGCCGGAAAGAGAAGAGCAAACAAAGAGATTCTAGAAGGTTCCGCCGCACTCTAGAGAATGTTGGAAGGAGAAATCTTTAACAAAAACTCTAGGATAAGATAGAAAGCTCTAGAATCATGTATAGATTAAAAGGGAAATGTAGAACTATCTAGAAATTAGTTCATTTTAATGTAACCTAGAAAGTTCTCTAGAGCTTGGGGAGGACTATAAATAGAAGTCCCTTCCCCTCAATTGTAACCATCCAAAGTTTCTAAACAACCAAGTGTGTAATCTCACATTCCTTAGTGAAGTGTTTGTTTCTTCAAAAACTTCTTTAACTTTTTTTCTAAAGATTTTTGTGCTTCTAAATCCAAGCGTTGGAAGTGTTAGGTTGATTTAGTGCTTAAGAAGAGCGCTAAAGTTGCACTGGTGACTTGAGAAAAATTTGTTTGTGATAAACTGCTCTAAAAATCATGTCCATATATTGAAATTATAAGCCCTTTCAAAAAAAAAAAACAAATTCATCAATATGTTGTATGCATGCTCTCAAGTTGGTTAATCTAAAATGGTCGCGAATTCCACTTTTTCATAAGCTCTTTCAAAATAAAAAAAACAAAAAATCAAACTCATAAAATATGTTATATGCATGCTCTCAAATTGGTTACTCTAATATGGCCGCGAGTCCCACTCTCCAAACCTGATCTCTCATGTCCCAACCACTGTAGTCGAGCTTCCTGTTACTGACAGCCCTCCAAGGTATGTCTTTGTTGTCAGCCCTTTCAAGTCGGTTCTTGCTGTTGTCAGCCCCTCCAAAGCTTGTTTCTGTTGTTGTCCAGCCCACTGCCTACTCTTACTGCTATTGTCTAGTCCCCATACACCTATTCCTATTATTGTCCAATTCACTGTCACCGCTCCTACTCCCTTTGATGCCGACACCACTTGTGGTTAGTCTCCTTCCAGCAGCTCCAATTATTCCTACACTATATAGCGCCACAATCACCAGCTGCCATCCACTTTACAACACAATCACAACATCCTTCCACCCTTTCAGGTCTGTCGTTCTCCACTAGAGAGCCATTTGTGTTTGTAATGGTTTTTTTTTTTTTTAAATTTGCAGTGTCTTCATTGTCACATACCGTTTGTATGTGTGTTGTTTTATGTTGAAGATTCGTCGTTGTAATTTTTGAACTCTACAATAAATTTGTGGATTGGTCGTGATTTGGATTAATTTTGGTATCATTTGATGTTAGAGCGAACCCAACCCTAACCCTATCCTAGGATTTCTTAATGTCAACCTTACCCCCCCCCCCCCCCCCTCCCCCCAACTTGAAGCTTACGCCTCGCCTCACGAATGAAAAACGCTTTACTACTAAATTGCACAATCAATCAACCACTAGAACTGTGACCATTCATACACTATAATACGAATGAAAAACCCCTGAGATATTAATTAATGTATAGATAGATGGAAATAATTCCATTCGAAACAAAGTACATAAAAAATAAATGTATATGCGCATTCACACATTATAAATTCGAATACTTCAATTCAATCTCAAGTTACAGCTAGCGTTAATCCAGATTAGCTCAATTCAAGTTTGACTCTAGTCAAGGCTAGCTTATCAATCAACATATTGAATTCAATCCTAATTGAATCGAAGACCAAAAACATATAATATCTTATTTCTATGACTAGGGAAGAGGAAATGAGAAAACTAAAGATGTGGATTTGAGAAGTCAAGCAAAGGCGAGATGAATCGAAAGGGTCGGATAGCTGAAAAAATTGGAGATAAATTGAACAGTCAGGAGGTTGAAACAAGGGGAACTAAAGCCTACGCGATGAGTTCACCTATAAAACGACACGACAAAATCAAGATTCACTTACTTAGGAGTCGAGGGGTGTGTGAAGGAGAGGACAATGCGGGAGATGTACTAGTCAGCGAAGAGGAGGCCCGAGGAAGTATTGACGTCTGTGTCGAGCAATGGAGGAAGATTCAATGTCGGTCGAAGGACTCGACGTTGCGGGAAGAAGCACTCTCGGATGCTCATGCGCTGCTGCCAAATAGAGGGAGGCGTCGACGTAAAGACTCGCGCGAGGGGGAGCCAACTGCAAGGGAGCAGAAAGTGATTCAATTGCAGGAAGAAATGTCCGCGTGGTTAGGGCTTCAATTGATAGGTTAAGACGAGTTTTTATAAGTTTATTAAAAGGTTTAATAAAAATTTAATACTTATAATATATGTTTAGTATTATATAAGAGAAAACATTTATAAAATTTTAACACTTAAATTACAAGAAGTAAATATTTTAAATAATAAATTAATTTTTATGCTCATTTATTGTAGGCTTAAATTTTAAAAAGTGTTGGAGGTTAAAATAAATTGAAGACAAATCAAATAGCAAATTAATCGACATCAAGATGTGTACTCGTACCTTTAATTTATAGTAATAATTTATTTCTTCTTAATTGTTTTGCAGTCAATGACATTTGCACATGATTTATTCTAATTGAGATTATTTTCTTTATCCACATATTGTTATAAATGTTTGTAGCTAGTTAATATCACACATTAGTGTGTGTTTAATATAATATGTAGAATTGAAAGCGATGAGAACATGAATAATATATTTATGTTGACAGTTTTTATGTGTATAACTGACTATGATGAAGTCACTCATTTATTATACTGGTGTGGAAAAACTGAGTTACCCGTGCATGTACATAGAAAAGAATATTGATATTAATGTGTCTTAATTTACACAATTTTTAGATAGTGCTTCTATGACGGTTGTACAGAAATATAATGATATTGATATAGTAAAATTCATTGAATAACAAGTCAGATGTTTATATTGATTTACTAAAAAGTTTAAATGAAATGCATATTACTTTGTTTTACCTTGTATTACGGTAGTTTAGAAGTAAGAGTATTCACTGGTCTGTTTAGATTGTCGTTGTTTTTAATCTAATATTTCAGATTAATTTAATTAATAAACAGATGAACAATATAAGAGAATATTTATAAAAAACATGAAAAACTAATATCGATAAACATAACTTTACTGTTTTAATTTAAATTGATTAATGTCTCTTTCATTTATTAATAGTTGGTTAATATCACACATTAGTGTGTGTTTTATATAATATGCAGAATTGAAAGCGATGAGCACATGAATAATATATTTATGTTGACAGTTTTTATGTGTATAACTGATTATGATGAAGTCACTCATTTATCATACTGGTGTAAAAAAACTGAGTTACTTGTGCATGTACATAGAAAAGAATATTGATATTAATGTGTCTTAATTTATACAATTTTTAGATGATGCTCCTATGACGGTTTTACAGAAATATAATGATATTGATATAGTAAAATTCATTGATGAACAAGTCAGATGTTTATATTGATTTACTAAAAAGTTTAAATGAAATGCATATTACTTTGTTTTACCTTGTATTACGGTAGTTTAGAAGTAAGAGTATTCACTGGTCTGTTTAGATTGTCGTTGTTTTTAATCTAATATTTCAGATTAATTTAATTAATAAACAGATGAACAATATAAGAGAATATTTATAAAAAACATGAAAAACTAATATCGATAAACATAACTTTACTGTTTTAATTTAAATTGATTAATGTCTCTTTCATTTATTAATAGCTAGTTCTAAAAAATAGATATGAAAAAATTCAATTCTCACAATCCGACTGTCTATTCCCGTCTTATTTAATTCTAAACTACGGGTCAGGCCGTGAAAAAAAAATCCAATGTTCAAGTGATCTTAAACCTTTGAGACAATTTTACTTAAATCTAAACATGAAGGCACATTAGCATCATTTTTAGCAAACTTAAGGCATAAATCGATCGTAGTTTTTAACTTTTATCAACCTTCAACTCAAATTATTTGCACTACAGAAATAAATGGACCACAATTACACATAATTACCAGTCAACTT
The DNA here is from genome assembly GCF_001263595.1 of Phalaenopsis equestris. Lineage (NCBI taxonomy): Eukaryota > Viridiplantae > Streptophyta > Magnoliopsida > Asparagales > Orchidaceae > Phalaenopsis > Phalaenopsis equestris. The sequence continues at coordinate 66,065,211 of NW_018164444.1, read as the reverse complement.
ATATAAAAGCATGTAAATAAAAAAACATATAATAAAGGGTAAAAATCCAAATGTACACCTGCAAAAAACAAATCTATTTGTAACCCTATTTGATCAAAGCCTTATCTAATTCAAATTCAATTGCATTCAAACTTAGCTCATTAGGATGCTCATTTATTTCATCCAAAAACTATTTTTGAACAAAAAGAAGTTGGTCCCAATTTTAACATGATGTTTGACCTTCATTTCTTAGCACTACTCCACATTATCTGATGAACCACATTAGCATCAAGCACTATTGATGTATACACCTAAAAATAAAATGTTGCAGCACTATAGGTTTTAACAACCTGATTAATGCTTACTGTCATGATATCTTCAAATATAATCAACTAAATAATGATAAATTCTATAAATGGAATACCAAATACAAATAGGATATCGGAAAGGGAAATGAAGTAACTTCTACTTACATTTCTAAATAAACATGCAAAACCAAAAAGAGAAATGGTGGATACAATTCTTCAGCCAATTAATAGGACATTCAAAAGCAATAGAATTCTCATGTTCCCTTAAACTAGAATAAAAATATTTAACTTCCAAAATATTACAATTGTAAAATCATATATTATAATCAATTACCGAAATATGTCTGTACTTCAAAGTAAAAAAAGCAGTAGCAGACACCATTTCAACAAAAGGAATCAATCATCCAAATATAGTAAATTTTAGTAGGCTTCAGACATCAATATCAAACACCCAAAACAATTACTTCTAACGGATACATTACAACCACCAAACCTAAAATCTATATCATTATATTATGCACTTCTTCAAATTAGATCTTAAACCCATCGTTAATTATAAATGTTGAATATACCTCCATTCCTTCAAATGTAATAAATTTCAATAAAATATGTCAAAAATTACGCGATGTTTTCTTCTTCTTTTTTTTTTGCCACAGTAAACCCTAGAGAATGGAGCCAATCTAAATATTATAATGTAATATCATCACCTTCCATTACTACTCCTTCAAGTACATCCACTGTATATTAATGACAAATATAATGAATCAATGCCAATGTTCATAGCACTCTCTATTTCATGGAGCTAGCCCTACGCCTGCAACAAAATAAAAACAAGAATATTCCTGACAGACAATATCACATCTGCGTGTCGAAATTAATGGAGTCATTAAACCACCTGAAGGGCTGAGAAGAACAAAATTAATTAATTAAGTAAGTAATTACCGTACTATTTTACCTCTTCCTGCATGTAAAGCAGCTTAGCTTTCTTCTGCTCAAACTCCGGCCATTTAATCTCACCACCATGGCAACCACCGCTTCCTTCAACACCTGCAATCTCCGTCGAACTCTGAAGAGAAGGAGACGAGATCGCCAGCGAACTACTGCTATCATTATCCTTCCCAACCCTCGCTCCACTGACCAGGCCACAGAACTCATCAAGCAGCTGCTGCGCCGGCTTCAAGAACCTAGAGCTCTTCAATATCGCCGCATAGCCGGTGAAAGGGCCGAGGGGGCCGGCGGCTTGACGCCCGCCACCGATTCCTTGAATCGGAAGCCATCTATCGCCGATTGAGCCGAGCTGCGCTGGATGAATCTCCTGCGGCGGGTTGGAAGCTAGGGAGAGTGATAGCCTCTGAGTATCGGAGTAAGATTTCGTCGTCCAACCCGATCCTGAGTTGTAGCTAGGAAGAAGAAGAAGTTCGTTACCGGTATCGAAGCGCGGGGGAGGAGGAAGAGGCGACAAATCAGATCCGGCTTGGCTCGCTAAAGTTGGGGTAGAGGAGCTCATCGCTTCGTGGAGAGAAGAGTAAGGGTTAAAGGGTAAAGAAGGAAAATGCGATTCGGCGGAGCAGGGGAGAATCCAATCGGGTTTCCAAGCAGCGGAGGAGGGTTCGAAGGGGTTGAAGAAGGAGGAATCGGGGGCGGAGAAGTCTAATTGAGGGGGAGGGGTGGAGGGATCGTAGGATGGCTGAACGCGGAGCTTTTCGCGGCGGATGTGTTGGGCGACGTGGGGCAACATTCCGGCGGTGCCAGGGGAGGCGACGGGAGGGGTTTGGGGAGAGAGTGGGGGCTAGGTAGGAAATTTGGGAGAGGGGGAGGATGCCATGGGGTGGGTTTTGGGGAGGTACGAAGAGGTGAGGGTTGGGAGGATACGTGCAAAGATGGAGGGAGTGTGGGAGGAAGAGGACAAGGAGAAGGTGGACTGGTGGGGGGATTCGTAGGCAAAAGGAGATCACATGAAGCGCGAAAGTGGCAAAAGCCCTGCAGCTAAAGCGTCGAAGCTTTGCCTCCGCGCATCCTGCTACACGCCACCATTTTAAAAAGCCTTTATTTTTTACCTTTTCTTTATTTTTTTATGTGTAAATTTAATATTTATTTATATGATGTAATAAATATAAATATTAAAATTATTTATATA
>NW_018164444.1:66057767-66062758 GCF_001263595.1 Phalaenopsis equestris | reverse complement strand
CAAAGATTTAATATATATATGTATGTATGTATGTGTGTTGATATCTAACAATTATAATTTGGATATTTATGTTTATATATCATACATATCGCTTATGATATATCTAAAGCTTAAATTTTATTTTTTTTTTACATTGATATCACTTAAATATTTCATATCAAATCAAAGATATCATCATTTTAATATTTTTAAATGAAATCTATATTTCCACACATAAGATGATGTGGCATGTATGTAAAAATTAAAGTTTTTATGTTAGATAAGTAAATATATATAAGAATTAAGCGGTATATATGTATATATTTCAATGTTAGAATGCACAATTCTATTAACATAATAATCAAAAATAAACATATAAGATTCCTTAGCCTAAATTTTGGTTTAGAATTCATAGTAAATTGATTGAATGGATTTTATCAAATATCTCAAGTCGATGAATATAGAACAAAAATTGATTAAATTTCTTTGCTTGATTATTTAATATCATATTTTTTTGATAAAATTGATTCAATATTATAATATTGATGGCATTTTTCATTCAAGTCTTTAGAAATTATAGATTTCAAAATGAGGGTACGTGTAAATACATTATTATGTCTCAATAACATTATATCATAATTGGAGTACCGCCGCCAGCCCGATCACTTATCATTTATTAAAAATTATTTCGCATGATAGCTAGAATTAGATTGGCTTGGGGGTAGCCTTATTGACCTAGCTTTTTATTATTGTGGCATCTTTAGCATATGTTGGTCATACTAGCACCCAAGACATGTGCCTTTTCCCAATAAGAGATGAAAAGGTTAGAGGATCTAGACTTTATATATTAAGGTAGGAACTTACCCTATCCTCTATCTCATCATCTACCTTCCAATCTATATATCTCTCTCTAAGTACTTTTAAAATCATTTCAGTTTAATGATCTCTCTCTCTCTCTCTCTCTCTCTCTCTTTATATATATACATATATATATATATATTAAATATAAATTTTATGGAAATATCCAAAACAGTTAAAATGTGAAAAAAAATTTAATTTTTGAGAGGTTTTTTAACGTACATCGCATCTGAGGCTATCAGCTTTGAGGGACGTGCATGCTCGCCATGAAACATTATCTGGCACGACTTTTACATCGCATCTAACGGCTGAGACAGCATATAGAAAGGTGTATCACCTCGGCAGTGCATGGGATTGACGGGCAGTAATAAAAGGAGGGAAATTGGGAGAACTGCTCCTGAAGGATACCGGGAGGGCAGTAAAAAACACTAGCCAGAGAACAAAACGCGGAGAATAATCAGCTTTTCAGAAAGCGCGATACTGTTTGATAAAAAAGCATACAGAAACAGAGAAATCAGATTTTGCACAAAATGAAGCTCAATATTTTTTTATTTTTATGACTGTATTGGTTAGCAAAAATAAAATCTTATTAATTTAAGGTAAATTTATGTTTAAAATCGAGTCCTTTATATTTGGAGCTGTTTATTTGGTGCGGACGCGTTTTCAAAACGCGTTTGGACTATTTGGATAAACTGTATTTTTGCAGCTTATGCGTTTTAAAAACACTAAAAGCAGCGTTTTTACACCGCGGTGAGTTTTCTGGCAATGGTCTGACCTTTCCAAAAAAATAAAAATTTGTAATAGCTACTGCACCTAGCTTATTAGCAAATTATTTTTAATCAATTTATCAGCAGATTATTCAATGAGCTGTAGCTGCTCCAAACAGACCCTTCATTTCAACCTCTTTTAATCTCTACTTGTTTTTGTAAAAAATTCCACATATTTTGGTCTTAATTCATACGCATTTACATATCTGACGGCAAAACTTTCAAATTTGAATACTTAGCATTTTGATGTTTTAAATTTATATATAATAAAAATGTGTATCTCATTTTTAAAAAATGATAAATAATATTATTTTTTATGTGATTTTAAAGATTAGAGTGTTATGTGTGTAGAGAGAAAGGTCTACGTGAGATATACAATACATAAGAATTGTGTGCCATGTATGGGAATGCCCTCTTTTTTTCTTATTGCATCATGAAGTATTTGAATCCTGAAATTTATTGAGTTAATTAATAATATATAAAAAATATATATAGAAATATACGGTACACTGAATAACACATGTAAATTTTTTTTTCATAAATAATGTTATATGAAAAGAAGAAATCACAAGCTTTAGCTTAGATAAATTGGTTTTACCATGCATATTAAAGATTTAATGATTGTGTTTGGAGTTTAGCTTAAACTCACCAAATCACATATGTCGAACTAACAAATTAGATATGGATGGTCATCGGAAATAACTCAACAAAGTAGCCGTCGTAAAGCCCTTAGAAAATAGGACTTTGATTTATCTAATTTCCCCAAGAAGAAGGCTCACATCCGTAGGAACTTTAAGCATAAGAAGAGTGATCATTTGTGAGACCAATTTGGTGATATACGTCAAACATGTTAGCGCTCTTTGTGGCTTGGTGAGGATGTGGTTGTCGCACTACTCAGAACCTGAGACTCTCCTAAGTATCAAAGAAAAAGGGACCAGGTAAAGCTAAATTATCGCTATGACTGCAAGGGCCTCTAAGCACACCAGTGTAGCCCTCCCACATACAGAGTACAAGAGGAGGCTGGTGAGTCTTTTTTTTATATAAAATCTTATTTTACTTTAAATGTATGCTTACTACTCCATTAAATGACAAGCACTGGAGAAAGGACAAGAGCCAACTACTGCAACGTTACACAAGCGCACCCACATGCAACGGAACGGATCAATCCTGGGTGAACTGTAGATCGCAGGCTACCCAGGTAACTCAGGAGATTAATAAGTATAAAATTCAAATAAATATAAAAAAAAATTTAGCATCTCACTTTCATTAATCATATGTTTTGTAGGAGGCATTTTTGAGGCTCAAAGAGAGTTGATCTCAATAGTCAACCTGTGGTTTGGGGGCTTCTCACAATTCTTCTTAGTACGACCTCTAGAGGGAAGCTGTCGGCGAGAATAAGGGTAGGGTCTATGAATTGGGGTCGTAGGCATCGACCTATGATGTTATCTCTGTTACTGATACATCTGGTGCATTCTCTTCCACTTTACAAGAGATGGAGATGAGTCGTTACGTTGTAACTGGGGCTGTTGCCCAATTAGCCCCACTGAGATTGGAGATGAGGGAAGTGATCAAAACGGTGTTGCTTTAGGAATTGCATGAAGGGAAGGAATTAGTGCAGTATGAGGGTGGGGATGATGATGATGAGGAGGAGAGGAAGATGAGGAGGATGAATATAGTGTTATTTTTTTTGTTTGATTGTGCATTGAACAATTTATTGTTAGCAAACATTAGTTTTATTGTGAATTTGTGTATTTTATTTGATTTAATTCAATTATTTTTATTTTATTTATGCATAAGATTTATGTTTTAATTAGTTTTATTGTTATGTTGTGTTGTGTTTTGATTGATCTGTTACAACTGCAGATGTGCAGATTGTAGCGCTGAAAGTGAGTTATATATATATATATATATAATATATATATATATATATATATATTTCTGATGGTTCAGGTTTTCCATGGCTTGTCGATACTTTTACGACGGTTTATAGAACAAGCAACAGTTTTCTGATGGTATATCAAATAAGTGACATACGGGCAAAGTGTTGCACTTTTGCTATGGACATAGTCGTTGGTAAATTCCCACGGTTAGCCAACAGTTTGGGGACAGTTTACCTACATAAGTGCGACACTTTTTCCGACGGAACTGCAATACTTTTTCTAGAGATAGTTTCATCATTTATATAATCAATGACCAAGGTACAGTTAAACATGACATGTTTATGGATCTATAACAATGATTATGGTGTGTTGATTAATATAAATCGTCGTTAAATCTGTCGGTAATTGAATTACCGAATAGTGTTTTTGTTATGTCAATTTTATCATAGCTAAACCGTAAGTAAATGTATTACATATGATTTATTCGTTATTATCGAATGTATTTGACTGTCGATAATAAACTAAATTTCTACAATGTCACTCTATTGCTGTGAATTTTCCGACACATCATTTTGACGCTGCTCATGCAGATAACTCTTGGTAGTCCAATGGACTGGTCCATAGTCTTTTAATATTTATAAGGGTGCCACACTTAAATTTTATAAATAGAGTCATACCAATTTAAAAAGGAGCATAGAAGGGGAACTTGGACCTGAAGGTAGAGAGAATGAGCCAACTTATAGATAATACCATGGACCGAATAAACGACGAACACTTTCTGCTCATGCAGCTGCCGACCACCCTCGCGTTCGTCGTCATTGGCGAATCTTATAGGGAAACACAGTTCAACACAACAATGAGTCATGAATATAGAGTAAGGATGTGTCCCGATGACGGGGCAACAAAGTGACCCAAAGACGATGCAACGACACACAACGAAGATGGTGCAACGATGCGCCTTAAAGACGGTGATGCACCCAAGAGACGATGTAATGACGCACATCAAGGACGATGTAACGATGCATCTCAAATAAGTTATAATGATGCATGTATCTCAAAGATGTCGTAACTCCCTGTAATAACCACTTACATGCAACTTTCATATTTTGAATATAGTGGCCTTCTCAAAACTCCTAAAGTTTTATCCTCACAGCTCTCCACTACGCCCAAGATTTATGTAATTCACAGCAAATGGAGCCCCTTAGTACAAGCTTGACGATCAATTGACGCTACTACAACCCACAACTACAACATATGTGACAAACTATGAACTACGTGGTTAACAATTCAAGCAGCTCTGTGGCCCACGTATATTATTGTGCTCACCGCTTCGACCTATGTGACTAACGACAATCTACATGACTCAAAACTAGGGCTGTCAAAATGGCTCGTTGTTCGCGAATAGCTCGTGTTCGCCTCGTTAAGAAGCTCGTGTTCGGCTCGTTAATTTCGTTCGATAAGTTAGCGAGCCGAACACGAACTAAGATGTGTTCGGCTCGTTTTGGCT
>NW_018164444.1:66024358-66057658 GCF_001263595.1 Phalaenopsis equestris | reverse complement strand
TATATATATATATATATATCTACAAAGATTTATAACCAATTAAAATATTGATTAAGAAAATAGAATAAAAATTATTAAATTTTATTCAAATAATATTTTAATATCAATAATAATTTTTAAATATTGCTCAAACTCTTTTTGTCTTATGACTACATGATTAGGGTTGTTAAAATGACTCTTTGTTTGTGAACAGCTTGTGTTCAGCTCGTTAAGCAAACGAGTCGAACACAAACACACTTTTTGAGCTTGAAATATAAACGAGCCGAACACAAACTGAGCATGGCTCGCTCGTGTTCCGCTCATTTACACCCCTACTCAAAACTTCTACAGTTCCCAACGCCAACCTCAATAACCTATAGACAATGTTGTAACTCACTACTACAGCTTCACACGACTAACTATGAAGCGCTTGCAACTTCCTCTAGTTGCCATTCTGGCCAACTAACTCTTATGAACCTACCACCTACAACCTAAATAACAAACTACTGTCACATATTTCAAATGGGACATTTACGACAAACTAACACTGCAAACAAAATTTAAAATATTCAAGACAGACTACCGTCTACACATCAACTGATTACAATTTTTGCGGCCCATTACAATTGTCGTAGCTGAAATATCATTGTACATAAACTTTTAAATTCCACCATACTTAAAATTACATTGTAGATTAGTTCGATTGCGTCAGATAAAATAATATTTTTTTTAAGAGTTTCAGACGTAAAAATCATGACATCTCCTCTAATTTTTTTTTTGTATGACTGTCATTAGTTCGATCTCCCCGATGTTCAGTCGTAGCAAGCGATATATGCTTCTTTATTTCTTAGTTTTCCTAATCCCACTTCAAAATAAGAAGCAGAACGGCTTGCTTTGAAGTTTGACCCTTTTGTCTCGTGATTTTGTCTTCCTTAAATTGTAGGCGAGTAAGAAAAAAAAGGAAAGAAAGGATTTGTTTGGCTTGGTCTTATGGTTGGGGAATCAAAGTAGTCCTTTGGATCACATGCAACAGCGATACACTTATTTATTATTATATTATTATCACCATATTATCAGGTATCATTAGATGGAAAAATATTACATCAGTATTACGCACGTAGACTAACATGTATAGCCAATGAAATCACGCCACGACACCCGCGAGATTAAGAAAAAAAACGGCGCATTAACACGAGAAATATTTCCTCCCGTGTTATTGATGTGTTATTGTGTCCTGGGAATATTCCTGGTGTTATAATAACACCATAACACATCAATAACACATGAATAACACATGAATAACACACAATAACACATAAATAACACGGCGGATAACATTCTCCCGTGTTACTGCGTCGTTTATTCTCTGTTGGGAATATTTCCTGTGTTATTGTGTGTTATTCATGTGTTATTTTCTCCTGAGAATATTCTTGTTGTTATAATAACACAATAACACATCAATAACACGCAATAACACATGTATAACACATCAATAACGCGGGAGGGAATATTCCCCGTGTTACTAGGCTGTTTTTTTTCTCTGTCGCGTCGGGTATCGTGACGTGATTTAATTGACTACGCACATTACTTCTACATATAAAATACTGATGTAATATTTTTTCATCATTAGATACCCATGAAATGCAATTCATAAAACTAATAAACACAGGTTTTTGCACATGAATTGCGTGCCGCTCATTCCGGATAGGTTCCATGACATATTTACGAGACTGCCACGCCTCGTTGCCAAGCTGTCGTTCGATCCGCGTGGCAATAGCGCCAAGTTCAGAGACCACACCGGGGCCGTACATTTCAGTGACGTCAGCCCTTCCCAGGATTACCCACCAGGCCGGTCAACAGAACTTAAGCCGGTCCCACCTTCCTAACATGTCACCGCCAGAGATCTTCTGCTTCATTGATTACCGACGCGTACAAATAGATTTTCTTTTATTGTATTTATATAAAAAAATACAATTATATAAATAACTTCTATAAAATATATTTTATATTAATTTAATCAATAATATATATAATTTGAATCATTGGTTAGAATAAATTGGCAGATAATCTCGATATATTTATTTATTTATTTATTTTTAATACAATAATAGATATATATAATAATAAAGAATAGGCGCAGCATACGAGGGGCTATGTTGCAATTTTGGATGAGGCCGGGATGGGCCCAGAAAATTATTACAGAGGCCAGACTGGGGGTCCAGTGGAGCAATGATTAGCATTGCAATATTGAAATTTGAGCCGTTGGATTTAATAATTGATTATCTCGTCCGTTAAAATCGCTTATATACTTAATAAAATATTTTTTTTCGGCCATTCAAAATTTTCAGAGAAAATATAAGCCGTCTTTAAACAGATAAATATTACCATTAATCTATATATATATATATATATATAAGATTTACACATTATAATTAATTTGGTAATTTTTACGACTAAAAAAGAAAGATAATAAAGTGGAATCCAAATAATTTTTTGTGCGGATTTCTTTTTGAAGTGTTCTAACTCATTACTCTTGTCGCTGTCCCATCATGATTGGAATTGGTGCGGATCATCTCGTTCATAATTATGCGGGGGGAGGAGAGCCGTTGGATGGGGAGAGGGAATGAATGGACGGTGGATTTGAAGTGGCGCTTAGAGCGGGGGGAAATAGGTTTGTAGGCAAGCAATTGTGTGTTGGGGTGGGAGTAAGGAGCAGTGGGAGTTTAAGCTGGTGCGATGGAAGGGACGGGTGAGATGGAAGAAAGCTGGCGATGGGTGATGGGACACCATGCATGCGTTTTGTTTCTGTCGCCTGGTCGGCTAATAGTTCAGCGGTTTCCGTTTAAATCGCAACATCTGCCGGTTCATCTGATGTCCTACGTATAATAAATATGTGGAGCATTTACTTGCCTAACACATAATTCTTATATAATTATATATATCACATCAAAATTCTTATATTTACGTATATAATACTCAAAATTTTAATATAAAACTAAGAATAATATTACTTTTCATTTTTAATTTTGGTGTTTACCAATCCTTATTTTAGATATATCTTGAAGTCATGCAATGCTAGGGTATAGGTGGATCTGTTATGCAGGTTGATAGCCTTGACCTGAGTAGACTTTTGAATCGTGGGAAAAATATTACATGAGGAGTCCTAACGTAAAGCTACGTTCGGAGTCTATTGATTTATAGACCCAAGTTTAAGAAAATGCACGTGCTTTCCTGTGATCCGGCTCGGTAACACAGGAGAATATTCTTTCTATATTATTCTGCGTTATTCAGGTGTTATTATTGTGATATTGATGTGTTATTATGTTATTATAACACCGAAAATATTCTCAGAACATAATAACACATGAATACCACCACAATAACACCTAAATAATGTAGAATAACACGGGGAGAATATTCCCTTGCGCTGAAACAATTATTTTTTTTATATTTTTGTCACCTTAAAGTGTCCGCATATCAGTGGACTCAGAACGTAACTCTACGAGTTATCTTAATAAAGTTTGAGTGTTGGATATTTTTCTTATTTTTTATTTTTATTTTATTTTTTTACAAATCCCGTGAAGAATTTCCAAATTTTGCAGTGCACTTTATTTCGATGTGTTTTAAAATGTGTCCAACAGATGTACAAATTATTAGTCAAAAAATTTTATATTTTCTAATATAGACTCTGGATTTCTAAAATATATCAAATTATCAATATTAACTTCTCTGAATTGAAATTTATTTTTTTATACATATATTTTTAATATAATTTAATAACTAAAATATTCTACAAGTAAATAAAAAAATTTTAATATTAGATACATACATATATAAAAATAAAGAAAATTTACATAGAAACCACTCAGTTCTTTATATTTGCATGCCTAACACTTAATTTTAGTTTTTACAGATATACCACCATTTATACATTAAAACAATGATATTTTTTATGCGATATGTGGTGTGTGCCTGAAGATTCTCAAAAGTAGAGTGACTAGTTATCTTCTTTGCATTGTACGAGACTCTAGCACACACTCATGTAATTAATGAGAAGTAAGCAGGAGGAGACACCTCAATTTTTACGTGAAAAATTATGAAAAAGAGAAACCACGGGGTCTATCTCAGCTAAAAAAATTCACTAAGATTACAAAGATGATCATTGAAAGTGTAGGGTATTGGTTCATCGATAATAGTCGTAGTTTGAATGTAATGAATGTAGTTCTCGGTGGTAGCAGGCTACAAGGGTCGTAGTCGTTTGCTCCGGAGGCAGTAATTTGACATTGATGTTGAAGATGGTGTTATAACTTCAGCTTATCATATATGTCATAGTTAAAAGCCATATAGTTGGTCATGTAGGCCACAAATGGTTGCTTCAAAAGCTTTGGTTGACCATAGAGGTCGTAGTAGGTTGCATAGCTTCAAGAACTGTCAGCCACGCAGGTCGCATTTTGTCACATAAACTGTAGTGGAGAGCTGAGACAACACCAAGGGGGTGGAGGGGTGGAGTGAGAAGCTGTAGGAGCTTAAGTCATGTAGGCTACAGTGGCGAGCACTGATGATGTCCGTAGGGTACATGTACCGGAGTCAGGGGTTGCACGAGCTTTGAGTCGCGTAGACTATATTGGTTACATAGGTCATAATGTTGAGTTGTGATGACATCTATAGATCATAGCGGCCAAAGTCGAAAGTTGTACGAGTTATGAGCCACGTAAGTTGTATTTGGTCACATAGGCCATAGTGATGAACTGTGGTGACGTTTGTACGCTGTAGGAGATAGAGTCAGGAGCTACATGAGCTGTGGAACACGTAGGTTGTAGTTGGTCGTGTAGTCTGTAATGGTGAGCTATGATGACATTCATAGGCCGTAGAGACAGGATTTGAGAGTTGCACGAGCTATGAGTAATATAAATCATAGTTTGCCACGTAAGTCGTAGTGATGAGTTGTGATGATGTACATAGGCCACATAGATCGTATAAGAGAGTTACACGAGCTATGAGCCGCATAGGTTGTAGCGGTGAACTATGATGAGAGAGCTTATGAGTCTGAAGAAAGTTACCATCTTCAGAGTGCATTACTACATCGTTATCGAGAGCCGTTGTTGTACTATATGTGGTGTGCATTGTTACATCATCATCAAAGTGTGTCGTTGCAATGTATTCAAGGTGCATTGTTATGCCGTTTTCACAAGACATTGTCACACCGTATGTGGGGAGTATTGTTACAGTATAATCGGGGTGTGTAGTTGCACTGTATTTGAGATGCATTGCTACATCATTTTTGGTAGGTGTCATCGCATCATATGTGGGGTGTATTGTTATGACATCCCTAGTAGACATCGTTGCACCATCTTTAGAAGGTGTCGATGTCTCTTATGTGGGGTGTAGTGTTACACAGTGTATTAGATGATGTATTGCTCTACCGTTGATTCACTGTTCCACAATGTACGTTGGGATTCAATAATGGACGTTGTGACTCCACAAGAGACTTCACTGCAAGGAATAATTGGTGACTGATGGTGGTTGACGATGGCCGACAACCAGCAGTTGGAGTTGGTCGAAGGCGACAACAACCAAAATTGGTCAGTGACATTGATTGGAGTTGGCTGCGGCGGCTACCAGAATGGGAGGTATACGCAAAATTTACAGTGCATAAACAATGTTGAATCTCAGGTTCGCCTTCAAAATTTTTTCATCTTCTAGCTGAGGGTATGTAGGGTTCTATTTTTAAAGTCCATGTTGCAAATAAAAAAAGTAATCCAAACCACTCTTAATTGACAACCTAGGAAGATTCCCTCAAATTGACAACATTCTTTGAATACTTGAATGCTTTAATTTGTCCCAATTAAACAAACTTGGGCTCGTTTGATTCATCTCTCCAAGACGCTCAATTTAATTATAAACATGTCAGATTTTGAATCCATTTGACCTTCCAATTATGTACTAAATGTTTTCAAAAAAGTGGTATGTCGATTTATGTGGGACTTATTTGAATTAAATCGAACCAATTTCAATATCTCTCGCCAAATCAATTAGTTTGAATGTAAGTTTGCTGAAAACAGTGCTTTAGATGACTTTTTACCTAGATTTGAATATTTATTACAAAAATTATCTTGTGATACGTGTCGGATGATTAAAATTTAATGATGGCCTACGAATATAAAAAATAAAATTTAGATATTAGATAAGGAATTACACAAATAATTAGTTGATATTTATATAAATAGTGGAAGCTCTTTAATAAGGCAAAAAACAACAATTTTATCTGGCGTTCCATCTCCTGTTCGCGTTGTTAAGATCACTACCTGCAACGCAAACACAGCCGCGACAGAAGCCCCGCGCGTCTTCCTGTTCGTGTACTCCGACAAAATGGTGCCTGAAAGCTGCTAATCGGCTAATCGCCGCCAATTCCAAATCCAAGAAAACAGAGAGTTTAATCACATTGCTCGACTCATGACCAAACGACGACCCCAATCCAACAGATAAACTATAAGCAACAGCGTCCTCCCGTACACGCTTTTCCGGCCAAGTTTATCTCCAGGCCAACCGAAGAACAGTTGGCCAGAGAGCGTTCCGCAGAGCGCGAAGCGGCGAAGATGTGAACGACCGATAAATCAGATGTTAATGAATGATGAATGGGAGGAACGAACAAACTATTGTCATGGGCTTCACACAAAATGCATTATATTTAATTACTCTTATAATTTACTGAAACAACCTCTTTTTTAAGTTTAATGATGAGGAGATAAAGATGTAATTTTGAGAAATCAGGATCCAATCCTTGTAAATAGGGATTCCATATCATGAATAAAAGTTAATCATTCACTATTGTACTCTCCTTTCTTTAGTGCGTCTCTCGGATATTTTTGAATTCGACAGGCAAAGAATGAGAACATGGAGCTTCTCGTTCTTCATTACTAGCTCTGATCTGATTGGGGACGAAGGAACAGAGAGGGGGAAAAAAAAAAAGATTTGAGCTTTCTTAATTGGAAGGAGAATGGTTTAATTTTTAAGGGAGATGGAGGAGGGTTAAATAGGGGGGGGCTGGAAGGAGAAGCTCCAGTGGAAATTTTCCAAGGATTGTGGAGTCGAAGGAGAAGCTACCTGTGAGGTATTTTCTTAAATTATATAAGAAATATGTTGTATTTTCTTAAATTCCATTTGAAATTTGTTTTGCATTCTTCATGTAATTATTAGATACATACCGTTTGAGGAAATTTCAAGGTAAATTTGATAATGCATAAAGCATATAAAAGAAATATTATAACAGGATGCCGATAAAGTGAGATGAACGGTCCACTAATGTCATTTCATAAGAATACTTCATCTAATCTTTTAAGTATATTAAATGAAATGTAGAATAAGCAAACTGATTTTGGAAATTTTACATACATACCACACAATCCTTATGTATTTACACAAACACCTAAAATTTGATATTTACATTTAAGCCACTTTGGTGTCATAAACGTATACATGAAAAGATTTATTTCTCCTTTTCAAAGTTGATAATGAGGGCTATTTAGATGTGATGTTACGATTTTGAGCGTTAAAAATTTAAATATAAAAGTTTGGGTGTTATGCATGTAAATACATAAGATGTATACAAATGTCCTATTAATTTCTTTTAAAAGAAACAACTGAAACCATATATGCATATCAATGTGTAGCTTTCTCTACATCAAATTAAAATATAAAAATCGAAATATATTGAGAATGTACCAAACGAGGATTAGAAAGTATTCCTTATACCTTATAAAGCAAATTTTCAAAAACCCAATTACTATATGAGACAATTAAAATTAATCATCAATGGAAATTCGATGGTACAAAACAGATGTAAAGTAATTATTTTATAAAATTGAGATTAGGGCTGTCAATTTGGCTCGTTGTTCGTGAACAGCTCGTGTTCGGCTCGAAAAAAAAATTATATAGTTTTTTATATTACAATATATTACATATATTATTTATATAATAATAT
The DNA here is from genome assembly GCF_001263595.1 of Phalaenopsis equestris. Classification (NCBI taxonomy): domain Eukaryota; kingdom Viridiplantae; phylum Streptophyta; class Magnoliopsida; order Asparagales; family Orchidaceae; genus Phalaenopsis; species Phalaenopsis equestris. The sequence continues at coordinate 66,049,698 of NW_018164444.1, read as the reverse complement.
ATTATATATATTTATGTCTAAGTTTAAATCATAACACCTCATATGTCAATGTGGTTAGTGTTCTTTTGTATATATTTGATCCAGGTTCGAATCTCATACTTTACATCTATTTTTCTTAATTTTAGTTTAACGAGCCAATTTCGAGCGGAACGCGAAGAGCCGATTTCGAACACAAGCTATTTCGAACGAGCCGAACACGAGCCAAGCCTAAGCTCGCTCAAGCTCAGCTCGTTTCCAACCCTAATTAAGATATTACAAAATAATATTGATATCGGAACTAGGAGGGAAAAAGTAGAAATGCAAAAACTCGGTTTTATTAATGGTGAAATATGTTTACAACAAAACAAAAAAGAAAATAACAACACCGACATTCATGACCGGAGCAACACCTTTAAGATGAAATCATAAGATGGTGGACATCGGCTAGGTGGATCGAGATGACTAGTAGGGTTGACGGTAGTAAAAGTGGAGTGAGTAACAACAGGTACAACAAAGGTTTGTTGTCCTAGGGTGGCGACAATAAGGATGGAGTGTCGGGTGGCACTTTCAGCTGCATAACAACGGGTTGTGGGACTAGACAACAGACTTGGAGAGGTTGGACAACATGTTGGTCAGCTGGAAAGTGGGTTAGTGGTAGTTGGGGAAGGATTAGAGTGGTCGGAGGCTAAGAGGTAGGGAAGGGAAGGTCTAGGAGAAGGTAAAAGGGGAGATACAATCACCACCTCAGAGTAAGATGCAACTGAAATATCACCACCTTATTGAATACAACCCTACAAAAGAGAAAAAGACTCCACACAGAAATCTGGAATCAACACACAACAAAAAGCTAAAAACTCTAAGAATAACATCCCCTATTTATAATGACTAGGACTTATTTTAGGCAATGTTTAAAATAAGAAAGAAAAATAAAAATAATAAGAATCCAAATTAGGCAAGGATGACTAAACTATTAGAATTTCAAACTATGCAAAGACGAGTAAAATAAATCATAATTTAGAATTGTTGAGGACTTATAATATGAAAGTAATAATAGAATTTCAGATTAGGTAAGGATGAGTAAAATAAAAACAAAATTTAGAATTGGTAAAGACTTATAATAAGAAAGTACTAGAACGGAAAGAGGTGGGAAAGAAAGGAGTGTCAGGTCGTCAACCGCTCCCCACCGATCCTACAATTCAAAAAATCATCTTAGTGCTTGATTTGTAAATAAAATTGTTTAGGGTGCTCTTAATGTAAATACCCAATAAATGTGTAAAAAAACATAATATAATGTTACTCATGCTTCATATTTACATTCCTAAGCAGTAATACAAAAAAAAAACAGCATCGACACTGAAAAGTTAAAACTCTCAAATAAAATTACATTCCAACCAAAACAAGGCACCAATAAAATTTTCAATATAGAGTAAACATTAGTATTTTCATTCCGATTAATTCCTCCAAACCTAAACACAAACTAAAGCAATTTAAACAAACAAATAAATAAATTACTAAAACATTAAAGACATCACTAATAAATTCTGGTAATGAATGAAGAAGATGCCATAAAAGGAATCCCAAACAGTAAAGGCTTATAGGTTGGAATTCATAGACTGAATGTGATGTTGGGCCATAGAATTTTAAATGTCAGGTAGATTGTCCAGCTACTTGTACTGATATTATTTTATACTTATTTTGTACTGCCTTTTGATCCTTAAAAGTTTCAGAATGGTGAAAAGTCAAATTAGAAGCATGTTTTCTAAGCTAAGGCATTACTAATAATATTTCAAAATCGATTCCACCAACATGATGTTTTACGCTTAAGAAAAAAAAAAAAAAAATTGTTCAATAGTTTTGAATGAAAGATTTCAATAAAATTGAAGACTAATTTAACTTCAGTTTCAGCAATTTTGTAGCTGAACTGTAACATTTTGATAATACGAGCCCAACGACACAAAGTGATTGATGTGAATTCAAATGAGTGAAAATAAAACATTTGAAATATTATAGGAAGATTCAAAGCATTGATCGGAAAGTCGAGTGGAGTCCAGATTCAACATATTTATGGTTAAATAGAACATCCAAATGTGCAAAATCTGACGAGTCTAAGATCATTCAATTTTGAGGTCATTAAAACACGTAAACCCTTAACAAATAATTTATGATCAAATAAATGTCAAACAGAGACCATCCGATAGAGTATTTTGAGGATTTTGGCTAAATTGAACCAAATGTTCCTCTAAAATCCATATATTTTGCATGATAGAGGAGAAAAGAAATAAGTTAATGGTTGTCTACTCATTTTAATTTTGGTGTCTACCAATCATCATTGAATGAATAGTAGGACAAGTACTCATATTTTTGGAACACCATCTTCTTTAGTTAAAGAGAAGTGAAACTTTATAACTTTAAATACATGATGAATTATTCTAATTAGGCCAGACAATATGATTTTTTTTATTTTCAATTTTTCAATTAAAATCTCTGAGAACTCCTATTACAACATTTTGTTTATCTATGTGTGTGCTAAATCTTAGTACAATGCTGAGACATTTATTCATCTCTATCACCCTGTATTTTCTAGCTAGTAACAATATTAAAATGTATATTTCATGAAAAGACTAATAAAAAAAGATAAAATGAATAGTCATATTACTGTAAAATGGTAAGAAAGCCGATACATTAAAATACGATACAACAACAACAAGCATTTATCCCACAAAAATATGATAATTATAAAAAAAATCTATAATTTGATGATAAGCAATATTCGTATTAGGGGACCAATAAGATTGAAGGAAACACATATTAGTATTTTATTACAAAAAAACAAAATGTTTAGAATGAAATCTATTGAGAACACCAGCAGATGTTCATACGATTCACAAAAGATCATAAATGAACTGTTCTGATAAATTCTTCCAAAACTAAGAAAAGAGATTTAGAATACAAGCTAAATCAGGTAAAAAAGCTCTCTGGGCATCACCATCACAAACACCCCAAAAAGTAGAATAATACTACTATATCAGTATGAGAAAAAAATGCAATTCAAACAGCTACTACTGAGCATCAGGAACCATCCACAGGTAAAGCTACAGAACTAATAGTGAAAGGGGGTCTTATTATTACACTGAAAATTGGAGCAATTAACATCTCAAGTAATTTACCTCTGAAGAAGCATAAGCTCATCATTTACAGAAATTTAGGGCTCAATCATTTAATCACTCAATTGTCCTGTAATCATTATGTACTATTACAGATTCAAACTGCATACCACACCCGAAAATGAAATCTCCTTCATGAAATAATGCATCAAACCGATGAGCTCAATCTTGTGAATGGATCTCTGAAATAGCCCTCAAACTTTTGCCCCAAGAAAAGACTGCAACCAAATTAGTCAGAATTAAAGGTGTGAAGTGCAATTGTACTACCAGTCAGAAAGATATGTAATTCTACTACTTGAAAATGCAATCAACATCATTAAATTTTTCCCAACTATTTGCGGCTGCTTTATGAATCATTAATTTCCCTTTGTCTTCGCTCATATTGCACTAATTGTAAAACCTATTTTGCACTACGTTATCTTTAGTCTACCATTTTTTTTAAATTCTTCAACATTAATTTTATACACTCATCTTATTTGTGTATTTTCTACTCTTTATTGTACATGCTTAAATTATCTTACTTTATTTTCTTTTGTTATGATTATCTTTACTGGATGATACTCCCACTCTCACCTTCCTTCCAATATAATCTACTTAGTTTTATCATTTATAGTTTAACTGCACATTCATGTTATTCTCACTTATGTGACACATTCATCTTAATAGCTCTATTGCTTTACACTCAGATTCATATAACATAGCTAGCCTAACTGCAATTTTATAAAATGCACCTTTAAATCTTTATGATATTCTATTGTTGTGCAATATTGTAGGACATTTTTCTATTTTAACCACCTAACATTTAACTCTAACAATTATATCCACTCATATGTAAACCAAATTTTAAATACATTTACGTATCACATTTAGTTATCACTTTTAAAAATTGAGCCTATTTCTTTCCAACTTATGTTTTAAGCTAATTAAGTTAATGATAAATAAAGAGAGACAAGCATTAGGAATAGTAAAGTTGATTGGTTGGTTAAAAAAAAATTGGGGTTGACATAGATCCAAAAACAACTTGGGAGTAGTTTTAAGTTCCATTAGGTTCATTAAAACCAGACTACATAAATCTTGATGCCAAAGTGGATGAATCAAGAGGTGCTGCCGCATATGTGGCTATCAATAACCTGAGTGTTAGTAGTCGGTGATCTTACTAAAATGATTAGTTATGGGTGACAGTAGGTGGTTGACAACTTGGTTGAGTAAATGAGAAAAGTGATTTAAGCCTCCTAAGTAACAAAAGTCTTGTAAATGAGAGGAGTCAAAATTTTATAGTGGCCATAAAAATTGTTTGATGGGTGGCAAGCTAAAAGGGCTCGAGCATACGTCAGCCCAACCCAAACAAAACATTATTTTCTAAAAATATTAATTAATAATAAATATATCACACCATCAAATTGTTCGTTCCAAATTCAGTTGTTCAACTTCTAATCCATTAAGCATCTTCTTCATAGTTTAAACTTTCACTTGTCTACTAGAAGTGTCGTTGATTATAACTAAGCCAAGAGATACAATACCTCATTCCGAATATCATTTGTAACCATATTCATAACCAATAAAAAAGATACATAAGTCATTAAGATCCTTGATAAAAACCTAGCATGTTTAAGGATTCCAAGGTTACTTCACAACTTCTTATAATAGAAACCCGTACTGTATTATATAAATATTTAGTAAATTCCATATACAAAATGCATTCATACACACATCTTCTCCTTAATGAAAATCAAATTAATTCACATGCTTGTAAATTAAGATCAATAAAAATCTTATGGAAATCTATTTCATCATTCTATACTTTTTCAATTACCTGGCAACATAAATTAAGTTTATAATGGATTTTATTGGCTTAAACCCAAATTATTTCTCAAGTATAGAAGTCCATATTCCATAACCTTGCACACAACTTTTCTGAATGACTAATAAATTTGATTCTCTATGACTTCAATGAATATGATACAAAATTACAGGTCCACTCATAAAGATGAGGACAAAAAATCATCAGATTTGAAAATGAGTTCATCAAAATCTGCCTAATCCTGACTTTTTAAAGGTAGAAAATCTGCCTTATCTGACTTTTTAAAGGCGGGCTTAATGGCTTGTCCTCTTCCATTCAGATTTATAAATTGAATGCTTTAGTAAATTAATGTTCAACAACAAATCCAAGAGTTACACGTACCTTCACTCCTGCTTGAGGTGTCCCCAATTTACTAGTAGTACTTCCAAAGTTTGGTTTCTTCTTCTCCGCCGGCTTTAGTATTTGAAAGGAACACATAAGAGTGTCATCCACACTCATCATAGCACCCGCATTGTCAAATTCTCCGCAGTAATTTGGTGCTGAGAATATCGTGACCAGTTGCCTATCAGCGAAGAACTCATAGCCATCTTCAACAACCTGAAAACTAAACTAAAGATCTATTAACACCAAAACAAAATAAAAGACTGCACAAGAATGATTCCTAACCGGACGAGCACAACATATATGATTAGATCATGTCCACACAAAAAAGAATATAAAAAACATGCGGAAAATTTTGATACATCAGTAAAAATCACAATCACTGTTTTAGCTTGAATTTAAAAAGGTTTAGGGTTCATTATTCCTAACCTGATGAGCACGACATATAAGATCTAGATCATGTTTTTGAAGAAACTCAGACACCTTGTCAGCACCAAAAGTGTAGGAAACCCCTCTATCATTCATTCCCCAGCTTTGTACATCTTTGCTAGGATCAGACCAGAGAAGATCACAAAGTAAACCAGTCTCAGGAACATCAGTTGGTCGGGCTTGGTTTCTTATCTGATCCAAACTATGCAAGTCCGGAGATAAACCTCCATGCATACAGAGGATTTTTTCATCAATAAGAGCCGCCACAGGAAGGCAGTTAAAGCAATCCGTGAAAACTTTCCAAATCCTCACGTTGAATCTACGTTTACATTCATCGTAAAATCCGTATATTCGGTTTATTGAAGCACATTCATGGTTGCCTCTCAAAAGGAAGAAGTTTTCAGGGTATTTGATTTTGTAGGCTAAAAGGAGACATATTGTTTCAAGACTCTGCTTCCCTCGGTCAACATAGTCGCCCAAGAAGAGGTAATTAGCTGCAGGAGGAAGGCCTCCATATTCAAAGAGACGTAACAGATCAGAGTACTGACCATGAATGTCCCCTGTGAAGAAGAAGAAACCATCATAAAATGTGCAGAGAAGATGCACAAGTTCAAGATGAGAAAGGAATCTCAAGAAAATTTAAGACAAAAACCTCTCTAACATCATGAAATATCATCAAACAAATATAATCTCACTTGTATGATCTTCTACTACTTCCAAAAACATTCCTTGATGGGAATAACAAACCCAAACAGAATACTCAGCATTATAACAGATGGTAGAGTTAACCTAAACTACAATTAGCAAACAAATATTATTACCAAAAAGCCAATAGGTGGTTACAACCAACACTGAAATGGAAATAACACAGACACAACACCAACCCAAATTAGGGTGGATCTCGGAGTGCTAGTGGTTATAGGCTAGGCTTTGGTCCTTCAAAGAGGTAGCAAAGGATGGGGGAAGAGCTGGAAGGTGTGGCGACAACAATAGTAGGTGAGTAACCGCGAGGGGTATGTGCGAAGCTGTGAGAAAGAAAAAATGTGGTTGAAAGTGGGGTTGGACAACAGGAGAAGTGGCTGGGAGGGTTGAGGGCTGAAGGAAACAGCAAGGGAGGGGCTTGAACAGCAATGACAGAGAAGCAGAAGGTTTGGACAGCAGGAGAAGTGGCTGGGAGGGTTGAGGGCTGCAGGAAACAGCAAGGGAGGGGCTTGAAGAGCAATGATAGAGAAGCAGAAGGTTTGGACAGCAGCGACAGCGAAACGGAGGGCTGGGACAGAGATGGGGAAGGCCGGAATTGCAGAAATTCAGCAAGATATGCTATGTGGGGTGGCTGCAGCAAGGAAAGATAAAGGTGATATCAAAAGGAAGGATGCGGGGGAGGAGTATAAGGGGATAGTCACCACCTGGGGAACGATATACAAGTGAAACACTACTTGACCCTTGGATACAGACCTTGAAGGGGAAATCTGAGATGCCGACAATTGTCCCAATAGAAAATACACCAAAACTGAGAAATCAAACCCTAACACAACACATATGTAAGATATGACTAGAAAGGAAGAATGTATAAGAAGAAACATGCTAAAAATCATTAAGCAAATTGAAAGAGAAGTCGTTCGGTTCGGCTCTACTCTGCCTGAACCAATCAGTCCAGGAATTTGGAACGTGGTCACGAGACTCCCGCTCATGTGCACCCAACATCAAAAGCGGGACAATCCCGCATCAGTCTCCCGATATTGATGGAACTTTGACGTCATCCATCTAAGCTTCTATCTCCTCATATTAGGACGTTAGGCCGACCACTTCAACTGTAACTTCTCAGTAAGTCAATCGTGTAGGAGTTGCTATTCCAAAGCTCCATCCTGATAGAATAAGTATCCATCATCTTTTGTCACAACTTGATCTGGAACTGCATGTGAATAGGTATCCTCACAAGCCAAGCCCTGAACCAATAAATTTGTAATTGCTTCTTTACCTCCTTGTACTCGTCTGAGTGTATTTGATAAAAAAGTTTGTAAGGAGGATCAACTATGGGAAGAAATATATGGCAAGTTGGAGAACTGTCAAAAGAAACCACTCATGAGAGGCGTCTTCTTCTCCGGTAATACCTAGATCCTATTATTAAATGTTCTTCCCCCAAAGATCCAGTGATATCTAATGTTGTGGTTAATCTACCCCATTTGATCAACTATGAAGAAATCCATGGTAGGTTGGACAACTCCAAAACAAAGCACTCATGAGAGGCCTCTTCTTCTACGATAATACGTAGATCCCATTATAAAATGTTCTTCCCCCAAAAGATCCTAAAGTGATATCCAATGTTGTGGTTCATCCACCATTGTCTGATCATCTATCAGTGGGTACATTGCTAAACTAATTTTACTTATCAAATGATTTCATTTAGTCTTCCAGAAAAGACATAAAAGTGTCATCTTTGACATATTGGACCTCCCTTAGTAAGGGTAACTATATCAACAACATATGAAATTTTCTTATATGAGGCTGCCATGTTATGTTGTCGTTTCAGCTTGGACCGTTTTGGACCACCAATCTAATTCTATTAGAATCTCTCTCATTAACTCATCTTAAACTGTATTTTTCTTGCTCATTAGTTGAAATCTGGTACTCTTTTGTATCCTCACTTTTTTCAGTGTTTATTGTGTTATTGTCCATTTCTTCAACTATTCTTTGCTTGGTGAGATAAATCATTCTCCTGATTGGGCAATGACTCAATATGCCCAAGTTCGTTACACATGAAACACTTCCTGACTGGAAAGAATTTTAGAATGAAGATTTGTCCATCTATTCTCCCCTCTGAATTAATGTCTGCTCAGACGGGGTCAGCTTGCATGTTCAGCTAGATGTACTCCTGTTGCTTGATCCTGGAGTTGAATTGTATGTAAGATATGGTGGTCTGCCACAACTTGACCCGAGAATTCGAATTAACCAAGGCGGGTAAAGACGGTCGGACGGTAGAAATTAAGTTTTATGTATTCATCTAACATTTAACAAATGAAAATATCACTGAAGAAATTAAATTAAGACAATATAATTAAATTTACCTCATAACAGGTTGTCTGCGTCTTTCATAAATATTTTATCTTATATCGCTCATTTTTTAGTAAATTAATTACTCATGAGAATTTAGCTTAAAATAACTGTGAGCTAACTAAAATCACCGAGCACTCACACTTCTAAATTACAATAATACAAGAAAAAGAAAATAAAATGCATGTTAGTTGAGCTTTTAATAAAACAATATAAAATATTTGATATTTTAAGAATATGATCACTTACGATATTTCATGTTATTTAATAAATTTTAATATATAAATAACATATATATATCATTCTATATCCGTACAAATGTCATAGAAATATTGTCTAAAAATTGTACTAATTAAGGTACTTCAATATCAATATCAATATCATTATCATTTTTCATTTACGAGCATATGTAACTTAGTGTTTCCCTGCTAATACTATAAAAGGATGACTCTATCAAATTTAAACATGCACTTGCCATCATGCTATAAAAATCACTATTTAATAATGATTATTTCATTCTCATTTGCATAGCAATTAATATATATGTATAACATTCAATATCAATGATAATATAAAAAAATGGCTAAGTACACATCATTTCTATAATATAAACAAAAATTCAATAAAATTATAAATCATGAATTTATATCGATTTCAATATAACTAGCGCTAATAATCATAAATGCATTTAGTCTAAAAGAAACAAAATATTAGCATAGTATAAGAACATGAGCACCCACCTCAAAATCATACTTGTCTTAAATCTTCATACACGCTTAATCTATCTCAAATAGTTAATTGCCTATGATATCATAATAAAAAAAGTTTCAGCATATTATTATGTTTAACTAAATAATTATGTTATGTTAAAAGTTTTTAAGTATTCATGTTACTTGACTATCAAAACTATAACTAAATCAACATTAATGATTTGCATTAAATTTTATTCAATATTCAATTAATGCCCCCACTAATTTAAATAAGAAATTGTAAACTTTATTTTCATATTTCAGTTGAATCTTTCATACTATTATTATTTAATATTTTTACTACCTATATACAACTTTAATAATTTATATTATCAAAATATAAAACTTAAAATCCTAAACTCAATAGTTAGGCACAGTTTCTTTTCCCCTCTCCCTCGCACGGCTCTGCCTCCTCTTCACTAAAATTCGAATAGGCGCGTGTCCCCTATGATTCTTCTTCCTCCTCACACAATCGGCTTGTTTTCTTCCTTCGCACAGAATGCTCAGGTCTCTCTTGAACCTTCCTTCTAGGACCCACACCAAAAGGCTAGAGTTCACACGATTTGCTCCTGCTTGCGTCTTGTCCTCCTTTGCGCTCGCAGATCACAAGAGCTTCTCTCTCGACTTCCTTCGATCAGCCAAAGCACCAATCACAGAGATGCTCCAGCTTCGCACCGAAAGCCTTTTGTGTCGTCGTCCTCTCTGCCCTAGACGCATGCAACAACCATCGAGCTTTGAGGCCCTTATTCCTTCTTGTGTGTTGATCGACTCTATAGATAAATCAATCTCATCTTTGTTTTATAGATCGAAGGTAACGTTTGTTTTCCCGACTCTTCACTTTCTCTCCCTCATCTTCGATTTCTTGACTACTCACTTCCTCTCCTCCTCTTCAATTACCTTGGTATTTGAAACGAGACGTCACACGGTCATCCGGTGATGTTGTTTCTCCACTTTTGAAACTAAGGTATGAACATTTTGTTTGTAATGAATTGGAAAGTACTAACACGGCATCTCCCTCTTCATCTTTGACTAGGTAGTAATTTTACTCTTTCCTTCTTACTGTCGAAGAATCTTCAACTGCTCCCACCACCGAGATGTGCTCTTAATTAACTTACTGACAGCTAGCTAGCTTTACCATTATGTCTGGTGGGATATCTTGGTACTCAAAGACACAATCCATGGTTTAGAGCCACTTGATAACCTCTTCCAGATCAAAGTGGTCGTCAAAATATGACAAATCCACCTTTACTTTAAGATTCAAACTCCCATACTATTTCATGCTAACTCTTCGGGGTAGGGGTTCTTCATTTATAGAATATGCTTAATGAAAGAGATTTAATATATTCTTTCAATCAAGTCACCGTTGTGGCTACGGGTGACCCTTTTGGATTGCCCCTCTCAAAGATGGCAAGCTTGTATTGCACTAGGAAGATTTTCCGTCTTTATAGAAGATTCTTGGGCATCTCTTTCTCATAAAAGGCATTGTGGTATTTCCTCTCAATTATCTCCGACGATTGTCTCTTTGATGTTGTGGCTAGGGCTTCGGTTTGGGTAGGTGGAAGAGGGTGTATAAGAATGATGTAGAGTGAGAAAGAAATTTTTTGTGTGACCGATTTGAAAAATCAACAAACGATATTTTTGTGGAGATTAGGTTAGGTAGTGGGGGACTTCAGTAACCCTAGGATAGGACTAGGTAAAATAGTTTTGATACCAAATGATACCAAAATTAACTCAACTGACAATAATCAAACATATATTATTACTGAAATGCAAATATGTGGCTACAACCAACACACTGAAATGGTAATAACAACAAATATGACACAAAAATCTAAAATTGTGACAAACGACAACTCAAACTCAAACTGGGGGTCAATCTTAGGGTGTTGGAAATGATAAGAGAAGTTTTGGTCCTCCTGAGAAGTAGCAAAGGGTGGGGGAGGGGCTAGAAGGCGTGGTGGCAGCAAAGGTGGGTGGGCAACCACGAGGGGGAGGTGCAAAACTGCAGGAACTACAAGTGTGATTGTTGTCCTAGGCAGGGGCAACAAGAAAGAGGGGGATGAACAACGTATAAAGTGGCTTGGAGGGTTGACGGCTGCAGGAAACAACAAGGGAAGGGCTGGAAAAACGATGCAGTGAAGCGTAAGGCTTGGAACAACGGTGGCAGTGAAGCGAAAAGTTTGTAAAAGCAGCGGCAGTGAAGCGGAGGGCTGGGAGAGAGATGGCGGCAGCCAGAACTGCAGGTATTCAACAATATATGCTTTGTGGGGTGGCTACAAGAGGGAAAGATGACGACAACAGTAAAAGGATGTGAGGGAAGGATAGAAAAGGATACTCACCTGTTGACCTCACTTTTGGCAGAGGTCTAGTCTCTCCTTTTTGATAGCTTAGGTTCTAAACGTAGGACTTTTTTGTTGACTATTCCTAGAAAACTAGCAAAAGAGTCATCCCCGTTAGAAATTCTGAGCTTTTCTTTGCTCGACTTGACGTTTTGCATGGTAATTTTTGACCTCTAGCACTTAGTAGGTGGGGCTACTGTGAGGGAGCTCAAGAAGAATCCTCATAGGCTTGTTGGCCTTAGGATTGACTGTATGCGTTGATCTGGCGTCGTCGCACTCTGTATCGTCCTGTTTGATTGAGCCCGAGCAGAGTTTTTGATGCGGTTCGGGTCGCGACGCGTTTTTGTCTCGATCGTCGACGAGGTTGTCCAAACGACTCTGGATGACAGAACAGACCGCGCCGACGCGTCCGGAACGTCGATCCTGCTTAGAGGGGACGTTCGTTTCACCGCAACGACACGTCCGGAGAAAAATACACGTTTAAGTGTTAATTATAATAATAAATAATATTTTATTATTATTATTATTATTATTATTATTATTATTAATATTTATTAATACCTAAACCTAAATCTATCTTCCCCCCTCCTCTCTTCTTTCGCTCGAACCTGTGGGCCTCAGCCCTAACGTGGCTCGTTCGCTCGGTTCATCTCTCGCCCGTCTGTAGCGCTGGATTCCCGCGCCCGTACCTCTCGCACACGAAACAATCTCGCAAACGACCCATCCCCTTATTATTGCCGTGGATCCTATCCCCTGCGAGAACCTTACCCTCTGCTTCTCGAGCAGCCCGCATGGAGCGTCTGCTCCGTTCGATTCCTCGAACCGTATACGATCTTTCGATCGCTCTCTCATCTATATTAAGCTCTACTTAGAGCATTTCAGTGGGCCGAAAAATCTCTGAGGGAGGGGAAACTCTGTCAAATTCCTTTCTTACTTTCTTCTTTAGTTCCTAGTGTTTGGGTCGGTTTCCTCTTGTTGTTGGAGAAGAGTTTAGGCTGTGAAGTACCTTTCTGAAATTTTTTTACTTTGGTTCTGCATTAAGGAGGTACCTTCTCTCCCCTCTGTGCCTTGCTTCTTTTCGGTTTTCCCTCTGTCGAGCCCTTGAGCTTGGTGCTGTGGATGGTATAGCATGCTAGGGTGAAATTGCACCTATATTTTTGAAATATTTATTACTCAAGCATCTAGAGATGGAAATGTGAGCATGTTCTAGGGGCCAGTTATGGTTATTTATTTGAATCGATAAAAAGCAAAGCATGTTATTAGTTGTTTTCCCCTTTTCTGCTTGAAATATTTGGAAGTATTATGGATGTATCCTTGAAATGAAATTTGCTCCTCTGGAATACATGTTGGAATGCACTGGAAAGCTTTTTGTTACTATCACTCTTGCTTAAAATGAATGCTAGAGAGTTCGCTTTACTTTTTATACATGTATATGGCTCGGTTTAGCTCTTGTGGCTTTCCCTTACTTGAAATGCATGCTATGAGAAAATTTATTTAATTTGGAAAGCTCTGTAACTTGTTTTGATGGCTCAGTTTAGCTCCTCGTGAGACATCTTTCCTGCTCAAATATCTGTTAGAAATTGTTTCATGCTTGGAATAGTTAAGTTGGTAGCCCAAATATGTTCTTTATGTTGTTGTTCTTATTTAAGATGTATATTGGCTCCATATTTTGATGTTTCAAAGGCATGCGGGTTGTTCCTTGGCTTTGGATGGCTCGATTTTATCTTAAGGTGCCTGAAGTTTTAATTTCTGTTGAGACTTGGCTTTTGGTTTTTGTTGAAGTTTTGTCCTAACTGCTCGAACTTTACTTCTGGACCTTGAAGGGTTCGGTTTGGCTTTGTTTGGGGGTTCGGTTTGCTGGCCTTAGCTTCTATCCGAGAGTCTGTTTTTGGTGTTTGTTCCTGCCCCTGCTCAAGAGCTGTGGGAGGGTGCGGTTTTAGTTGCTTTAACCCCTGCTAGGGGCTCGATTTTGGCATTTTATGATCATTTTTTACTTAAAAGCACGTACTGTGAAGAAATTTATTTTGATTTGGAAGAGTTTCATAGCTATTCTTGTTTGAAACATGTGGTAGCCCTATATTTTGATATTTTGAGAGCATGAAGATGTTTCTAGCCTTTATTGTGGCCTTGGTTTGAGCCTTAGCTGCGGCTCAGTTTTACTCTTGTTGGGAGCTCAATTTTGTCTTGTTCTGCCCCTACCCGAAAGGTAGTTTGGGTGTGGTTTTAGTGGCTTTAGTTCCTACCCGAGAGTATGTTTGTGCTTTATATTTGTCCCTACTAGAAAGGCTTGGTGGATGTTTTGAGCTGCTTCCTATCCCTACTCGTGAGACATACTGAAGGCTCCTTAATTGGATTTAGACCTTGTTGGACTTGAACTACTTGGATGATTATTAGTGGATTAAATTAGTCAATCTCAAAATGATAGTTATGTTTTGCACTCTCTTATGTATATCAAAGGTCCTCATGTAATTGATTTGGGTTACCTTGGTCGTGAGCCTCTTTTGGCCCTGTTTCTTACCTTGGTCGTGAGCTTTAGCAGCCGCTCCTCGCTGCCCTGAGTCGTGAGCCTTAACAACTCCCCTCCTTTCCTTGATCGCCTAAACCGTGAGCCTTAGTAGTTGCCTTCCTTATGGGTTGCTTTGGCCGAGAGCCTTAGTTGTTGTTCATCTCTTTGTTGAGCCTAACCGTGAGCATTTATATGGTTTTAGTCGGATGATTTCATGCTTATTTGATATAAGGAGCTTTTAATTAAGTCTGGAATTGGATGGCTTTAATGTTGGCATGATTTTGGAAGTATAAGTAGTTGTCGTCCCTGGGTTACTTTCCTTTGTTCGAGTTGTGAAGTTTGAAAGACTTTGAAATTTTATTTCAGGAGAGTATATGGTTGATATAAATTGAATTTATAAAAGATGTTTCGGGAGTTGGACATTTTAGTTGTGATATCATTTGAGCGCAAACTTGGGTGTGTATGGATGGGTAGTCAGTGGTGGAGCCACGTATACAGTTGTCACATTGACTTGGGCCCGTTTCGATTCGCCCAAGACAAGATTGGAAAGAGATACCCTCCAAATGAGAAAGTGATATCATTTCGGATTGATTCAAGAATCTTGGGGCCTCCTTTTTCAGATCTTTTTGTCATGAGTTTTGAGAGTTGATTCATCCTCCTTCTTTCTGATGTTTTAGGTGGATCAGTGTCTCCTCTCTCTCACCTCATTTTTGTTTTTTTTCCTTGTTTCTTGGTTCGATTTTCGATGCTTATGTCCGATGCATAAGCATCCACGTATAGTCTTTTGCTATACGTGAAACCATCAAGCAAGGTCGCAAGTAATTCGGTTTTATTGTGGGGTTTAGGGCGGTGATGACAAAGGCACACTGGTGATAGAGCAGCATGATGTTCCATCCTACGACTTTGGGACACCCCCCCACGGACCCAGTGAACCGTAGGATGTCATATCATTCACCGACATAAGACTAGCGGGAGTTGACCTGTACCTTCTTAAGTTGTTGGCGGTCTTACGCCCGACAGCGTGATCAACTCGTGGACAACTACACTTTTCAAAATTGATGAAAAACAAATTTGACAAGAACAAATAACCTTTTTTAAACAAAAATATATTTTTCGCTACAAACAAAATTAATACAACCCTCTTTTGTATGTCTGAAATCTATGTGCATGCCAAAAATATAAATTTTAAATACA
Source organism: Phalaenopsis equestris (assembly GCF_001263595.1). Classification (NCBI taxonomy): domain Eukaryota; kingdom Viridiplantae; phylum Streptophyta; class Magnoliopsida; order Asparagales; family Orchidaceae; genus Phalaenopsis; species Phalaenopsis equestris. The sequence continues at coordinate 66,034,105 of NW_018164444.1, read as the reverse complement.
TTTTAAACATTGGTTGTTTAAACATTGGAACATTGGTTGTTCACCTGTTGATTACCTGTTTGGGCTAAGGAGTACCCTCCTAAGTTGGGTTCGATAGGACACTCTTCTAATTGAGTGTGGGCTTTATACATCCGGGTGACCAAGTAGCCTTCGACAACCCTCGAGTACAAACATATATCTGAGTCTAGCCCCGACCCGAGTGCTTGCGGTCCCCTCTTTTCCGACTTTTTCATATGTTTTATTGAAATTTTTGGACCAAACACTCGTGGTCTTTTCTCCGGGATTTTCCCGAGGTTATGAGGATTTTATTTGAATTGTTACTCGTCAATTTTCTCGAGCTTTTCGTCATGGATTATTTGTTGATTTTTCCTGAATTTTCCATCGTGGGTCATTTACCGTTCTTTCTCGAATTTTCCAGGTGACGTTTCTTTTCTTCTTTTGCTTTCGTTTATATGATGTATTTCAGCATGTTCTATTTGTACCTGTTCCATCAACTACACTTAAGGAACAGCGGATCCCCCAGGTATGCAGGTTTATTTTATGTTTACAGCATGTTACTTTCTTGTAATCACTTTTCTGCTATACCGTATACTTTTTTTTTACACCGCATGTTGTATTGTTCTCTTTACTGCATACTCTACTGCTTGTCATGTGTTACATACTCTACTGCCATTCAATACACTGTACAACTTCAACCTGTTCCCCTAGAATGTTTAAATAACTACAATCATATGGCCGCTTGATTTGACATCATAACCTTACACCCTAAAAAATTTAAACTCGTCACAACAAGGAACTTGGAGCTAGCGCGGTGGGCAGCACGACCATCTTCAACAGCACATGTCATCCCCAGCTAAGTCATTCATTCCTAAGAATTAAACAACAATTCATAAAATTTTGAGGTAGTTTGCCTAATGCAACATAAATCCTCAACTTTTTGTTAGGCATTTGTACAGTTATATTGTGCAATCTAAGTCCTAACTGATTTTAGGATTCCAAAGTTGTCGTTCGTCACGACCTAAATCCTCGTATCTTCCAGACTGTTTGTGTGATCGTTTCATACGAATGTAAACCCTAATTAAATAAAATTGGCAGGATGAAACATTTGAATAATTTCTCCTCGAAACTGAAGTCAAACCATAGGGTAGATTGGGAAGTCACCGAGGTTTTCCTTCGAATCAGTGACATATCCTAGTTCTTCCTCCTTTGGATTCTACAATAAATGCTCTAAGTTTGAACCATTCCCCTTTCCACACATCTTTGTCCGATTTCGTTGAAAAATTCTATTTTTTTAACCTCCTTGAAGATAATTTTTCCTGATTTTTATCGAGAGTATTCTTAAATAACTATGGTTATCTAAGATGTAATTAACTATAGAGGTTTGCCCTTATAGGAAGTTTTTCCGAACCCAGCTTAAAATAAACCCAATTTAATTTTTCATATTAAATAGAAAAATTTGTCGGCAAATAAAACGGTTTTGCAGATCAAACGGATGTTATGTTTTTCTTAGTTTATTTGTTCGAGTTTCACCCTCAAGTCTTGTGTTTATCTTTCGGGATAGATACAGGATTTGAGATAAAACGATAAAACGCTCTTTAAACTATGAAAAATATGGGTTCAGTTTGATTTTCATATTTTTTTAAACTTAAATCTATATGTAAATTAAACGTCATTCCGAAGCGGGCGATGGGATTTCGATTCCGGAGACCGACAGCTTCCTACGGGCAACTCCCCCAACTTTTTTTTTAGTGCCGACATCAACGCCTCGGGGATCACCACCTCTAAAGCAAGATACAACCGAAGCAGCACTAGACCCATGGATACAACCTTCGAAGAAAAAAACTGAGATGTTGACAGTTGTCCTGTCCGAAAATATATCAAAATTGATAATTCATACCCTAATACAACAAATATGTAGGGGTAAAGTAGAAGATATGGATAATAGAAAACATGCTAAAAATTGGAAAGCAATTGAAAGAGAAGCCGTTCGGTTCGGCTTTGTCCTGCTTGGACCAGTCGGTCCAGGCATTTGGAATGCAGTTGCGACACTCCATTCATGTGCATCCTACACCAAAAGTGGGAGACGCTCCCGCATCAATAACACTGGAAATAGTTAATTTCTGAAGGAGAAATTTATACTAAATTTCCCCGATGAAAGTTTAACATGAACACCCGTAAACATATTGCATAATTCATATGTTTTTATATGTTGACGCAGCATTTGTCTAATCCTTCCAAAAAATTCTGGGAAAGCAAACAGGCAAAGAAATAAATATGTAAACAAAACGTGAAGGCCATAGCATGAGGTATCTTGCGCTGTACTACACAGCTAACGTTTTCAACGTACCATAGATGAGTAGAATTCCAAGCACAGAGAAGCAATGGACCTAATAGTAATTCAGAGAATTTTTGTCCCTTAACCATCTAATGACATGTAATAAAATATGGTCGATCTGATTCTTGACCAATATTAAGACATTTTAGGATAAAAAGGAAAAATGGGAAAAGAAATATTATAAAGTTCCTTTACAGAGCAGAATGTCCAAGAAGTGAAAAAGGAAAAAAAAAAATTTTTTTGCTATTAGATCTTTATCAACAATTTTTAAACACAAATTCAATGAAAACAAATAAATATGTTTAGAAGCAGTCACTGATAGTGATAGAAATTTTACTTGATTCATGATCGTTAATATTTATAATTACTGGACAACGCAGGATGTGTAACAATAAATAGCATGAAAATAAGAGAAGAGGGAAACTAAGAGTTAGTTTGGTTTATTGCAAAAGTATATTAGGTTTTGTTTGGATTACAATGTGTGTCCTGTGATGCTATTTTAAAAGCATCTTTTGGGTTTCCTGCAGCTCGTTTGGATTGGGCATTTATGTGTGCAGCATAACAAGTTTTGATTAGATACCTCTAGAAATCAGCTGCTGGAAGGGTTTCACATTCATGCACAAACGTGACATTCTGCTTTCTAGAAATGAAAAAAAGACCAAAATGCCCCAAAATTCATTCCAAGTAATTCTGTATATATAATACTCTTTTATTCCACATAAATTCTAGCCAAAACAAAGTCTATGATCATAGAAAGAGATGTATTCTGAGACCAGGAATCAAAGAAAAGAGAGATTCTGGTGAAGCTGCAGCTAGAATGGTTTTAAGAAAATCAATCATACTTAACAATAGCAAACAGCGCACCATAGTACAAAGATCCTGCAGTGTCTTTGTGCATAGAGCATAGCATGACACACATTGTTTTAAGAAGTACAAAATATTAAAAACTCTTGAATAACTTCAGAAATTCAACATCATGAGAGAGAATTATATTATTACAAAAAAGGACATATAACGTAGTATTATTTTAACATATTGAATATATGCACCAAGGACCTATGCATATTTACTAATATCATATGAATTGTACAAAATGGTAACATAGAAGTTCATGAAATCGCATACTTTAAGTGAAGGCCAATAAGTTGGGGAATAGAAAAGTGAAACAACAATGAAGCGACAAGAGTAAGAAGTAATTTTGATCATTGATATGGACTAGACAAATATCAATCGTTCGCCATAATAAATTAATTCGCTTCATGTAAATCTTGTATGAAAGACCACGACCAAAGCATTAAGAGACATCATTCATCTGGTCCACGCATTGAAGGGTTCATCTTTAATAAAAAATGACAAGTAGACAGAAATAGAGTAAATCATGGATAGAGTTTAAAAAAAATGAAAAAGAAGATAAATATCAATTTCATATTAAATTAAACAAAAGCACAATATATGCTAATCCTTGAAAAAGACGCCATAATTATATTTACACATTTAAATAAATCCCCCAAGTCAAGGAGCAAAATAAGCTATGTAAAAAGATAAAAGCCATTTTGAACAAAGGGAAAGCTTTTAGTAATTAATGAGTGCTAAACTAGGCGAGTAACCTACGCTACTCTATCTCCTAGACATGTTCTCTATTAGTCTAATTGTTCACTAATTTCAACAAATATCTTACCCATTAGAATTATATCATCTAAAAAAACATATACTAGAACCTCATTTTAGATATTTTTTTTAAAAGCATCCAATATAGCCGAAACAAAATTATCTAGACTCCATTCTAATCCTTTATACACTTTTGTCATTGCAACTTTTTTTATCACTTCACAACTACCAAATATCAATTAATTCGCCAACACGTACATCTTCAAGAAATTCAACATATCTTTGACGCATGCCCGTTTTTCTTATGCACGTCAAATCATTTCTAAAGATAAATGATCATTTGCCTACTATGTTCAACAAAAAAATTATGAAAATTATTTACCTTCTACCTATATATATTTTTTATAAATAGATTATATAAAAAAAGATCTAATTTTTCTAAGTTTATGTTCCATTACACTCCCAAAGTGTTATTCTGTTATTCCTCTATAACTACCACAATCTTAAACATCATTTTTATTCTTAAATATTAATGTTACTTCTCCAATCAGTTAAAATCCACTTAGTTTTTAAAGCTCAATTGAAAATATTTGTTAACCAAACCACCATAATATCTCTTATAATCCTACAAATATCATTAGCTCGTATAGACTTAAAATTTTACCCTAGTACATCTTTCTCAAAGCTAGCCCCACTTTACTTTTTTAGATCAATGTATACTATACAACGTATTGTGTTCATTATAATCTTCCAAAATAATTTCTTCCATATAACTACCACTTAATAATTTATTAAAATAAAAATTTCATCTTTTTATAATGTCTTCATCTTTGACTAAAAACTTATTATCTTCAATTGTAATGTATTTAGCTTGATCTAAATCCATATATCTTTTCTGCAACCATAACTATTTTATAAATCTCATTTTTCTATTTTCTCAATATCAAACATGTTATATAAATCATCAAAAACTATAACTTTAGCTTTGCTCGTAACTTTCTTGCAAGATTTATAGTTTCATTATAATTATTACATGTCATAATAATATTTACCTTTGTTCACTATTTAAAAATTATTTTTTTTCCTCAATCAACTACAAAACCTTTTTATTAGGGTATGATCTATTACTAAATGCTCCTTGAGCTTATATAACAATCTTCTTCATAAAAGAAGCCATCTTATCCTAACATGGTTTGGCTCAAGTAAATAATTCTGGTTTACCTCTCTTAGTAATCTATATTAAAATGTTAACAATTTCTCACCTTCTAAATTCCATGATCTTAGGTATTTCTGGTCTACTTTAGTTTGAGTAAATCTAAAACAAAATACATGGAATATAATTTTAGTAGTAGTAGATCTAGTGATGGAGTTGTAACAATGGGTGATTGAATCATTAAAAAAAATGAACATTTTTTATATCTCGGGTTTATAGTTCAAAGTGATGGTGATATAAATGGGGATGTTATTAGTAGAATTCAAGTTGGATTTTTTAAGTGCATGAATGCATTGAGCCTATTGTGTGATAGAAAAGTATCGCTTAGACTTACAAGAAAATTTTATAAGATGGTTGTGAGACCTGCAATGCTTTATGCACAAAATGTTTCGGTGGATGAGTGACTTTACACTTAGAAACAAAATGTGAAACAAATATATCCATGAAACGGTTGGTGTAGCTCCAATGGCTGAGAAGATTAGAGGAAGTCGTCTTAGATGATTTAGTGATATTAAACATCGACCATCTGATAATATTAGGTTAGAAGAGTATGTGCTTTATATTTGACCTATTTTAAAAAAGGTAGAGGTAGACCTAAAAAGACTTGGGCATGTTGTATAAAAAATTATCTTAATTTATTAAAATTAAATGAAAATATGGCACTCAATAGGACACAATGGAGAAAAAAGAATCATGTAGGACACAACAATGGAGAAAAAAGAATCATGTAGCGAACCCACTTAGTGGGATAAAGGCTTCTTGTTGTTGTCGTTATTAAATTCCATGATCTTATCTTACGACAATCATTTCATTTCATCATTTTTTATGCTCATTAAATATACAATTATAATCATAACTCTAAGTTGTGTAAGCATTTTTTTCCAAGCAATTGTTTATAACATTTATGAGAAGATTTACTTTTCTTCTAATTAAAAAGAGGTTTATTTGTGATTTTGTGACTTTACTTCTTAAAATACTTGCATTCACTTCTCATCTCCTACAATTAAATCACTAATGCAATACCCTGGGCTATTATGAAATATGGCTTCTCATATTATATTTAAACCTCATATTTCATTAAAAATATGAGTTCTCTCATAGCACATCCTCGTACAACAAAAATGTCCATTTAAATCAGCCACAAAATATCCTCTCCCCCCTAAATATTTGTTGTAATAGCTTATCCCCCTCTTCCCCAAAATACTTCTTATTTTAACTCATGATCACTAAACACTTATATAATATTCTCATCAATGATTAATGTAATATCAATCAGCTTATCAAAGCATATTGACATTAATAATTTTCACTATTAAGTTTCAATCGAAAATTCTCAGGTATCCCACTTGTACTTTTATTTTTAGGATTTCCAATAGACAAGAACTTATAAGCTTCCCAAAAGCAACTGGGATTTTCAATTTTCCACTCAAGTTCTTACTAAAAAAAAAATTAATATTTTTCATTTTACTATGTCCACCAATTTTCTTATCTTCCAATTTAAAATTCCCAAATTCCATGTTGAAAATATTATCTTAACGGTAGATCTAGATAACTCTTGCACACTTTTCACAATAAGTTGGAAAAGTTCCATACATCACTATTAAATGACATTTTAGCATATGTCAGGAAGCTTTTCACCACGATAAAGTTAATTTAAGATGCATCACTTATGGCTGATGTTCAAGCTTAGCTTTTCTTGCTTTCTTATACAATAAAGTTAAATTATGGTGCATCACTTTTGAATGATGACCAAGCAAACTCTTGCCTAATTCTTATCATATGTAGTTTTGTTAGTGCATATCATTTCTAGAAACGAAGTAGCGCTGCAAAAACTTAAATTTGGACCAAAATACTCCAATATCAAACATAATTTACTAAATCTCAATAAATGTCTCATATATACCCAAAGACTTATCTTTATGTATCTTCCTCGAAGTTGAATCCACTTTTTTTAATGAATCTATATAATGCACTATACTATTATATTCATTAAGTTCTTCCAAAAAGATAGTCTTAAGACTTTCATTAAATAATTTCTCAAATAGCTCATTAGTGGTCAAAACATAAGAAGTGAGAGGAAGTGAAAGAGGATGTATAAGAAAATTCCTGAGAGGGTTGAATAGTTGCCGAGAGGACTCCATGAAGTCGAATAGATTGATGCTAACCTGGCACTAACCGTCTTAAGTTTGTGTTGCCTTTCTCATAAAAAACCCTAAAATATCTGCATTAGAAAGCTTGAATTTCTTGTAACACATTATTTCGCCATTTTATGATCTGCATTCTCCTCCAGTATAAAGAGGTACATAAAATGTTATGTAGGTAGTGGGGAAAAAAGGAAAGGTTAAGTGATAAAAAGGTTAAAAGAAAATTTTTCTTCATATTAACGGATTTGATTTAGAAATTCTCCTACTTATGTTCCACACACAAAAAATAAAAAATAAAAAATAAAAAAAATCCAAATGGACCCAAAATGCATAATGTAAATTTTATGCTCTAATCCAGCAAAAAAGAAGCATATGAAATACAACAATAACAACAACAACAACAAGCCTTTATCCCACTAAGTGGGGTCAGCTAAATGAATTTCTCCATTGTCCATTGCATCCTCTTGAGTGGCATATTTTCATTTAATTGCAATAGAAAGAAGCAAATGAAATGATTATGAGAAATTATTTTGAGCATCATGTGATTTTTAAGAGAATTTTTCAAACATCCAACATCTTTTCATTTAGGCCCAGATAGCATATTCATATTGAAGACTATGCCACGTGATTCAGTTTTAATTGTCAATAAACTCTTTTTCGTAATTTTCAAATTAAGGATTGGGACAAGAGCACAATAAAATACATGGATTCTGCTACCTACCCCTAATAGTCCACCAATAAAAACATGTTTATCTTACAAGTTCTTGATATATATACCTTGGCTCCATCATCTTTACTTGTAATTTTGGCTGAATCTTCTAAGTGCATACTTAATTTCTTCCATAAGCGCACTAAATCTCCCAACTAAGGTTCGATTGGCACGCTACCAGAACATTCGCACTACAAGGCTAGCACTAAATATCTTAATAAAAATATGAATATCCCATTCAAGGAAAATAGAGTGCACTAGTGTAGGTGGACAAAGGACAAGATCTGCAAGTTAATTTTAAGTTCAAGATAGCATAAAATTGATATGAACTTCAGCGGGTGACATTGAATCAACTAGCATGATGAGTAATTTTAGACCAGATAAAACAATGAATATAAAGGCAAATCATTTCATGTATTGCAAATTATAATACAGAAGAAAGTTATACAAATCAGTTTGTGAATAATATAAATATCCTCTTGAAAATATATTCAAATCCCAAAAGAAATGCGGCCCAAAAATCCTCTGCATATTTTTCTCTTTCCTCCCCATAAAAATCCCAAATAATGTCTCTTATTAAAGTATAAAGGGGGTATCCTCCAAGCTAAACCAAGTAAAAAGCAAGCAAATTTTTGCGCTTTCCTCTGCATTAAATGTTTATACAACTCACAAAAGTAGCAAGTAACAATTAACTTACAGGAAGACAAAACAATTCATCCCTACTCCATTAACAACGCAAAAACATTACAGCAAACCAAACACAAAACTTGAATTTGAGAGGAAAACAAACAAACTACTATTACTTCCACGAGGAATATCACCTATCTTCAAGAAATAAATTGACGAAAGTGATGCCAATGATGCAATGCCCGCATCACCAACACATGTCCTTACCAAAGCTGAATTCTATTTCACAAAAAGTAAGATCGAATAACATCCAATCACAAATTCCCAAAAAGGAACGAGTAAATTATACCACAAATTTTAATGGGAGCCTCAAGCTCAAGCAGATTAGGTTGGTGCAAAAAAATGTCGCGCGACACAACACAGAGCTGGCGAATCTCTGCTTCCGAAAGCTGCACCTGCTTTCCCGGCCTCCCTCTCACCTCCAGCAGCCGCCGGATGATATCATCCAGAAGACCACTATCCATCAATCACTATACTCCCTCCTCCAACCCTAAAAACACGACACAAACCCTTATCTTCTCTTCAGAGAAATCAATCGGACTCAGGCAGCAAGGCCACTGAGGGGAGAGAAGCGAGAGTTGCAAGGTAAAAGATGGAAACTAAGGTCCCCGGGTAATCTTGACCTAGCTAAGACTACGATCTCTGGAAATAGCATCACTCTACGCGTCTCTCCTTTCTCTCTCTGTCTCTCTTACCTTTGTTTCCTCACGATCGCGGCGGCTTCAGCTTCTGAAAGAAAGGAAAAGGGGATGCTCTCTCCCTCTCTCAGAAGTGCGATTGACTTTCAGCCTTCAGGGAAACATGGCAACTAGAGTCCGAGACATGAGGGCTGCATATTATACGGAAACACCGCATAAATTTTTTATGTGATATGTGAGAATGGTCAGAATGGAGCGTGATTGTAACGTGATCTATATGCGGACGGTTGTATGGTATGCACAAGGATTGTCGCATAAATTGTATTTGGGTGAATATATTAACTAGGATTATATATTATGCAACAATGCTTGTGCGTGCCATCCCATATATATATATATATATACATATATAT
>NW_018164444.1:66015965-66024027 GCF_001263595.1 Phalaenopsis equestris | reverse complement strand
ATTCCCATATATATATATATATATATATATATATGGGAATCGTGATCAATCCGGCAGTAGGAGAAAGCAAAAAAACAAAATATTGGCAAGAGCCATTTGGCCACCTCTGGATCACCAAACTAGTTCTGAATGCAACAAAATTTGCAGCTTTATAGGCACCGGGCAAACTTTTAACCTACCGGCCACCCTTCGCTGACCACCATTTTTTAACCAGTCGATCTCCCTCAACCTTACTCAAATCGATTAACCATCAATGGTCAACCACCTTGCTCCTCTGACAGGCAACTCAATCGGTGTCTCATAAGCTCATGAAGCGAAGCCGGTTCTACGACATGCTTCTCCATCAAACTCAATTAGAGCGACAGATTTCAGGTTTCCACATCCACATGGAGTTTCTAGAAAATAACATTAAAGCGCTATGAATCTTCTCTCATGAGACCACAAATGAAGCACTGTGAATCTCCTCTCATGAGACCACGAAGTATCCATCGCCTCCTGCCACCATATGGTGGTGATCGCATGTTAGCTACAACCAATCCGTCGATCACCAACCAATTTTCTCACTCCTCCCGGCCATGTCCCTTCTCCAGCCCATTTCGTTTCTACAATTGGTCACCCGATCGACTTACCATTCTAGTCTAGCGATCGACCGATCACCGAACATCCAAGCGAAGCCTTTGGACGATCGGCTTGAATCTCCACAAATGCAAGTTAAATAAAAGCTTTAATAATAGTATTATTATATTGATATTGTCATTTAAAAATACAAAGCAAAGTTGCAAAGGGGCGTAGGAGCCTAATCAAGAAATTTAGAAGACACAGTGTAGCAAATGTCGGAAGGTCAACCGAAGGGCTGTCAAGCAACAGGCTTGGACACTCAAAAAGACCAAAGTAACCAAGACTACTCGATTTAAGCGAGAGTAAATATATAATTTTATATTCTTTTACTTTCATCTTCTATAATATAGGAGGTCATAACATGTGTAAGGAACTTTTTTTTGGATCCCTATTTGCAACCTCTACTTTTTATGAAATAAATGTTAGATGGAGCTTGATCCGGTCCGCCTGATCCCGTCATCCTGCTCTGTTGTGACCTGACTCCTGCTCCCGCTCAAGATCACGGAAAATCATGACTCTTGTTGTTCGCGAACAGCGCTAACCGCTCATTACTTCCTCCGTCGTGAAGCGAAATCCCTTCACTCCCAGTTGTTTCACGATAAAAGAAGCATTTCTCCTTCAGTTTACGATACGACCATTTTATGTTCTTCTTCGACAGTTCTGCTTCTACGGGATAGAGGAAGCGAAGTGCAAGGATTAGTTCCTTGCAGTAGAAGGAAAAAAAAAAGAAGAAGATTGTTCTCCCTTGATTTCTTCTTGGTGGCTTGTGAAAGAAGAGAAATTAGGTTTATTTCTATTCTAAGTTTATCTTCTTAGGTGTATCTTGGGGTAGAGAGCGAAGAAGAGCGAGTAAGGAAGTGAGAGATCCCTCTTGTAAGTCGAGACGATTGACTGGTGTAAATTCCTCAAGTAGTAAAATCCTCTGCAATTCTGTCGACGCAGGCAATTTGCCGAACCATGTAAATCTATGTGTTCTACTGTGTTACTGTTTTCTGATGTGAATTTTCTTGTTCTATTTTTCATTTTGTCGTCGATCGTTTTATTTTATTTATACTACCACAACAACTGATATAAGAGCTCGTGGTTTCAGATTTGAGGAAAAATGATGGCTGCCGATGAAGTGAAGGTTTCAGGGATCGAGAAGTTTGATGACACAGATTTTGGTTACTGGATGATGCAGATAGAGGACTACCTCTATGTGAAGAAACTTCATCTTCTATTATTGGGTTGGGGAAAAGACTGGGGAAAAGACCTGAAAGAATGGATGAGGCTGAATGAAATTTGGTGGATCGACAAGTTCTCAGGGTTATTTGATTAACCCTATCAAAGTATGTTGCGTACAACGTCGTCAAAGAAAAGACGACTGTATATCTCATGACAGCCTTATCAGGTATGTATGAAAAGCCATCGGCTAATATCAATGTGTACTTGATGAATAAGTTATTTATTTTTAAGATGATGAAATGTGTTTTCGTTGCTCAACGCCTGAATGATTTCAATACTATTACAAATCAATTGTCATCTATTGAAATTAATTTTGATGATGAGATATGTGCGCTGATATTATTGGCATCATTGTCAAATAGTTGGGAAGTCATGAGGATGGCAGTTAGCAGTTCTGCAGGTAAATCTAAACTGAAATATGATGATATTCGTGATTTGATTTAGGCTGAGGAGATGCGCGGGAAATATTATGGCGAGATCTCAGGTACGAGTTTGGCACTGAATGTTGATTTCAGAAGATCACATGACAGAAACTCAAATAGAGGGAGATTAAAATCAATGTTTGGTCAGTAGACAACCTGTTGAAATTGTGGCAAGGGTTGTCACATAAAGAGGAATTGGAGAAATTCCAAGAAGATGGAGAAGGATAGCGCAAATGTGGTATCTGAAGAAGTATATGATGCATTACTGCTGACAATTCATAGTTTTGTTGATAACTGGATATTGGATTCATTGGCTTCTTTTCATACAACATTCCATCGAGAATTGATGCGAAATTATGTTGTAGGTGACTTTATGAAAGTATATATGATATATGAAGAATCATTGAATGTGGTAGAGAGTGAGTCCGGAGCACCCATGTCTATTGTTTCACAGGCAGATGATAAAGAACCATAAAGCTATAAAGAAATCTTGCAAGATGAAAATTCAAGCAAATGGGAGCTGACAGAAGTTCCACCAGAGAAGAAGGTATTACACAACAAGTGGGTGTATCGGGTGAAGACTGAGCTTGATGACAATAAGAGATACAATGCTAGACTAGTTGAAAAAGGCTTTCAACAAAGGCAGGATATCGCTCATGCAGGAGTTGTAAGCAGATACAAGAGTAACCCAGGAAATAGCTTGGAGGTGCAAGACTATGTTAACACTGCTAATATGTTGACTAAAGGTGTTACTGTTGAGAAACTGAAATTGTACGCAGCTTCATTTGGTCTTCTGGTGTGGAAAAAAGAGCTTTGAGTTGCAGAAGTCGAGGATTCATGTTTGAAGAAAAGGGTGACGTCGTCAGCGGAGGATATCAGTTTGACGAAGAAGATGTTGCAGTCTGTGTATCGGTCTCCAAGTGGGAGATTGGTTGGATGAAGCCCAATCCAGTCCGCTCGATCTCGTCACTCCGCTCTGTCTCAATTCGACTCTCGCTCCCGCTCAAGATCGCAGAAAATCGCAACTCCTGCTATTCGCGAACAGCGTCAACCGCTCTCCCGCCTTCCTCTGTCGTGAAGCGAAGCATCCCTTCGCTCCCGGTTGTTTCACGATAAAAGGAGCAGCTCTCCTTTAGTTGATGATACAACATTTTTGTGTTCTTCTTCAGCAATCCTGCTTCCACAGGATAGAGGAAGAGAGGTGCAAGGAGTAGTTCCTTGCAACAGAAGGAAGAAGATGAATTTTCTCCCTTAGCTTCTTCTTGGTAGCTTGTGGCAGAAGAGAAATTGAGTTTATTTCTCTTGTAAGTTTATTTTCTTCTGTGTAGAGAGAGAAGAAGAGGGGGCAAGGAAATGAGAGATCTCCCTTGTAAGTCAAGACGACCGACTGGTTTAAATTCCTCAAGTAATAAAATCCTTTGCAACTCCATGGGCGTAGGCAATTTCTCGAACCACGTAAATCTGGGTTCCGTTGTGTTACTGTTTTCTGGTATGAATTTTCTCATTCTATTTTTTGTTTCGTCAAAGATCTTTCTTTTATTATATATATATATATATTATATATATATACACACACACACACACACACACACAACAATAAAAAGGGTTTATGAGCCCAGGAACACTCCGATTCACCCCGGGGGGCAAATCTTCCTCCTCTCTCTCTTTACCTCGTTCAATTTCATTTCCTTGGTCCCCAACGCTTTATTCGTTGGGCACACTATACCAGGCAGATTTGGATCCAACATACTTTTAGGTGTGGATAGCGTGGATTTCGCTATCAACAAGAAGGGGAGCAACGCTGAGGAGGAATTCTCCACAGAGACACTCTGTATAAGGGAACTTGCACAATGACAAATCAGGAGCTGAAATCGTCGTTCCCATCTGGCTACCAAAAGTTTTGGTTGGGGGCCAAGTACCGCAAAGTGAATGTATAACTCCTAACTCAACAATGAAAAAGTTCAACGAATACTCGATGACACTTGATAGTCCAAAGAGAGAACACTTAGATCATGTTTTAGGAGGTCGAGAATAAACAACAACAAATATCTTGAATTGAGGGCACAAGGACAACTTCGTCAAACACATAAGAAGTGTGAGATCTCTTATGACTTCCTCGGCGAGCCAAGTAAAGTATTATGTCTCACGATGGAGGCCTTTTCTTTCCAATCCCCACCCTAACAGCGTTAAGAGTTAGAGCATATCAGGATAACAGTGGAGGGCTAGTGGTTTCGAAACGTGCGCAGGAAACTTAGAAGAGGATTGCAAAAACCTACATCTTTTTTGTGTCACGCAGAAATATTTGTTGCTTGTCTATACCAGCCGACCAATTAACACATGTGCACTCTTCCATTACCATGCGAATTCTACCTCTCCGCCTGTCAAGCCCACCGACCCGCCCTCTCCCGAGAAATCTTCACCAATCAATTGTTTTTTCAGCTACCGACCTACCATCCAGTCGACAGATCATTTGCTAAAAACAATTTTAATTGCTTTTAAAATATAGTAAGTATAGATCTATACAAATAATCTTGACTAATTAACTATTTAACTGCACCAAGTAACCTTAAACCCCAATACAAACATGTTTGATAATATAAATATCACATCACACCAAAATGCTTATTTTTTGTATAGATACTTATAACCTTATATGCATGTATTATATATATATATATATATATATATATATATATATATATATATATGTATATAATACATGATTTGACCTGCTTTCTTTCTCCCCGTGCGCAGGCATATATCTCTACAATGTGTATATGCCTCCGGCCGGCCAGCATTATTCCAGCCGGTCACCGACCTCCGGCCAGACGCCTGCCTTATGCGGCATCTTAAATGCTAAATGTGGTCCATGCTCTCCTGCTAGTAGAAGCTTACAGCACTACACTCCTAATGAGCTCTCCGGAGAGATCGTCGACTTCGTCAAACAAGCGCCGGGCAAATTGGCGGTGCTTCCAGCGGTAGCGACACCGGATTAATGATGATTCTGTTTACCATTTTCCTAACAATCTCATCTCCATCCATAACCGAGAGGAGGCAGCCCTAACTGTTTTGAGATCGGACCTGATAGGGGTGCTCCAGAAGGAGGTGAAATCTCTGGACAAAGACAGTTCTCATTCTAAAGACCAGATCCGCATCCGCTTGTGCAAATTGGGAAACATGCTGAGGTGAATCAGTTCAAGCAGCAAATAAGACGGCTTAATCGTGAAATCCTGAAAGTTGAGAGGCTACATTTCGACCGATTACCTACCTGTCGGCCGACTTCTCTGCTCCAACCCCAAACCAGGGAGGAAGATATCTTCATACATCATACTTTTTGCGTGTAGCGACTTAATGGACTTACAAATCTGCGATTTTATTTCGTCCAAACTAAACATCCGGAAAGGCCAATCGCTTATATATATATATCACTCAATTCTTATAAATTTTACCTGCATTGCTCTTAATCCATTTGTGTTTCCAGCAAATCACCGTCCACCAATGACCGCCTTGGCGAGACACGGCTCCAAGAGTTAGCTGACTGGCTGGCCATGTTAGCCAATAGAAGTTGGAACTAATAGGGTCGATCAAAGATCACCTCAAACAGTCAAAGTTCAGCAAACATAAAACTTTCTTCCAGAACGAGCAAACTAAATATTTTACTCTGAGACAAGCACACAAAAGTCTCTCCTCTAGGTGTTGGCATCAATTTTTTATGTCGCATGTGTAGAATGTCAACCTAAATGCCTCGGGACAATTTATTGTTCATAGCGTCCCACAGCTCAAGTCATGCATCTAGACCTCCTAATATGTGCTTGGGAGAGAAAATCAAGATCTTCAATAATTCAGTCTGCTTGAAAAACTCGTTGTCGTGTGGCATCAGTCTTGGCATGCGACACATCAGTTTTCAATTTTAATTTTTAAAGACCATGCAGCATCCGTTTGGAAGCCTACCGACATCATTAGAGTATCCCGCGGTCGAAGGGAGATATGGGATCTAATTACGTATGTTTTGGAGAGAATCAAGATTTTGGACTAGTTAACCGCCGCAGTGGTTTAGGGCGCCCGCCAAAGAATTTATCTGGATGATCTCGGACGACGGAATGTACCGTACGAGCTCATCTGAAACGTCAACTTCACCTAGAAAACAATACTTTGGGGTTTCGTGCGTGGGTCTCATTCAATACAGTGCACATAAATTGTGGCCGAACGGGCCTCAGACGACAAAACAGAATGCACAAGCGCATCCGAAACGCCGATTTAACCTATGAAAGACGTTCATATTGTTGGGTTTTGTGCACGAGTCTCATTCAACGCGGCGCACACAAACTTAAGTTCATGTGCTAAGCTGGCACATAGCATATTATGAGTGATCTCATTGACAAAGAAAACAGAAACTAAACCTCTATCTAATAACACATAATTAATTGTTAGTATTGAATCAACTTGGTTGAAACCAAATTGAACAAGTCATTATGAAGTACAGAAGCTATGTAGGTTGAAGAAATACAACTTCAAAGTAGGAAAGTTCTCCAACCAAAGACGGCAAAAATAATGCCACAATAAGAGAATAAAGATATAGCGTCCACAAATTAAGAGACAAAATAAGACAATCAATTATAAACAAGACTCAACTTGATTAGAACTTTTTATCTCCGTTTTTTTATGAACTATTCATAATTCAGTCCAAGTTGATTCAAAGCTATATTTCAATTTCAAAATTGATTTCAAATTTATCTTAGTTAGGGGTATCCATTCCAATTTGAACCGAAATCCATAAATTGAACTACTAAACTGAATACAATTTCAATAAAATCAAACCAATCAAACTGAAGTTTAACTCGGTTTGAACAGTTCGGGTTTAAATAAATCAACACACACACACACACACACACACACACACACATATATATTATACATTTGCTATTAAAAAAAAATATTGTTCCAAAAACGTTTCATTCGTTTACAAAATTGAACTAACTAATCATTGCCCAAGACTGTCTAAAAATATCATTAAGTTAAGTAAATTTTGATATTCGGTTGGTTCGATTGAAAATTTTTTAAATCTGAACTGGGAACCGAAAACCAAATAATGGTCTTTCAAAACAGAAATCTGAACATTCAATTCAAAATCAAGCCAAATTATTAGATCTATTTGGGTCAATTTTCTGAATAAAGACAAAAAATGCACAACCCTACCTAAAGTTGCTTCAATATAAATCTATTTAATTCAAATTATGATTTAAAGCTAGTACTTACATAATATTTATACAACTATAATAAACATAAATAATATGAATACTTATTTATAAAGTAAGTAAAAAAAATCAATTTAAAAAACATAAATTTTATTTTGGGCCGAGGTAGATTCAAAATTTTTAATCATAGTCATGCCAATTCCACCTCAACTCAACTAAATACTACCCTACATACAAGAACAGCTTGTCAACCACAACTAGGTGTAGCTCAAGCTCCATTCAAGTTAAACTAGTCATAAAAAGAGCATCTTCCTTTTCTTTTTTACATTAACATTAAATACTAAATCATAAATCTAATATAAACCAAAATTAATCCATGAACTTCTAGCAAAAACTTCTAAAATATTTACTATATTAAACCCTCATCATTTTACTTATACATGCACTAATTCTTACGTATTTACATCTCTATTATCCAAATATCAACTTTTACATTTGCATCCATCATATTCTAAACATTAAAATAGTGACATTTTTGACGTGATCAGAAATATTAAAGTGGTATAAAAATAAATATTAAACTATAGGAATAAGATACATAAA
>NW_018164444.1:66010748-66015955 GCF_001263595.1 Phalaenopsis equestris | reverse complement strand
TATATATATTAAAAATATATTTATAAACCAATTAAGAAAAAAAATAATAATTAAAAAAAGGTAAATATAAAACGAACCAAAAATGGATGAGTGAATAGGCTAGAAAGAAGGGTATTATTTGCTACATAAAGGCCAAGGACTTTAGGCTATTAATGTACATTGATAAGACTCAAGTGTAGGAGTATGCATGTCTGAGTCACAGTCCATGTCTGCCAATTGGATCCCAACCCATCAAATCACATGGCCTCATCTGAATCCCCCCACATATTCACATCAAAAGACACACCTTGCTAATTTTTACCCTTTCTTTATAAGAAATTGCACTATGAGGCTTCCTATGGAGAAAAATTAAGGAAGATTTACATGCATGTCACTTAATTCTTATGTATTTACACATTTGCTCCTTAAACTTCAATTTTTAAATATATGCCATATGGGCTATCAATGAAAAGGTACATCTAAAGTTTTTGAAAATTTAAGATTGTGACATTTTTTATCTGATGAAAATTTTAGGTGATGAATGTATAAAAATTAAATTTTTATGTTAGATATGTATGAACAAAGGAAGTTGGAGGTATATATGTAAATAGAGTGAAAAAAAAATTGTTATTTAGAGAGAATGATTGATAGATTTATTATGTGATTTACAATTGGTTTATCGTAGTTTTTAAGTTTACTAAATATTTTAAATGTTGAGAGAAGGATGATAAAAGACAATGGTGGGTGCGGGGAGATTAGGAATGAGATTAGATACTTGAAGTGTATAGTATGATACAAAAATGATGGGGAAAAAATAATTTGAGCAAAGACTACGATAAGAGGTTAGGAATTAAAAATAAGAGAGAAAATGATCAAAATATTAATCAAGGGAGTGTTAGGCCTGATTCGAAGTTGGCACATATTGACAAGAAATTATTATATACGAACAACGGTGGATGTGGAGACACCATGTCACATACACGTGAATTTATACTATTCAGATGCCCGCTTGTAATAGTTTTTCCATACTGAGGGTAAGTTTAGGACAACTGTAAACTTCTTATGAATGTTATTGTAGCTTTTCTAGAGAGAAAAAATTCTAAAAGTTGTTATAGTCTTACTAAACTTTCCTTCAACCGCATGAAAAGGAAAAAAAAAAAACAACACTTCAACACCAACATTACATGTTACCTCCACTGCTTAGCCACACAAAAAACAATATATAAACAAAGAAACAAACATTTGAATCACAGATTAATGAGTCAGCTCTCATGTCCTCAGGTGAAGGAGATGGTAATAAAAAAAATCAGTTTTTTATATTGACTGAATCCTACATTTCTTATCTTCCCACCTCTTTTCCTCCCTTCCTCTGTTAGCCACTCTCTTCCACTCAGATCTCTTCGTCTCAGCACATTCCTCATAAATCTCATCCCCTTCATATCATCTTCCCCATCTTCCAAATCATCAAATTCTTCCACTCTTAAGATCCTCTTTCTCCAATGGCTCCAGAAACTCCATTAGAGTCCTCAGAGTCCAGCTTTCCTGTACTGACTGTCTCCATTATAGGAATTCTTGCTACTTCCATTATCCTCCTTAGCTACTATCTCTTTGTAACAAAGTGCTGCTTGAATTTGCAGCACTTCAGAATCATCTCCTCCATCTCTAGCTCCCATCTTCGCCGCCGCGGCCGTGAGGACATCTTGGCTTCTCACTCCTCAATCCTCGACGTCAATGGGCTCCAAGAGTGCGAAATTCAGTCGATACCGAACTTTCGATATAAAAGAAGTAGATTTCAGTGCTCCTTTTATGAATGTTCAGTCTGTCTGAATGAGTTCCGAGAAGAAGAAAGGATAAGAATGCTTCCCAATTGCTTTCATGTGTTCCACATAGACTGCATTGATACATGGCTTCAGACGCATAAGAACTGCCCCATTTGCAGGTCAGAAATCAAAACCACATCTCCGACGCTCACAAATGAGATCAAAAAGGGAACTTTTAGTCAGAATTCTGCTGAAGGTGAGAACTTGGCTGCAGAGGCGAGGAGAAGAGAGCTGAGGTTTGAGGCGAGGGATGAGAGGAAGAGGACGACTCACGTGTCGAGTATGGGAGATGAATGTATTGACATGAGAGGAGAAAGGGGGGAGTTTGGAGTTCAGCCGATGAGAAGATCTTTCTCCTTGGATTCTTCCAAGGATAGGCTGCTCTGTATTGCGGTTCAGGAGATTCTGCAAAATGGCAGAGATTTGCAAGATTTGAGAAATGGTGAGGGAAGCAGCAATGGCAGTTCTGGTAAGGTTAGAAGATCTTTCTTTCCATTCAGCCATTCCAGAAGCTCTAAGAGCGCAGTACTTCCTGTCCAGAATTAGTTTGTTTTTTTCACGCTGCATCGCTGAGAGAAATTAGCTGCTCGAAATTAGAGGAGAGCATCTGGGTTTTGTTCCTCTTTTTACAGATTTTCTTGCCATTTTTTAAAAGTAAAATATGTATTTTTATTTGATCCATCTTTTTTATAATAATTTTTTTTTGAAAAATATTATTAATTGAAGGTGTTAATAAAAAAATTCTAAATTAAAATAATTCTTATTAAAAATATTTTATAAAAAAAAATTAAATAACCAGCAAAAAGATTAGGAGCAGTAAAAAAAAAAAAAAGAAAATAAATTTCTATTTACTTTTCTTCATTCCAATTATGATATCTGTATATCAAATCAAAATTTTATTTATATAAATATGAAATTTTAGGTGTGAGATATGTAAATCAATAAAAAATATGTGCTTAGTAGGTAAATTTTCCTATTTTCTTTTTATAAAATTGGATAATAGCTTCTTAATTCACCATATTTTAATATATTTAATTTTTATTTTTTCTAATAATAAAAAAAATGTAATAATACTAAACCTAAGCAGGACTTTTTTTTTTATTGAATAAACTATAAGATATAAAATTTATCTTAAAAAAATAATAAAAAAAAATTAAAAACAAAAATAAAGATAAAAAAATTATATAAGACGAAAACATTATATTTGAATAATTGGACGTGCAGATGACGGTCTAGATCACATCATGCTCTGTGTACAACAACGTGATGCGATCCATATCATTATACGACAGACGTATTTATTTCTCATATACATGAAGGTCACCTCACTATGATATTGGAAATAGATCTAACACACAATATAATATTTACAGCGAGATTATTTACATAGTTTAAACTCATAATCTCCACGACACAATAAAGACATTCTAACCATTACTCCAATCATATGCCCTTTAAAATAACAATTATAATAATGACAAGCGTGAACTCCGCATATCAACAATTAAATTTACAAATGAAACCGCAAAATATTTCCATAACAATATATGTTTTAGTAATGTAATATACAAACAATAAGGATTTACATGGATAAAAGTAAATTTTTATGTATTTACATATCTAACCCCTTGAAAACCTATTTTCATCTTTAAAAAATTAAAATAATGATATTTTAAGATGTGATATAAAATATTATTATGGTATAAGCATAAAAAAGTGAAGTTGGGGTAGGTAAAGATATAGGAATTTGGTGGTATGTATGTAAATGACCCAAATGTTTATGAAATTTAAGAGAAATAGAGGAAATTTAGGGGAGGACTATTGGACATGTCATGTGTTGTATGTTGAGTTTTCTACATCATGAAAGCTGCATGAAAAGATGGGACCATAAAAACTAGAAAGGGAATTAAAAAGATAGGGAGAATTGGTCAATTGAAGGCAACAAAACTCCAAAATTGTGCTCTCCTGTTCACATTCTATAATAGGAAATACTAACATGCATGCTTCACTATTGAAGCTGCATTTACAGCCATATGAATTTATTCCTAGAGGTGTAAGCGAGCCGAACACGAGCAAGTTTGGGCTCAGCTCTTGTTCGGCTCGTTAAAAAATACCACTATTCGTGTTCAACTCGTTCATACTTTAAAAAAAAAAAGCGCTTAGCGAGCCAAACATGAGTTGTTCGCGAGCAAAAAGGACCCAAGTCACGCAAACGGGGAGGGTGAAATTGAGCCGAGCTTCAGCAAGCCGAGGCTCGACTTGTTAAGAAATATCATTGCTCATGTTCGAATTGTTTATATATCGAGCTCACTAAATTTATTCGTGTTTGACTCGTTTGCTTATCGAGCTGAACACGAGTTGTTCACGAACAATGAGCCATTTTGACAACCCTAGTCACATAACTGAAGGATGTCAAGGGTAGAGCGGGATTTAAATCCTATCATTTATATTAAAATATTCATTTAAATAAGAATTAGTGTTTTTTTATTCTATTTTTAAATTGTAATTTTAATTGATTATAAATCTTTATAGCTTTGTAGGCAATTAAATTATTTAAAAAAAAATTCATTAATATATATATACAATATTTCGAGCCAAAACGAGCAGAACACAAACAAACGAAACATTGCTCCTGTTCGACTCATTTATATATCAAGCACAAAAAAAATTATTCAGGCTCAACTCGTTTGCTTAGCAAACAAATCAAACACAAGCTATCTAAAAAGCCGAACAGGTGTTGTTCGCGAACAACGAACCATTTTGACAGCCCTATTTACTCCTATTTTACTAACAGATAAAATATAGTGTAAAATAAATGCAATTTAAACAATGTATTATATTTGTTGTCATCGAATCAATTTGATAAATAACAAAACAAACAAATGAAAAAAAAAATGTAGATTTTATGTTGTAAAATTAATATATAAAAAAATGTAGATTTTATAATAATGATTATAACATTTTTATGATTTTATAATTTCTTAAAGCCATTAAGATTGCATCTTCTTTGGATTTAACTAACCACTCGATCCCTTACAACTTTTATTTATCAAACAAAGGCATAACAGCTTGTCATTAGGGTGGCATTAATGCACTAATGATGCATTAATAAACTAAACTGCTCCTATGTTTAATTAGTCTCCAATGCCCCACTAAGTGTAAATTATATAGACTTCCAGGTGCCAAGTACAAGCTATTATTTAGTGGCATGCACTGTAATGTATTATATTCTGATCTACCAACTGTATTATAAACTGACAATTTTAAATTAGAGAGATTTACATAAATACCATTCAATTCTTATGAATTTTTACATATCTAATTAGGGCTGTAAACGAGCCGAGCTTGGGCGAGCTCAGGCTTGGCTCGTGTTCGGCTCCGTCTAAAGAGCTGGGGGGCGGAAATGGC
>NW_018164444.1:66002721-66010533 GCF_001263595.1 Phalaenopsis equestris | reverse complement strand
GTTATATAATTTTTTTTCGAGTCATTTCGAGCCGAACACGAGCGAACAAACTGTTGTTCGTGTTCGGCTCGTTTACATTTCGGGCTTAAAAATTTGTTCGTGTTCGGCTCGTTAGGCTCAACGAACGAGCCGAACACGAGCTGTTTAACGAGCCGAACATGAGCTGTTCACGAACAACGAGCCAAATTGACAGCCCTATATCTAATATCTAAACTTTAATTTTGCTAAGTGTTGAATCCTAAATTGTCCTTTCAGAACACGTCTCTAGAGTTGGAATCCGACAAAGGAGGAAAGGGAGGATAGAGAATAAGTTAAGAATTCACTGTTGAGAGAATTGGGAGAGATCCCTTTATTTTTCCTTTTGTTTCCTATCATAGGGGTGTATTTGTACAATTACAGAAATGAGAGAACATTTATGAAAACTATATTTTTCCTTTTGTCTCATATAAATTTTGTACCATATCTATATTACCATTTGAATTATGATAGGATGGTAATTGACTAGTCGGTCTACTTGAATTCGATCGGCTCAGGCAACTCATTGAGCAGCGACCGTGCCTTTCGAAGTAAATGACGATTGGCTGAGGCGTTTGGTCAAATGACGATCTCGTGCATCGTAGTAAAAGCTGGTCGGCCGACTAGCTTGCGATCAAAGGCTCTTACATTTGTCTTGGTCGGTTGGGAGTGCAGGCGTAGTCCGATTGCATCTCTCACAATAGTGTGTCAGTCGATTCTAATCACATGGTCGCTTGTAGGATGGTAGGATGTCTTGATTGTCTGATCACCATCGAGGCCTTTTTATTGTGTTTATGCTTCATGCTAACAGTTTTCGTGTATACAAATTAGTTCCAAAATTTTTTCTGCTCCTTAAAAGAAATAGCTACGATAAAGACAGAAAAATTATTAGTGTTCAATGGTACGAGAATCAAGAAAATCAATTCAATAATTAACTCCCCTTGGATTCTGTGCTCAGAGTGTTTCATAAATATAGTCATAGGCTAGACATTACATCCATTACAGTTATTCTAACTTCGATAATTGAGTTGTTCCAAGGCTGATGGTTCGAGCTGGACATCTTTGGACTCCAAAATTTTAGCGAAGGCAGGCTACGGACCCTTGGCTTCTGTAGAGAAGGGAACAATCGAAGCTCGAACCCGTGACAATTGATCATGCTGGCTCATCTGAAAATCTGGAGGCCCCTTACAAGGAGACTGTGGCCCCTGAGCCTGATCAAGGTGTGAGTTTTGAGGGCAAACAAACCTTGCTTGTTGAAGATGTCGATGAGGGTGGAAAGAGGCCGGAGGGATTGGAGATTGGCATTTTTTCTCGGCCGCTATAGCAAGAAGGTGGAGGTGCCTCGGTATGAGGAGTAGAGAAGTCTTTCCACACCCATTCTTTTGTACCACAATGACATTGAGAAAGGAGGTTTCTGAGCTCGAGAAGAAGGTCGCTTCATCAGTCTCCAAGAAACAGTATGAGGATGGTCAAACAGAGTGCCTTAAACTTGGGGTGGATTATGTTTTTTAGCAATTCGTTCATCATGGTCTTGTCGATCCTAAGTTCTCTTACCAAAAGGAGTTCTCCACCGATTGAAAGTTCCAAAGGAGAAGATGATTCAGACAGCGAAGAAGAGTCGATCACCCGCTAGGGTCCTATAAAACAAGAACTTTTCTCCCTTTCCTTTTTTTTCTTTTTTCTTTTTTTTTTTGTTAGAAAAAAAAGAAAAATGAAGGTGTGCTCAAATGGTTTAATAGCCTACCGAAAAGATGCGATGACTCCTTCCAATAGGCTATTAAAACATCAGAGCCAAAACTTTTTTCATTAGTCAGGAACAACCAGCACTTCATGGCGTCATTAACCTGCAGGACTCCAACTGTGAACTCCAAGGAGCCAAGGTGGTCGGTCGGGTCACTTTTCCCTCTATAGGGATCATTGTGAGGAATCCTGAGCTTTGTCGGGGATATTGTTTCTAGAATTTTTCAAGACAAGGTGCTATCCATGACCGGTTGAGTGATTGTTTCTACTCTGTTCACACGATGTGGGACTGTCGACATATATGTGATGGTGTCTGTCGGGCGGGAATCTCTTAATCCTTCTGTTGGTCGGTCGTCAAGCCAACAGTGGGTGGCTCTGATGGATTATTGAGGGGAGCCCTCTGAGGGCAGATTTTCCGAGACTCTACCTCCATGTGCGGCGATTGGGCGTTCAGGATCATCACTGCCATAAGAGCCTCGAATCGGTCCAATATTTGCTTTCACAGTGTGTGGACCTCTTCCTGTGTGTCTTGACATATTGTCTCTCTATTGAATTTCATTGGCACTGAACTTTCTACAGGGATTCTTCTTCGTACTTGGCTCTGCTTCTCCTTTGGGGCATGCCATGCTCACCGCACAATCTTTTAGAATGTTGAATCTTAAATTGTCATTTGTGAACGCGCCTCGAGAGTTAAAAACGAATGAAAGAGGAAAGAGGAAAGAGGAAAGAGGAAGTAGAGAAAAAGTCAAGAATTCAATGTAGAGAGAACATGGAGAGGTCCCGTTATTTTCTTTTTGCCTCATAATTATAGGGGCATGTTTTTACAATTAAAGAAAGGAGGGAGCAATTATAGAAAACTTTCCTAATACAATTGACACTCACATTAATCGTATAATATTTATATCATATATGTATTATAATTTGAATTATGATATGACTTTAATTGACTGATCGAACTGCTTGAATTTGGTCGGCTGAAGCGACCGGTTGAGCAGAGACCGTGCATTTCGAAGTAAATGTCAGTCAGCTGAGCCGCTCGATCAAATGATGATCTCGCTCGCCGTAGTAAAAGCTAGTCTGCCAACTAGCTTGCGATCAAAAACTTGTGCATGAATCTTGGTTGGTTGAGACTTCATCTCTCACAATAGTGCGTCAATCGATTCTGATTACGCAGTCGCTTATTGAATGATAGGAAGTCTTAATTGTCTAAATGTCACTGGGACCATTCGATTGCTTTGAGATTCCTACTGAGAGTTTTGATGCATACACTAAGCTTTGTATGTTTTTTTTTTAAATTTATAAGATAATTTATGAATTATTAGTTGAGTTGTTAAGATAACTTTTTCGACTAAGCTTAATTTTCCAAATAATGTTACAAGAACATTAAATAGGCATGAAAGAGTGCATTTGACTTTTTTGACTCATACACATTATGTTTTATTCAAGAATTGTTGAGTGGCATACATGTAAATCTACCTTAAAAGAAAAAAATATATATATAAAACTTAGCCGCATCAAATGATATACAGAAGCCTATATAGGAACACGCGTGCGGCCAGAAGCATGACTGCATGAGCATGAAAAGTTGAGTGCTGACAAATCATGAAAGGAACCAGCTCTCAAGCAATTGCTGGAGGCGACAGATGCCCGCATGTTCGGCATTTGGCACCATTATATCACAACATTCAATCATAAAAAGTGCAAATAATTTCAAAGTTCTTCATGTAGATGCCATCCAGAACCTGCCACAAACATATAAGCACGAAATATAAAGCATTTTTGACAAATAAACCATATAAGATTTCTCTTAAAGTATTGGACCTGAAAACATTAAAAATGTTGGCTCTGTGCTCAAGGGGACCTTTCAAACTTTTTGACCAAATAGCTAGCTGAGAAAATTTGAACACATAGAAGCAGGAGTTGCTGCCTGAAACATTGCTATTTACTAATCTAACATCCTCTTCCATCCATTTTCCAAATCCTAATATCAAAATTCATGATAAAACCCCAACCCGTGTTTTTAATTCTTATAAAAAGTTCTCGACGGTTTGATTGTGGCACGTGTAAATATGTCGGTTTGGGAGTTCAAAGACATCACATGGGTGCTAGATTTTATAAACAGCAATGTTTCGGGTGCTATGCATGTGATTATCCCATTGTTTTGAGATGAATGTAATATAAGAGTTAATTAATTAATCATAGGAAGATTTACATGCATACCACTAAATTCTAATGTATTTACATATCAAACACTTAACTTCAATTTGTGCAAATCTGCCACATTACCTATGCAAGAAAAGAGTGCATTTCACTTATTAACTGATCTTATTTTTGATGTGATGCGAAAGATTTAGGCGGCATAAGTGTAAAAGTTGAAGTTTAGGAGTTGAATTTGTAAATAAATAAGAAATGGGTGGCATGTATGTAAATGCCCCTTAATCATAAATTAAACTCCTGTAAACCAAATAGTTGAAAGCTAGCGTTAGTTAACCCCCCCAAAAGCTATCCACCTGTTCTTAAAATAGTTCTCTTTCATTTTTCTTAAGCAAAGTCAAACAAAGCCCAAAATGGCAACATAAAATAAATCAAATGCCAGTGTAAGTGCGCAATTATCCTCCACACTTAAATGTTAGAAGTTCCCTTTCATTTTATTTGCATCCCTCAATCTTATGGGATTCAACATCTTCACACCCAAATTTTATTAGGGAAATTTACTTACATACCGCAAAATCCTTATGTTTTTTTACTTTCTACGTATCTAACACCTGAAATTTGATATTTACACTTACAATACTTTGGTGTCATAAAACTATGCATGAAAAAATGAATTTTACTTTCAAAAAAATAATAATCATGGTATTTTCGATGCAATGTTGGAAGTTCTAAGTGTTATGCATGTAAATATGAAACTTTGGGTGTTGCTTATGTAAATATGTAGGAATTGTGGTATGCATGTAAAAGCCCCAATTATTTATTATGGAACTTCAAACCCCATGCATGCACGATTGATTATCTTGGTTTATGGCATGCGCTCTTATTAATTTTCGTTTTTTTTTAAGTCGTGAAGCACCCATCAACATCATCCCCAATCAAATTATTATTGTCATATACCAGTTCATCTTTCATACTTGAATAATTGCATCCCTCAATCAACTTTCTCGATTGTAGCCTTTGTGGGAACTGGAGCTGGGGAGGTTGGTCTTTACAGCATGCTTGGTGGTGAAGTTTTTGTTGCTTGCATAGTTGTTGGGACTATTTCTTTAATTATTGCTGGGAAGAATGTCCACATTGACAGTAGATGTTTCATAAGAGAAAATGGATTCTTCTTATCAGTCTTTGTCAGCCAGTCATTGACCTTAATTGTTGGGAAGAAAAGTGTTGGGGGAGCAATCTTCATTGTTTTCAACTACGTGGTTTATGCTTTTGTGGTTGCAGCAAATGAGATTTTGAAGAAGCATACAAGGAAGTTGAAGTTGAATGATGCGATTAGGCTGCTTCCTGTTGTCTTTGCAAATGAGAGGTGGATCTGTTTATAGATCTCTACTAGACAATGACTTAGATATTAGAAAATTTATTGAATACAACTGATAAGGCCCTTCCAAGCGACCCGGGTTTTCACCCTTTTGTGGATAAATATGCTGCAGATGAGGATGCCGTTTTAGCTGATTATACCGAGGCCCACTTAAGGCTTTCAGAGATTCGATTTGCTGAAGCTTGAATGTCCTGGATGAAGTATAGTTACAGCAAAGTTCTCTTGGACTCTAAAGGTTGCTGTATATCATGTCATCTAAGTAATAACTACGGTTGGGTGGCCGTATCCAATATCAGGCCCTACTCCGGAGTTTTTTACTGCAGTAGACCTTCCTCCGGAGCTTTTTTTGTAGCAAACCCTCTACCAGAAATCTTTCTGCAGCAGACCCTTCGGAGCCTTTTCCTGCATTAAGCCCTCCTTCGGATCTTTTTCCTGCATCAGACCCTCCTCCAGAATCTTTCTTGTAGCAGACCCTCCTCCAAAGCTTTTCCTGCAACAGATCCTCCACCAGTTTTTCCTACAATAAGCCCTCCAGAGTTTTTTTCAGTATCAAACCCTCCTTCGGAGCTTTTCTTGCAACAAGGCCTGCCCCTGGAGCTAGGGGTGTAAACGAACCGAGCATGAGCGAGCCCGAGCTTAGCTCGTGTTCGGCTCGTTTATATTTCAAGCTCAAAAAGAGTTTTCGTGTTCTGCTTGTTTGCTTAGAGAGCGGAACACGAGCTATTCACGAACGAAGAGTTGTTTTGACAACCCTAATCGCGTAACCACAAGATGTTAAGAGTTGGGGCAAGATTTAAAAATTATTATTTATATTAAAATGTCATTTGAAGCTAATTTAATAATTTTTATTCTATTTTCTTAATTAATACTTTTAATTGATTATAAATCTTTGTAGCCTTGTGGTCAATTAAATTTTTTAAGAATATTACTCATCAATATATGTGTGTGTGTGTGTGTGTGTGTATATATATATATAATTGATGAGTAGTATTTCGAGCTAAAACTAGCCGAACACGAATGAAAATCTTTGTTCGTGTTCGGCTCGTTCGCTAGGTTAACTTAGTGGACGAGTCGAACACGAGCTTCCTGGAGCTGTTCCTTTTTGTTTTCTACAGGTCATAACCTGCAACTTTTGATGTTGGTTATCTGCTTCCCTGCAAACTCTCCTGCCGCATTACCTGTAGTAGTTTTTTTCTTACCTGCAAACACTGCAGAAACTACAGTCAAAGACAACCACAGTCAACTAGAAGTCAATTTTTCTTGCAGGTTATTTACTTTTTGCAAACTCCCTTACAACATTATATATAAGAGTCATATATCTACCTACAGACACTGCAAGAACTGCAGTAAAAAAACAATCACAGTTGACTACTTCCCTGCAAACTCCCCTGCAGCATTATTGGTAGGAGTCTTTCGTCTACCTGTAGACACTGCGGGAATTGCAGTCAAACACAATCACAGTTAACTGCTTCCCTGCAAAGTGCAAACTCCTCTGCAACATTATATGTAGGAGTCTTCCCCTAACTACAGACACTGCAGGAACTGCAATAAAAGACAAACGCATTACGGGATGATGAGTTCAAGTTCAACTTCATGGACTCTCCCTAACACATTGGTTGATGGTTTCTAATACAAGTTCAACATGATTTTCAACCATGTTTCAACTTGAGGGGGGGTGTTAGAAGTTATATTAAGAAATGATTTATTCCTGTGAGAAGTTATGAGGAATAAATTATTTTCTTAAATTATAAGTTATTTCATTTCCTATTTTATATTTATTTCCTTAGATTAGAAGTTATTTTCTTTCTTATTTTAAACTTTCTTATTTTATATTATTTCTTTTATCTCCAAATAATTAATCTGAATTGATTATTGGAGATAATATGTGTTATATCTTTTCTTTTCATATCAATAATATCATTCAGTTTTATTACACATTATTTTGAATTTCAACATTAATATATATATATAAAGAGAGAGAGAGAGAGAGAGAGGCACACACGCAAGCGCACATACACAGAACAGGGCCTAGATGGGTCATCAAACTACCTTTATACCAAAAAAAAAAAAAAAAAAGAAATTGCTAAACTACCCAAACTAAATCCCAAAACAAGAATTGGAAAAATATGTGGATAAGATCACCATGCCATTTCAAAAAATTAATAGATAAGGAATATCATTCATCATTAAAAGTTCTCTCATTTATCATAGCCCTAAAAATCTTTCAAAGAGTTTTTTTTTCCATTGATTTCATTTTGCACGATTCCAACACTACATACATTAGATCAAAAAATTTGATGGGAAAATATTATAAATTCTATGCTAAAAACAACACAAGACAAAGCTTCATCTTCATCTCATCTTTTGGCACAGCCCATGTGGAAGAAGCTCATAGGAAGGTCGCTGCAAAACACAAGATGAAGGGAATTGTCGGAGTGGGCGTTGCCATAGGAGGCAATGCCAAGGAGGGATTTATTGGACGACACTTAGCGAGAGAAAGTAATGCCAAAGGAGTGCTATTTGGA
>NW_018164444.1:65992614-66002711 GCF_001263595.1 Phalaenopsis equestris | reverse complement strand
AAAGAGTGTCAGAGGGTAGTCATGTGTGCTGGTTTGTGGCAAGAGATCCAAAGGAAGGAAAGGGGAGCACATTAACGAAAGAAATCAAAGAGTAGAGAGAAAATCTGTGGACTGGTTTTGGAGTAGGCCCGTGCCATTTATATTTTAGATTCCAGGTTAATAAAAAAAAAGGAGAATGGCGTATTACGAGGGGATAGGAAGTAGTCCTATGCATATAAGTTAACACATTGAAACTTGTCTTGGATTTTTGTGCAAGCAACATAGTAAATTAATTTGGCAATGGTGTTATAGAACTTGTGCTATACATGCTTAGTGTTTGGACTTCAAAAAATTAACCAACAAAGAATAAACCTAATGCAAAGCAAAATGGCTAGATAGATCCGAGAGGTTTAAGCCATGTATCACAATCTTTTTCATTCACTTATTATGCATAACCGTGATGTTTATGGATAAGTAACATTCTAATAAAATAAAATTCAAAATATCTGTAAACTCACATTCCTAGGAATGCCCTATATACTTCTCATGTACTACGCCAATCAAATCCATTCAACTTCTCCTGTTTGGCATCCCACTGTTAATCGGTAATGCTAAAAATTTATTAAAAAATGCATTTGAATATGAAAGTTTCAAAATAATTATTCTGGTAAGTAATTAGTGTGATTTCTGTTGAAATAAATAGCAAATTTAGTTGTAGAAAAGAAATTTAGAAGAGAACGGTTTAGGATTGGTAGAATTAAAGCTCATTACATGTATGATACACAATTTCACATTATGAAAAATTGTGAAATATAAATCCATATTACTAGAAAAGCAATTAATAAATAGATGTAATAAGTATTAACATAAATCTATACACACAGCAAATGAAGATATAAATTTAATGCGAACGCAAAAGCATATACTCTTAAAAGACTCTAGGACTAGAGAGAAGTGAACTTGACATGGAAGGGAGGGCCCAAGAGAGAGAGTGTGTTGTGGGTGGGGGGCGGGGAGATGGAGATAGAGTAGGGGGTTTAGTAGAGGAACTTCGAGAAGCAGGTGGTAAAGAGAAAACCTTTGCATACAAAGTGCAAAATTTTATTCAACACAAAGTATATACTTTTTTGTCATGCATAAGATCCCCATGTAAAGAAAAAGAGGAATTTCACCAAGTACTCCCATATTTTTCTTAACTAATATGCTAGATGATACTTTCAAACACAAGAAACTGAAATGATATAAAATGTAAAGATAAGAAACATAAAACATAAATATAACTTATCCACTCAAAGGATAGAAGGGGGATTTGGGTTCAACTCAGATGGTAACATCAAGAGGCGCGTTGGTAATTGTAACGAGATCATTTATTGAATCAAAAGAAACACTTCCAAGAGTTTGAAACTCTTATACATATTGGAGATGGAAGTCAAACTGCTAATGCACATCAAGCAAGGAAGAAACATAGTAACTCTGCATGCCTGTAAAAGGATCTTGAGGCTCTAAACTTGGATTTTCCCATTAGAAATGCAAAAGTATAAAATCAATAATTTGTCCAAGAGTCTATGTAATATCGTAGTTGCAAAATTTAAAGCACAAAGTCAACCTATAAGCTACTGATAAATAGTGAAGTACAATAAAAAAAATGAAACATCACCATTCCCCATTTTAGAGTGCGATAAAATGATATATTGTGCACTCAAATAACGAAATTCAGGTCTAAAATTAGCTTGAATGCCAATGTGGACGTGTCAACCTAAAACTCTATACTACAACAAAATGACGATATAACTTCTATGGTGAAGCATATGTGATTTAAATGGAGATACATATAAAGAAAAACAAGCAATAAGATAATATTGCCGAGCTTAGAAGATATACTTATTGAACTTTGTTTAGCTTACGCATGTTATATGGATCCAAGTGCTCATGTTAAAAAATCAAAAGTAGCCAATTTGACCGTAGCATGAATAAAAATGTCAGAAAGAATGTGTGGAAAGCCAGGAAGGATATAATTAAAAATCAGTATATAAAATTGATTCTTAGAGCTGCTTATATTGAAGAAAGTATTCACAAATAACTAAGCTCAATGCATTGTGCATGAGTTGTTTCTAGCTTCAATGCACGAAACGCAAGGCAAAACGGTGCTTTTACTAGAAATAGTTATTCAAAGTACCGATCTTAAATCTTATAAAGCAATAATTTTTCAGAAAAAAGATAACGACACATTCAATAATAGTAATTTCTAGCCATTTAAAAGTAAAAAAATCAATGATGTGATGTAAAAAAAAGGTAATGAAATAATAGGCAAAAATTTTAAAAATAGTAGTGTGATAAAAGAGCGGCTAAAGATTGAACAGTTCAATATGAGAGAGTGCAAAAATGAGACATTGGGAATGATGATGATAAAAAAGGTGACTGAATTAATTCTAGTTAGTAAAAACCGCCATCTAGAATAACACATAGAAATAGTTAAGCATATAAGGGTTTTTATTAATGGTGAATATAAATGTAAATCCCCCTCCCCCAAAAACTCATACACTGAAACAAGAATTATATATAATTACTATTACGAAAATTTACATACATATAACTAAATTATTACTTATCTCACACCCAAACTTTGATTTTTACACATTAAACACCCTAACCTATGTATGAAAATGTGGATCACACTATTTCCACCTTTTCATACATAAGAAAATGTGCTTAGGGTGTAAAAATCAAAGTTTGGGTGTGAGACAAGTAAATTCAGAAGAATTGGTTGCTATGTATATAAATTCCCCATAATATTATTATCAAATTACCAAAACGTACATCTTACAAAGCACTTGACATAAGAAGCCTTTTTTAAAAGCTCAAATCTCCAACCCAAAATTTTTCCTATTTACAAGTCATTGAAGGCTTTCCTGGGAACATGAAATGGGCTTTTTAAACACCATAAAACGAAATTCCGGACAAAATATTTAGCACGAGGGTATTGGACACTGGACATTGATAAAAATCCTTAGCGCCAATCTCCATAATCAAATTGGAAGTCATCAACTTTGTGAGGAAACTAACTGAGTGTGACAATCATAATGGGATTGTAGTTAGGCCCATAATTAACAATTTCCTAGGAATTGCCAAAAACAGAAGCATGAAAAACGGTATAGAAGTAGAAACCATGTTAAATAAATGAAAAGCTGAAACCAGGAAATTTGCATGGATAATTAAATGGCATGTTCATTGCAAATGAATTCAACACAACTACCTCCATATCATTGCGGTACAAGCTTTGTAGGAGCAGTGTTGCTCCCTTCGGCCAATGATTTTGCATGTTCAACAATTAAATTGGGTATCCATCCAAAAGACTTCTTTTTTAGGTCCTCGAGTACTTGGCTCGCTTCTTGAAGTTCATCTTGAGCACTAGCACCATGACTTGCCCATGCATCAACAACTTTTTTTTGGAATTCCAAGGCGAGGGTGAAGCTGCATGTGAAAGCAAAGGGCTATCTATTAGTTAGTAGCATAATCACAACGCTATTTAGCAACCCGTAAAATCACTTTCCATAGAGGGATATAAAGTAATGAGAATTCCAACTCTTCTAAATCAATTACAAGTCACCTAAAGGTTTAATCTAACGCCCA
This sequence comes from Phalaenopsis equestris, assembly GCF_001263595.1. Lineage (NCBI taxonomy): Eukaryota > Viridiplantae > Streptophyta > Magnoliopsida > Asparagales > Orchidaceae > Phalaenopsis > Phalaenopsis equestris. Next base: position 65,999,102 of record NW_018164444.1, on the reverse strand, counting down.
CTAGAAAAAAATAAAAAATAAGAAAATCTAACACCCAACAGAGAAATTTATATATCCCCATGTAGCAGCATCCTCTTCAATCAATAAAAAAATCCTCACTGTATCAAGTGTATATAGGTCAAAATACGATACCCTTAGCAATGGGGAAGAAGTGGACGACAAAATAAAATTATAGAGATAAAAAAGGCCAACCAGAAAAAATTTGACAAAGCATATTTGCATTCCAAAAATGTAAATACAAATTGGCTAAAAACAGGTCAAGACATCCAAGATCAAAATTACGCAATGATACCGGAGTTAACCAAGAAAATAATAGGCAAACAAATATTAATACAAATAAAGCCAATCAACGATTACAAATGACACACTTGAAAGGAAAATAAAAACAAACTTGACAATCCAACTCAAATTAGGGTGGATCCCGGGGTTGTGGTGGTGATCAGTGAGGAATGGAAGATGGCGGGATGGTGGATAAGGTGGTTGGCAAGCAGAAAACAAAAAGGCGGCAGTTTTCTGGGTTCTTGATAGCAAGTATGCAGCAGATATCGACGCCGCGCATCCGTCTGGGGTGATGGTAGCAAAGAGGGCAGGGTTGGAACAACAGTCGGAACAACATTTGCCCTTGGATACAACCCTAAAGGAACACATGAGATGTTGACGATTATCCTGACAAAAACACAATGAAATACCGAAAACCTAAACTTTAAAAATCAAATATATAAGCCCTAAATAACTAAGGAGTGGCCCCTATTGAACAGAGACGCTAAAGCCTATTGGAAGTGTCGGCCAGTTCTATAGGTCTGGACCACTTCGGTCCAGGCAACTCGGAAAGGAAAAGAGGAGCCCGAGCCCCTTAAGCTCGCATCAGTCTTCCAGAATTAGGTTGTTGGTTCAAAATTAGGGAAATATAAAATATAAGAACGAAAAAAAAGCAAAAAACTTGACATAAACAAAACTAGGATTGTATTCCAAAGAGGTGGCGATCGCGTATGCAGAATGGAAGGGCGTTGGGTGGTTGTGGTAGATTGACGAAATGGTAACATGAATCGCAGCTGGTGTAGGATTGCTAATGGGAAATGGAATCAGATAGGGTTGCAGCAGCGAGGTGGGATGATTGGTGTACGTGGGAAACTGAGGCAGTTGGAAGGTTGAAGGAATTGTGTAGGAGGGTTGTTGTGAGGTGGTAGCAGACAGCAGGTGGGTGCGGAAAGGAAGCCGAACTGCAGCTGGTGTAAAATCGATCACGGCAACAGCAGCAAGTTGGCTCAGGTATGGGTTGAAGAGGGCATTATAAGGTTATATACCATTACATGCATGCAAGTACAATAGACCCTAGTAAGCATATTACATGTAAGCAAGTACAATACACACTAGTAAACATATGCAGTCATAAAAAAAAAAATAACACATTCTCCCTCAATGGTATAAATGCATCATATATGTAGACAGTTAGGTACATCATTTTGAGAAAAATCACTAATTAAATAGCCACAATAATTGGTTTACAAAAGAACCCAAGATAAAATACAATATCAAAGCTCTTTCAGCAATACCTCAAACCTGTCCAACTATTCATAAGAACTTTATATCACTCATATGAATGATTTTTTATCCAAAATATATTTAAGCTTGTCAAAAATTTTAACTTCTCATGTTAAATGGAATATGTGCCAAAGTTTACTTTAACATCAAATAAGATCTTCGTTAAAACAACTAAAAAATCAATCACAAACATTGCAGCTTAAGGTAACAAAACATTCCTCAAAAGCTCTGAATCAGAATGCTAAGCCATTGCAATCAATAGAACCTAAAACAAACATATTAGATACATAGGAAAGCCATTGCACGAGAAAAAAAGACCCATTAGATATCACAAAATCCAAGAGTTGAAATTTTGAAATCCCAACCATAATAGAAGCCAGAAATTCATTTACTTGCTGAGCAAAACTAACATACTAATAAGCAAAAGAGGAAAACTAGCTACATTAACGATGTCAAATTGTAGCCAGAGGCTTTACCATGCTGCAAGATAGATTCTATACTGGAAAAAGATAATACGAGCCACTAAACAAGAAATTGAGTTAAAATTTGCTATTTCTACCTCTGCATCGCACTGTAAGCATTAGCAAGACTCTGGCATGTCTGTATAGAATCTGCATGATGAGGTCCCAATGAAAGATCCATGATATCTTTTGCAAGCGCAAACATCTGTGCAGCTGTTTGTGGTCTCTCCAATTCCATGAATGCTGCCCCCAAATTGTTGTAAATATATCCCACTGCAAAATGCTTAGGGCCAAAACTTTCCTTCATCCTCTCAGCTGCACTTTCCAGATATTGAATGCCCTCTTCAACCTTCCCCGTCAAGAGAAGCAACCATCCAATCCTTCCCAAGACATTGCCTTCCATATGCTGCTCTTGTGGCAGCTTCTCAATCATTTCAAGGCTCCTTTTCAACAAGGATATCGCAGTTGTGAATTCATTCATTGTTTCGTACAAAGATGAAATCTCCAAATATGCTTCCGCAACCTTTGAAGGCAATATTGTTTCTTTCTTTTCAAGAATATCACAGGAGATCTCCAAACACCTCTTTGCCTCTGCAAACATTTCTTGGTTGCAGAGAGCCCTAGCCATAGACATGAACACCAATGCCCGGATCTCACTGTCATTGTCAGCCTGATGAGCAACTCCTTTGAGAGTCTTGACAGCCTCATCGTACTTTCCCAAAGCAATCTGTATATTAGCTGCATCAATCTCCGCAAGGATCAAATCAGAACTCATTCCCCAGCTCTTTAAGACCTTCTGTGAAAGCCGGTTCTGCTCCAATGCCTTCTGATGGTCTTCTAATCCAGTATGTATGACTCCAAGTAGCCGCCGATCATGAGCCACCTCCACAGAATTTTGTCCGAGCTGAGATAGATGAATCTCTAGTGCTTTCTCGCACAGTGGCAATGCTTCTTTGAAGTTCAAAACTGCAGCATAAGCTTCTGCTAAATCTCTATATGCAACGCCCAATTCTCGGCTATTAGGCTCCAAAATGACCTCCTTAAGGTCTAAGCACGTTTTTAGATTAAGCAACGCCTCCTCTCTTCTTCCCATCGCAGTTTTGGTGTTCGCAAGCTGCAGCTGGACAGCATGGATCACAGGCCGGACATCAATGTCCTCAGAATTCTCTCTTTCTAGGACACCCAGAATCCGATTGGCCCGGTTCAAAAACCCTAAGCTATCGTTGAACCGCTTAAGCTCGTAAGTGGCGGAACCCGCCAAATGAAGGGCCATGGCAACTGAAACAGACGCTTCTCCACCGTCATCAAGGACCTTCAGAGCTCTCAATCCAAAGCTTAAAATTTTCTCATGATCGTCAGAGCCAATGGAGTCCAGATGCTGGCCAACCTTTAAGCAAGCAAGACCAAGCTTCTTATCCTTCTCGTCCAGCCTAGCCGCGAACGCTTCGAAGGAGGTCAGAATGTCTTCTGTACTCGTTGCAGACTCGAAGGACTCCTCGAGGTCGGACTTCTCCCGGAGTTTACGCTGCCGAGACGGAATGGGAGGGCTAGAGTCGGGCAAGGTTTGGAAGCAGCGCGAATGAAGTTTCAATAGTATATGCTGGTGCCTAGTAGTGGGTATAGGAATCGCAGAAGAGATTGGATAAGAAATGAGAGATCGATTGAGCGAAGAAGAATCGAGGAAGAAGCATCGTGGCAATAACCTACTTCTGGAGGTGGATTTGAGGAGAGTCGATAGAAGGAAATAAGAGGAAGAAGACGCTCGTTTCATGGTGAACATTGAGGAAATTCTGGAAACATGGAATGGGGTTTATGCAAAACCCTAAACCATAATATATATATTAGATTGTTCCATATCACATCAAAAAATGTCAACATTTTAATCTATAAAAAAAAAAAAAAATTAAGTTTAGATATTAGACGTGTAAATACTTAATAATTGTGGTATATATATATAAATCTTTTTTTAAAAATTTATTATTGTAGAACCAAATCTCTTCAATAAATTTCAAATCTTTATAATGTGGACTCCAAAGTCTCATGCTATCTTCTATAACTAATTTATCATCTTCATGTGAATTGGACTAGTCCTAAACCTTCTTAGATTGCAATCAAACTACCTATGGGATAGGAAACCATGTTTCAATAGGATTTGACCACTGATTGATTGCTTCTAGTCATACCCTAACATGTCGCATACTTAGGATAGGACTATTAATAGGTTTCACCATACTTATTAGACCCATATAGAGTCAAACATACAATTTTTATTTTAGATCAATAAAAGTGAGTTTAAACCATTTTGCACTAAACTTCCATTTAGTTTACCACATAGATTGTTTGGTCAGGGTCGAAGCTTTCTAAGGTTTTAGTGAACCATCAAACCTTCTTGCCTAGTTTAAAAAAAAAAGATTGATTATTTTGCAGAAAAGTCAGATAGGTTGAGCACAAATCAGGAATATCATTTATTGCATTGTGTTAATAATATGGAATGGGCCAATCTATCCACTCTATTAGTAAATTTCTTAAACCATAAGATACCCACTATACTCCTCGCCATCAAGCTTAAGTTCAAGTGAATATAGATGGGTATTAAACCCTCAAGAGCAAAAAGGCTAAATCCATGGGGTTGAGCCTTATATTTATTTTAAAACCAATCATTAGAAATTGATGACTAGCTCTAGCATTAAGACCCAAAGCTAAGTTCAAGTATAGTTGTTCAATTTGACCATGGTCTAACCAACATTGATTAGTAGCTTAAATGAATCATTCTAAATTCATATGAGTCTTCTTAGCATACCATATTTTATATTTTGGATAAATTCATATAGAGAGACCTTAGGTTAAATCAGAGATAACACAACAATTGGTTGATCCAAGATAAACTAAATAATTGGTATGGGTCAAATCAAGCCTAATCAACATTAATTGGTCAGATAAACTAAACCAATGCCAATTTATTTCACTTAATAGCCTCTACTAGACGTATGGAGCTTGTTAAATTAAGTTCGAGCTAATTCAACGGTTGTGGTATGTGATGAAGTCAAAATTACTGCGGTCCTCACCCGTCTTTAACTTGGGCTATCAAAGAAGTTCATCGTTTGTGACGAGCTCACGTTCGGCTCGGTAAGTAGCTTGTGTTTGATTCGTTCATTAAACAAACGAGTCGATCACAGAGAAGTTTTTCTAGCTCGATTTATAAATGAGTTAAACCCAAACATTAAATTTTTTATGGTGTTTGGCTCCATTTATAAACTAATTATTTTCTCCTGTTTATTTATGATTTATATGTGATGCTGCAAAAAATACAATTGATGCTCATTAATGACCATTAGATTATAAATTTTCTTAGGTATTACACCCATCTCCGAGACAACAAAGAAGCAACACACAGTGTCACGCTCATCCACGGAAGCTAAAGTTAGAGTATTGGTTGCTGCAATTATTGACATTATATGGTTGTGAAGTCTCCTTAATGAACTCGGGACTGAACAAATCGTCTGACTAAGTTGTTCTGTGACAATGTTTTGGCTATGGCCTGCAAATAACCAAATATTCCATACATGCACCAAATATATAGAAATTGATTACCACTTTATTTGACGACACATTCATGACAAACAACTTCAAATACATTATATCCATACCGAGGATCTGCTGACTGACATTCTTACAAAATCCTTAGCTAAACAACATTTCAACCAACTTAAAACCAAGCTTCGGATTACACCAAACACCCATAAGCTTGTCGAACCATGCAGGGCTATAGCAGCAAAGGAATATTGCTCCACAGCTCTCACAGAATATCCTCCTGACAGCAGGACCATTCAGCTATCATAACCACCTTAGGAAATCATGTTATTATGCTTTACCAGGACTTTCCATGGGCTATGTATATAAATGGCTCACTATAAGCTTTTAGGCATAAATATAGAAATATACCATTATTCTCTAATTCTCCTTTGTCTTTATCTTGAAGTGTTCCAAAGAGAAGAAAGGCTAGAATGTGGTGCAATTTGGACAAATTTTCCTCATTTTCTTCATAGTAGATTTCTTGGTGTGGTGTGACTCCGTGATTTTTCCCCGTTCAAGGTTTTTTCGCATGAAATCCAGTGTTTTCTTGTTTTGAGCGCTTTCGTTTTAAAATTTACTTTGCATCTCTCAAATCAATTTCCACGATCTCTCCCAACATCTTGATATTTTGATGCTTAAAACTAGGTAGTGGAGAGGATAAACTTTTTACGGCATACATATAATTTTAAGCTTTTATCTATATATATTATTTCATTCTGATATAAAACTATATGGTTTCATTTATATACAAAATACATTTGGCTTATTATACGAGTTAAATCTGCATGAACGAGTACTTAGACTGCCATTTGTCCTTTTTTCTCCATTTTAAAGAATTCTTTGGACTCATATTAGAGTGTGTTTGAATGATGATAAATGACCATACTATATATATATATATATTCAATAAAT
>NW_018164444.1:65988036-65992574 GCF_001263595.1 Phalaenopsis equestris | reverse complement strand
TATATATATTAAATTTGATTAATCCTAAGCCCACTAATTTTACTCTCACAATAATAAATAATTAATGTGCAGCTAGCATTCGGACTAATATACTATTTGGACTGTAATGTTATAATTAATATATCCATTATCTATACTAAATTAATTAGCTAAACAGATTATATATATGATGGAGGACAGTAGGGAATGACATACTCAGCATGATAATATAGTATATTCACATTTTTATATACATTACAAGAATATTGTTAACTCGAAATTATTTTAGATTAGTTTATTTTAAGTTAATTAAGATTAGTTTATTTTGACTCAATTATTTAAAATTAGTTTATATGCTAAAACAAAAATAGAAAAAAGAAGGTTTACATACATGCCACCTAATTTATATGTATTTACATATTTAACACCTGTATCCATTTTCTTAAAATTAGAATGATGATATTTTTTTTTTATATCACATGAAATATTTGGATGATATAAATGTAAAAAAGTAAAGTTTTAAGTGTTAGATAGGCAAAGTATTGAATTGAAAAATTAATCTCGTTATTTAAAGTGAAAATAAACCACATTCGTCAAGGGAAAAAGTCAAATTTATTCGTAAAAGACTTGGCAAATATTGCATGGCATATGTGGCTTGATGAGGACCATCTCCCCTTGTCGGATCGCTTCGTGCGTCAAGCATTTTCTCCATTATTTTTGGTTGGATCTGTCCGCCACGTCTAGTAACATGTCGTATCTGTTTTACAACTGATCCATGTTTTGTCAGAGTACTTTGATGTCAGACTTGTTTCGATGCCCTTTTAAAGAAATCATTCTTCCTTATCGGACTGCTTCGTGCGTCTAACATATACTTTGAGCATCATACTGCAGACTATTTAGCCGTATAGTTGCTAAGCTATGCCTAGACAGGATACCTACCTCTTTTCCTGATATGAATTTGCATCAATATGTCTAATTTTATGTACTGATATGTATAACTATGTAGAAATTCTCATACTTAATATTTTATATATAATTATTCGCATCTTTGCCAGACATGCGGGGACAAAATATTTTCACTTGATATGAAATAGTATTCTCATGATATAAGCGGAAAATCTTAAGTTAGTAGTGGAGGAAAACATTAGGTGTGTGGCACGCACCTGCGACCAACCAGTAAGAGGAGAGAGAGAGAGTAGGGACACACATGACACTCCCTCTCTATTCTTACTGACTGACCTTTGATACGTGCAATGCCCCTAATATTTTCTCGTAGTAAATGAGGGATAAAATTTTATACTTCATGTGATTTTTTAGTTTTTATCTATACTTTATTATTTTATTTTGATATAAAAATGTATATGATTTCATTTTGGCTTATTTTATAATTCAATTTTGAATGGAGTTGGATTGCCATTTGTCCTTCATCATCCATTTAAGGAATTTTTTGGGCTCATATTGAATGAAGTGTGTGTTTGAATGATGATGATTAATTATATTTTTAAATTTGATTAATTCTAAGCCCTCTAATTCTATTCTTACAATAATAAGTAATTAACTTGCAGATAGCTTTCGGACTAATATACTATTTGGACTGTAATGTTATAATTAAGATATCCATTATCTATACAAAATTAATTAGCTGAACAGACTATATAAATGATTGAGGACAGTAGGGGATGACAGAGTGAATGATAATATAGTATAATGGCATTTTATTATATGAATTACAATAATATTGTTAAATTATGACTAATATTTGCGGCGGGTCGAAATTATTTAAGATTAGTTTATTTTCAGTTAAAAATTTTTTCATCACTAAATGTCAATGGAATATATAAATTATGCAATTAGAGTATTTCAAATATATCTTATTTTATGTCTTTGGAACAAGGAAATTGCTACATATCTTTTAGTTAGTTGTTTTGCAGTAATTATCTTCTCATTTTGTTAAAAATTGAGGGTCTCTCAGGATAAATGCAGCTTCTTAAGAAGTTGATTGTAAAGTTCTGATAGAGAAAACAAATTCTCAGAAAACTGTACTAAGATTATAAATAAATGCTTCGTTTGAAGTATCATCACTACTCAGTGAAGCTTTTTTAAAAGCCGTGTTCGTCGAATTGCAGGATGCAGCTGCGATTTGAAACAACGAAAATTTGTTGTTCTCGCGAAAGAACTTTAATAGACCTTTGTCTCCTGCCACTTCACCAAATGAAAATTTTAACAACCGTCGGTGTTCACTCTAACCAAATGAAACTTCACCGTCTTCTCATACTAAGCAATATATATAATCCATTACTCTACCGCCGCGAATTTTCTAGCACGCATCAGGTATAAATGTAAAAAATAGATTGTATATGTGTTATATATATAAATACATAGAAATTAACGGAATATTGTGATGAATCATCGCGGGCAATAATGCCAAAAGGACCCGTCTTATTCACGAAATGGCATTATTGTATCTTAATATTTAGGCCACGTGTCATCGACCTGAACTCGTAGAGTACGTTTTATGACCTATTAGGCGTCCTATTAGAAGGATTATAGCCAGCATGCATGTGGTAACTAACTTTCCACTTTACAACGTCAACTGATGACGTCTAGTAAGCGATGGTTGACGGAAGTTAGTGGTGACTGGCGGCAATTTGCGGTGGCCGACCGGGGGGGGGCGGGGGTCGACAGAGGTCAGTGATGGTTGATGACGGACGGTGGTGGTCGATGGAGGTTAGTGGTGACTGGAGGTGATTAGCGGTGCGCGACAATGGTCGACAAAGGTCAGCAGTGGCTCTTTAGGTTCGTCTCATCAGGTCCGTCTCATCGAGCCGATCAGTTTGACTATAAGTTTGTTGAAATCGGAGCTCCGGATGACTCTTGATCAAAGTTTGAATGTTTCTTGTTCAAAAAATTGCATCGAGATTCGTGCCGGATGATGAAATTTTATTGGTGGTGTATCAAAAATTAAACAACAATTTTCTTCTAGTCACCGTGTTTTAATAGGTAATGTTGAAAAAAGTAGCTTCTCACCTTATAAATTCTTAGAAAGCAGTTACCTAAACAGAAATGCGGTAACAGTTTAAAACCAAAACATGCATAGAGATATCCCAAACGGATGCTTAATCTAGTCTATTTCCATAGAAATTATAACAAGTTCAAATGAGGTGAATATGCATGGTTCAAAAAATAATGGAAATTTAAGTAGGGTGTTCATTCATAATGCTAAGGATTTCCTTAATCAATTTGTCAACAGATTATTCAATAAGCTACAGCTGTCCCAAACAGACCCTTAGAGAAAGAATATGAACACTCAAAAATAAATTATTTATGAGAAGAACAGCCACAAAAAGATCCAATTTTGCACTGTGATTGAAAGCTAATCAAATTAATCAAATAGGCTTCATGAGTGCTGACAATCATCTTAGCCCTCTCTGGCTCTCTGCCATTCAAAGAAAGCAAAGAAATAAATACCTCTCGACAGAGGAACAAATAAAAATAAAAAAAAAAAGGAAGAAAATGATTCTTTTGCCACCAAAAGGCAGTAACTGAGCTCCTCCCGTGAATTACAAAGTACATCGCCAAAAGACCAGCCCTAATCTCATTACAGCTAAGCTCCCGGACCCACCAACAGTTGGTCCAATCGTCAAATGCCACCTGGCACATTCTTCTTTATAGGTTTGAATTCAAGTTTGACCGGGTAATTACACATGCCCGTTTAGCGCTTAGGGGCTTTATGGTAATTTAAACATAAATATAATTTTCATAATTAAGCTATTATACATTCTTATAAGTATTCAGTGTTTTTATAGTAATTTATACATAAATATACTTTACATAATTAAGCCATTAGACATTCTTTTAAGTACTCAGCTTGTGTGTGCGTGAGCGCTCGTTCGCTTGCTATCGTGATTTTTTGGTTGACAGAGTTTGTAATACCTATGGGGTCACATATTCGATCCCGCTTATGTGCGGAATGAAATTCTTAGACACATGAGGTTGGTCGGGAGACTCGTCTAATAGCCATATATGCAGCAGCACTTCCATATGCAAACTTGGCTCTCTTGAACTAACCCAAACGACCTCTCTGTCGATTTTTAACCGAACAAAAATAAAATAAAAATATTTTGACTGATTAAAGTGACTGAAGTAATTACTTAATCATAAAAAAAAAATATTTTCTAATTACGAAAGTCTTGAATTTGAATGTTTCCTTGCTTCATTCCATTTGAAAGGAATCAAATATGAGCCTTTAATTAAGCAAATGTCAATGCAATATGAATTGTTGCTGGAGATAGTTGTAAGACAATGAGTTGTGTCTTCTGTGGTGATTGCTAAATCGCATATTTATTTATATGGGTTGTTACAGCCTGCATGTTGAAATAAAAAATTATAAAAAAATTCATTGGGGGCATTTATGTAAATTTTTTTTTAACTGGAGATGGATTGAAGTCAATGAGAAAGATAATTGAAATAAGGGCGTTCAAAGCTTTTTCACATTTAGCTTTTGTTAGAACTAAGGTATTTTGCATATTTGAATGGACAATAAATAAAATTATATATAT
>NW_018164444.1:65987769-65987982 GCF_001263595.1 Phalaenopsis equestris | reverse complement strand
ACACGAGATAGATATGACTGAAGATGTGGCATTGGAGTGAGCATTACTGCATATAGTTGTAAATTAAAGCCAAATCTAACAGCATCGAATCACTCAATTTGATTTTGTTTTGGTTTAATTTTTTTATTTGGAATTAGAAACTAAAAGGTTGTGATTTGCTTTTGCTCAGTTTAATTGAAATCAAATTCATTTTTTGATTCAAATTTATGCACA
>NW_018164444.1:65975146-65987759 GCF_001263595.1 Phalaenopsis equestris | reverse complement strand
GTTGAATATATATATATATATATATATATATATATATTATCACATGTTACATCGTAAAAGATCTAATTTTCTACCATTGGTTGATTTATGTTAAGAATATCCAAATTCTTGGTTTTTTTTTTCTTTTTTTTTTTGGCTTAAATTTTAAAATTTTACTAATCAGTTTGTGCATATAAATTTATAAATTTATTGAAATAATATGGAACTCGTGTCTGAAAACAGGACTTTTTACGTATATTCCAGAGCTCACCTGTCGAAATGGTTGAATGGAGTCACCTGCTGAAATGACGGAATTGAGCCCATTTTCTGTAGTAGTTCAACATAGCTAACCTGCCGAAGTGGCTGAACTGAGCCCACTATTGCTAAGTGATTGAACATGTCTCTTTCCACCCATGGGGGGGCAGCCTAGCCAGCCTAAAGAGATATAAATACTGGAGATGGTCATCATTACCAGCAAGGACATAGGTCCATTAATTCTTAAACACGTTATTTTACGTCCACATCACGGTCTTTACATCAAGACACCGTCAATGAAAACCTTACAATAGTGAAAATATTTTTTATTATTTTTTCGATCCTATGTAAAATAAAAAACTAAGAGAGAGAGAGAGAGAGAGAGACTCCCTAAGAAACCTTTTAGTTCAACAAGCCTGATATTTCGCTTATCGGAGGCTCGAATCTCTGAGACCATTTACAAGTCTTACACCAATATCTCTTTCTTCTGCATTTCTTCTATAAAAATAAAACCTTTACGGGTTTGTATCTACTTACGAGCAATAGGAGACCCTGCATTTTAAGGAATTCAACATTTGATATTTCCTTAAAATCATTACATTTGGTTCAGGAGTACATCTATAAGATCAAACAAATTAGGAGGATTTAAAAGCACACCACTTTCCCTTGTATTTACATATCTAACCTCTAAACTTCAATTGTGTACATACATCTCACCTCACTTATACAACAACAAGCCTTTATCCCACCAAGTGGTGTCAGCTACATCCTATTTAGTGTCATATTTTCATTTAATTCCAATAAATTAAGAACATTTTTTATACAACATACCCAAGTCCTAGGTCTAGCCCTGCCTTTTTAACATAAGTCAAATCTAAAACACCTGCTCTCCTGATTGGATCATCAGATGGTCGACATTTAAACACCACCTTATGCATGAAAATATTAATTTCACTTCTTAATAATTAAAATAATAATACCTTTGATGTAATTTGAATAATTTAGATGGTACAAATATAAAAAAAAAAAAGTTGAGTCTAGAATAAGATATGTAAACGCCCCAATAAATTATTATTATTTTATTAACCAAGCAACTTAATTAAGTCCAAAATTTAATAAATTAGTGGACCACATCACTAAGAAATTTCACTTAAACTAAATATACAAATTGCCCAAAAGGTGAGAAATTTTCAATGACACTAACCTCCAAGTAAAATTAAAATAAACTAAACAATCAAAATCTTCAAACATTTGATACAACTTCCTAATTTAAAAATTTAAACCTTTCTCTTACATTAATTGAAGGTATTAAATTAAGAAAATGTAGGGTCTTTAAGGCTAAATATCCCAATACAAACAACCACCGCCAAACGCCTATGAAGACAATAAAAATATATTTACTAATAAATAAATCTCTTTATATATATATTTTTTTAAATTAGAAAAAAAACTAATTAAATCTATCTAAATCATTCCCTCATTACCACAAAACTAACTTCATAAATATTCAAAATTATTTTAATGCATTTGATCAATATTTTAATTTGCTCCCTATTAATTATTATATATGTTTTAATGCCAACACAAAAAAAAAATAATAATAATAATAATAATTATGATTAAGATACTAATAAAAACCTTAAAAACTCTCTTAATAACTTATGATAAACAAATCTAACATTCTTGCATGTAACAGACCAAAAATGCAAATATATCGATTTTTAAAACCAATCACAAATAATAAATTAAGATAAAGACATATGATAATGATGATTATATTGATCAATGATCATGGTTCCTCATGTCTTCCACCATGACCAAGCCGAAGCTCCAAATCCAGATCCTCCATTTCCACCTCCCTCTCCTCCGCCGCCGGCCGCTCTTTCGGGCTATCCAACTCCATCGAAGAAGACGGTCCCGGGAAATACACGACGTAATTCTCGGCCGCCGGAGTCGGAGGATGCCATTGCTGATCTCTCAAGTAAGGATGGTAGCCCTCCTCTCTTCTCAGCGGCGGCAGAGCGGTTGCCGGCCGAATCCTCGGCCGCTCTCTCCGGTGTATGTTCATGTGGCCGCCGAGCGCCTGCGCGGTCGAGAATCCTCTCCGGCAGAAGATACACTCGTAGTACCTTCCGGCATGCGTGGAGGACGTAGCGGCCGTGCTGTCATCTCCGGACATGGCCGGCTCCGGCGAGTCGGCGTTGAGCTTCTTGTGATGCTTGCTGTCCATGGATTGCTAATGGTATTGTAGAAGGTGGTTATGTGTAGCATATATATGAAGAAAGGAGAGAGAGAGTATAATTAAAAAAGATTGTTTTTTTAATGAGAAGTAGAACTGTCTCCAGCTTGAGAAATTGAAATCTAGCGAATGGGGAAGACTGGTTATAAGGAGTGAGTGAGATGGATATGCTTTCTGTTGTCCTAATAAAGCGAGTCATGTGAGAAATATTATTCTATGTTGGAGAGAACTCCAACTGTTCTGCACTGGCCTTTGCATGGCTTGAGCCGGCCGAGTGCTGGGGGCTGGAGGTCAGCCAGGGTTTGAAGGGTAGTTAAATATCCGTGTTCGGACCGAGTTGGTTTATCTCGTTCCGAGCTAATTTTCGAATCAATTTTCGAGAGATTTCGAGCTAAATTCACTGAATCCAAAGTCTTAATATCCGAGGGATTGTTAAAGATTTGATTTTGGGACGAGGCTGGGTTAGTTTGAACAAAAAAAATGATCAGCAAATTCATTTCAATTGGATCTCGACCGAGCTGAAATTTCAATCAACTCTAAAGTATGAATTAGAGCTGTTAAAGATTTGATTTTGGGATGAGTTGGTTTAGTTTGAAAAAAGAAAAAAGATTCAAAATTATGGCTCATAGCTCTCGCATTTATTTCGATTCGATCTGGACCTAGTGGAAATTCCAATCAACTCTTAAGCATGAATGAGAGCATTTAAAAGCTATTTGTTTAATTATAATTTGGACTGAGCAAGTAAATTCAGTTGCTTTGTTTTTTGTATGATTGGGAGCTCTAATTTATGTAATAAATAAGCATGCAATATTTATAGTGGAATAGCTGAAAAATTCCTCTGTGGCTCTTGGAATTAAATGGATGTAAATAAGAAGAGAAATGAAATATATAATATGAATAGATAATATATGAAAATACTAAAATATAAGAAGAAAGATAAACCAAATAGGCAGCTCAATTTAGATAACGGCTAGTTTTTTTGGTTAAAAAAATTAAACTAATTTTTAATGATTTTTAAAGGTTAATCCGAGTCATCAAACTGAGGATTAATATAAATCGAGGGAATGATTACAAATGAAACATTGAATATAAGAGTTTGACATTAAAAAAATAACTAGATAGAAATGAAAACACACAAGAAGCATGTTTGAATAACTTAACGAAAATTCTTTAATAACAATAAAAAATTAAAAGGTTTCCTTTTAGGACATAGAGTTTTGTATGATTCGTGAGTACATACAATCCAATAAAAGTTTTATATCACAAAGAGGATGCTTGAGAGAGAGAGAGAGAGAGAGAGAGAGAGAGAGAGAGAGAGTTGTGGATGAGATTCTTTTAAAGGAGTCTTAGGAAATGTGTTAGTTTTTGATCTCTGGTAAGCCGGGAGGAGGTGGCTCCTCGGAGGTTTCTTGAGTTGTTAGATGTTAAGGAAAGCTGCTTTAACAAGTGGATGTGATTCAGCTACTTCGACGAGTGGGCTCAATTTAGCCCCTCTGACCTGTGGGCTCAATTCAGTAAGAGAATTTTTGGTAAGAACTCCCATATTTTAGTATACAATAGTCATTGTGACATACACATACTAGAATTCTTATTAATCTCTGCTATCAAACAACATAGAATTGAGATATAGGTTTCAATAGTTAACCCATCAAGCACAATGAGAAAAGAAAACCTTCTCATTACTGTGAAAAATATTTAGTTTAGGCTTAGATACTAAATTTAATGGACTGAAATGGCTATCAATGATTGTATTAAGACATGTATGTGTGATCAGAAGTTTATGTTAAATATAAGGATTTTGGAGAGGTACGGTAAAAGGAATGCTAAAATAATCTTGATTGTGCTAATTTGAACTACAATGAAATATTATTTATAAAATAAGTTTTAAGTGTTTTTAATGCCTCAAAATCATTGTGGAGATTAGCTTAAAATTGGTAATTATAAATTGGTGTGTTTGGCTAACATTTGTTAGGTATGAAGTTATTATCTTGGTGTGGATTAACATGATTAGTTTGCTATTTAACCAATCTCCATTTTTTGAGATATAATCACTACTTAAAAAATATTTTTGGCAATGCTGATTTAAAGACACTTTTAAGAAAATCTGTTAAAAATATTAAGAAAATGCATTAAAGTATTTAAAATCGTTGCTAAAAGTCTTTGGTGAGCCAACAATTGCACGATTTAAAGTCCGCTGCAATGAATATAACAAGGGTTTTTACTAATGTAATTGGTTATATAAAGTGCTGCCAAAACTCTTTTTTAAGTAGTGAATATTTCTTTTTTTTTCACTACTAACAAGACATTATAACGTAATATATTAATATTAAAATTTCATAAATGAGAAGATAAATATTCTAAATCATGCACAAGATCAAAGGTTGATGTCATTATCATTGCCAACATTCTTTTACATGGTTCTCTAAAATCTTTCATACTCCAATCTTTATTGCAAGATGATTTAACATGACTATAACGTGTAAGACCTATGATAATAATATATTTATCTTTAAATATTAATTATTCATTATATTTTATTATTAAATATAATTTAATATTAATTATTTTTAAATAAAATTCTTGTGTGCAATGAAAGTGATGGAGCCACCTAAATACTTAGTAGAAGCAAATCTAGAGTTTTTTTTTGCCAATCCTCATTAGTTTAGTATAATATGATTGAGGCTATCCCTATTACAAGATGATCCATAACCTTTTCAAGTCAAGTTGGCCTTTTTTAGAGCTTCATGATGAGAAATATTGATTGTCTGCGTAAGTGAACTCTAACAATCTTTTCTTGTGCTAAAGAGAAGTTAAACATAAATAAAATAAATTAAAAAAAAATCAACATTTTTTAACGCTTTATTACCATCTTTATCAATGTAAAGAAGATGATAAATTTGCATTTTCTACCTTCATTATTACATATTTTCAACATGTTAAAATATATTATTCAATATTCGAACCTTACTTTTGCGGTGGGAAAATTTTAAATACTATATCATTTTTATCAGTCGTTATACAAAATATATTTTGTATTATTACCATAATGGAAAACAAATCTCATGTTTATGTTGGCTTCATTGGGTTTAAATTCCTATTAAAAATTGCCATCTTATACTATGATAAAGGTGGCAATCATTAAGACCTTGAAATAATTTAATCTACCAATGACATCTCTTATCTCATTAATCCACTGAGATTATTTTATATTATCAAAATCGAGCTTTCATTATCTCATGTATTCATTTAACTTTCTTATTAGACTCATTATTTTATCATGATAGTCTATCACATAAATCAACCCAACCCCACACTTCACCTCTATTCTCTATATGAATATCTCTTTGGCTCACCTCCTAATTAATTTAAATTTTGTGTTTGATTAGCTTGATTACCTATGAATTTGTCTAAAAACTACAAATAAAATGAAATCATTAAACCCATTACTCAAGCATCCAGTTTATAAGGAGTATTTAACTAGTTTAATTAGCATAGGCATGGTGATCCAATTTGACTAGTTCTATTTTTGGAACTCTATAGGTCTCACTAATCACATCAAGCCCATTACTCAAGCATTTGGTTTATAAAGTGCTTAATTAGCTTATACATCATTAAGAACCACACTTTTGTACTTTTCAAGTTTTTAAACCCTAGGTTGGCTTATTTTGACCTAGGGGAATAACAAAACAAACCATACATAGTTGAATGCCCTAAAAGAATGTACCCACATTGACTATAAAAATTAAAATCTAATTAATTGAGTTCAATATGGACCACTTGGTGTTGTCAGCTTTAATGTGACCTAAGAAGAGGATGTTGTGTTAAACTCACTTAAAGACACATAAATATAATTCAAATTAAATCAGATAAAGCATAAAATTAATTTGAACTTAACTCAATTAATTGAAATCACTTAACCTTAATTTAGCTAAATGGGTTAACTTGATCCAACATGACTTATGATGGGATGATTAAGTCAACGTTCACTCAAATCAAAATTTCTTTAAACCAAACTCAATTAAGCTTGATCAAATGAATTATTAATTTAAAATCAATTTAAATTAATTAAGATTGATGTTGCACTAATGAGTCACATAACCTATTACCGACTCCAATAAAAATTATAGAGCCAATCCCTCTTTTAGGCAAACCAAATATAATCAATTGAGCTTCCAAGCATACACAATCATGCTTGAACTGGGATAAACCCAATACGACCCAAAAATGAGTCTAATAGCTCAAATTAATGACCAAGATTTGAATCAAGCTAATTAGAACCTTTAAACCTCATCTAAGCTTACTATTAGGCAATGCTCAAATCCACTCTAGCCCAACTACTATGCCTTCGCTCATAATCCAATTAGTTTGTTTAACTGATAAGGACTAGAATTATTCTGAATTGTTGAAGCCATGCCCAACCAAAGCAACTAACCACTTCTCCTCAAACGACCTAAGACAATTTACAATTCTCTATTGCATTATTCCTAATCAGAAAGTTTAAATTATCATTACATCTAGTCCTTTGTTTGAACAGTTCTCATAGCTAATCTATAAATAACATTCAATTTAATTACCTAAGGTTTGATTATTTACACTCATATCAATCCTTACACACTTAACATTTATTCCCAAAACTTTCTTCACTAAATTCAGGCCTCCATAACCAAGAAACAAAACTTGTCTTTGGCCTCTTTTGACTAAGAGCAAGAAAACTATCTTAGCATCCTCACTAGCTAGTCATTGGACGAGGAGTGTGTGTGGCAAACTTAGACAAACTTTTGTTAAGCATTAATTGCCATAAATCCTCAATACATATAGTATTCCCCAGATCTCTTTTAAACCTCATTTTGGTTCTCATCAATTATTAAATGAACATAAATCTTATGGAGATATGATCATAGGGTTAAGGTCTTCTTAGAATTTAGATGCTTTTGGGAATAAAAGGATTAGAAGCTACCTGGCCTCCATTAAGCTCAAATCAAAGAATTTTTCATGTATGTTCTCAGTTTGCAGTTGCAGGTTGAAGACAAATCTTACACCATTCCTTTCTTCTAACTGAGATGAACATACAAGATTTCATCCGACCAAGAGATTTGCTTCTTGCCACATGGATCAATAGGTCTTGTGCCCTTTATTGAAATCCAAAAGAATATTGCCACCTGTAAAGCTTCTTGCATAGTCGAGTGTTGACGATATATGCGAACAATTCAATTAAAAAAAATTCAGAAAAAAATCGCATAATATTTTGAAATATATATCTATACAAAGATCGGATTGCGATTTGCATTCAATACCTCCTATTTATAGAGTTGTCCTTCATAAATATATAGAGATTATCCATCCACTCAACAAATCATTCACTGAAAAGATCTGCCATAAATCAAAGACTTTCATAGTAAACAACCAAATTTCTGTACACACTTATTGAACTAACAATTTTGATGACATACAAAAAAATCACTTAAGAGAGCACATATATCAACTAAAACTATACAAACACCTTCGCCTCCAATCAACTAATGATACAAAAAGAATTTCCTTAAAAAAGGACCCAAATCCATGTTTTTTAAGGGGCATTTTTACATACATACCCACTCAATCCCTATGAATTTACACATCTAACACCTAAACTTTACATTCTACATTTACACCAGCTAAACTTTAAAAGGTGGAATACACCATTGCATGCGTAGATAAGGAGGTATATATGTAAAAACTGAATTATAGGTGTTAGATAAGTAAAACAGGAATTAACTGCTAAGTATGTAAATCTTCAATGTTTCAAATGTTTACTCCGGTTGGGAGGACTTAGCCTGAGAGTTATGGGAGAGCTCATCAGAAGAAGATAGTTCTCTGAAGTCTCTGCGGATACTCCACAGAATCTCAGCGCACATTTTCATGCTGGGTCGGCTCTGCCGGTTTGGAGCAAGGCATTGAAAAGAGAGCTCCAGGATTTTCTCCAAGGCAAGAGAGGCTGCTGGGGTCTCGAGAAGCTTTGGGTCCAGTACTTGGATGCCATCTCCATCCATAAATTTTTTCATTGCCTGTTTATATCATGTCATGGAGTAAAATGAGTTGGACTTCATGATTTTATTTTGGGTTTTGGCCCTCAATTGCTATGAATTTCCATATCTAGCTGTTCACATTCATAACAGGAATATAATTCATGTCAAATAAAAAAATGCCACAATTTTAACTTTTAAAAAGTGAATTACACATTTCATGCACAGGGAATGTGGTATGTATCTAAACATTGAAGTTTAGGTGTCTATTAATGTGTCTAATAATGAAAAATATGATTTTTTGGTGCGATGCCATCTAAAACACATCGTCCTATTCAAATATTTTCATTAGGATGCCACTTAATTAACTCGGCACAACATTAACCTTCATGAGCTAGCCAATCTTAAAGTAGATCTAAGAAATTAACGCAAACCAAAGAGGCATATTTGCAAGACTAAAGAGCTTAGGTGCTAATATATTTGCATATTTTGAGTATTGCACCATTAAAAATGCAATTAAAAAAATAAATATGGATTAGGATAGAACTTTAAGCATACCCATCTGGGAGTGAGACGTTCTTTGACATCCCTTTTAGGCTCAATGGGCCGTCTTCCTGATATCAACTCCACCATTAGCACTCCGAAGGAATAGACATCGCTCTTATCCGTGAGTTGATAAGTCTTGAGATATTCTGGGTCGAGATATCCAGCAGTTCCTTTTACTTGGGTTGAAACATGTGTGGCATCGGCCTCGATTGCACCGAGTCGTGCAAAGCCGAAATCCGCAACTTTAGCTCGTAAATTTTCTGTGAGAAGGATGTTGGAAGATTTAATGTCTCTGTGGATAATGGGATGATCTGCAAAAGCTCAAGGTTAAAAATTATTTTTTTAAAATAGTTAGAATGAAGGAAGTGTACAATCTAAGTAGAAGAAACAATTTGCTTCATACAAATAAACCATAATAGAGAAATTCACATACTTACCACACAATTCTTATGTATTTGCATATCTCAAACCAAAATTTTTATGTTTACATACATAGCATTTTGGTGTTTTAAACCTATGCATGAAAAGGTGTATTTCACTGATAATAGTTCACTTTTAAAAAAGTGATAATAGTGCTATTTTGATGTGATATTAAAGATTTGAGTGCTATTTGGGTAAATAAAAAAGTTTAGCTGTAAGATATGTAAATACATTAGAATTGTGTGCTATCCCCACCACAATATTGAGTTTCAACTTTCAAGGACTGTAGTATAGAAAAAATTATACAGAAGAGTGTGAGGAATTCAGGTAGATCCTAAGGCTTTGCATGGAGACTTACATATTATTTTATGGCATATAAAATGATTAAGTAACTCTTTTCCTTGATTTAGAATTGAAAAACAATCCATGAGTTTTCTACAAGTGAAAAATGAAGTTTATTTTCTACAAGGTTTGAGCATGGAAGATTGTTCTGGGATAAATATAAAGGAAATTTTAGGATAGGCGATGGGTTTTGGAGGTAAATAGGTATTTAATATTCATAGGTTGTTATTACTATTAGCGGTCTAATTCCCCAAAGGCTATTTGAAGTTGTGCGCATTTTCTAGTTGCTCGTCTCATCCTCCCCCAAGAAATTTTGGAGTTTTAGGCAAGCTCTAAGTTATATCATGCATCCTATTTTTCTTTGTTTTGCCTCAACTAAAGGGATCAGCTTGTGGGTTCATAGCAAATATATGCAAATATGCATACGCTTAGAAGTTGATTAATTTCTCCGTCTTATGTAAGATTTCCATAAACATAGCTACATAAACTTTTGTAAACTCTAAATATTATATGTAAAGGTCATGAGAACATCAATTCTTTTTCATTTTTTATACTGAGTGCTACAACATGGGTGATGAAGTCATTAAAAGCGGTGAATATTTTAGATATTTTAGGAAATGTACGTTATTGGATGCTCGAAGCAGAGGAATGCATTAGGCCTACTGTGTGATAGAAAATTTTTGTTTAGACTTAAAAGGAAAATTTTATAAGATGATGGTGAGACCTGTATTGCTTTATGGTGCCGAAGGTTGGCCTACAAAAGAGAAACATAAAATTAAGTATTGTTGGGATGAGAATGCTCAAGTGGATGAGTGAATTTACACTTAGGGACGAAACGCGAAATGAATATATCCATGAAAGAGTTGGAGTAGCTACAGATGCAAACAAAACTAGAGAAAGTCACCTAAGATGGTTTGGTCACATTACACATCGATCATGTGATGATCCAATTAGGAGAGTATATGCTTTTGATTTGACCTATGTTAAGAAAAGTAGAGGTAGACTGACTTATAAAAAAAACTTGGCCATGTTGTATAAGAAATTAACTTAATTTATTATAATTAAACAAAAATATGACACTCAATAGGATACAATGGAGAAAAAGGATCATGTGGCCGACTCCACTTAGCGGGATAAAAGGGTTTGTTGTTGTTGTACTGAGTGCCAAAACAACATCATCATTGTTAGCCTGATATATCCAAATTATTAGGGTTCAAATTTATAAATTTTCAAATTTTCCATTTGTTCCTGAAGAGTACTATTTAAAGTGTTAAGCATATTCTTCACAAATCATTATGCATAATTTCCATCCAATAATCTTAGATCGAACTCTATTTGTTTCTAATTCTTTGATACTAGTTCTATCAACTCTTCTAAATAATTTATTTTCTATTCTTTGTTGTACATGTTTAAACCACCAAAATTGTTGAATCCTGAATTGTAAGCGATTACATAACACCAAGATAAAGGCTTGTAAAAGAAGAAGAGTAGGGACACAAAAAAAAAAAAAAAAAAAAAAATCTCTCTCAAGTATAGAGTTGAAACAGGAAATTTATTAAAAAAAGAAAACTAGTATAAACCTTTTAAATAAATATTCCCCTACCCCTTGAGTAGCCTCACCTATTTATAGATTTGGATTAGCTCCAGAGGTGGTTATATAAATGACTACACAAAAAATAAAATAAATTGAAATAATGACAATGATGTAGCTAGTTGTGTAATGTATTATGCAGTATGACGTTGTCTGACTATGGGGCGAAATCATGAAGTTGCACTAACTTGTTGAGTGAGCTTGTGTACTAAATATGTTGAACTGACTAGGCCGGTATTTGATATTATCAAGTTAAGTTTGTTGAAGTCGACAAAACCAGTTTGCCAAGTTATTTTGCCGAATTGGTGGAATCCAATTGCAACCTCATGCTTCATTCAAATTCAACTAGAATATTCTAACTAGGTCAAGTGTTTGATGCTGGCCCGTGATTTAAACTTGGTCATAGGATATTTAAGTATATATTTAGTTATTTGATTATCTTAATTATTTGTTAGTAAACCCACAAAAATAAAAAGAAAATGATAATATCTACCAACTCAACAATTGATATAATAATATTATCATATTCATGACCATTTTTATCCTCAATAATCGAAAAGAAAGGGGGGCAGTTCTCCATAATTTAATAATGAACTTTCTTTCTTCATCTTACTTGCTCTCTTTGTAACCTTTGTAATAAATAGAAGATTATAATAGATCAAATTAAA
Source organism: Phalaenopsis equestris (assembly GCF_001263595.1). Classification (NCBI taxonomy): domain Eukaryota; kingdom Viridiplantae; phylum Streptophyta; class Magnoliopsida; order Asparagales; family Orchidaceae; genus Phalaenopsis; species Phalaenopsis equestris. The sequence goes on along the minus strand of NW_018164444.1, from coordinate 65,975,717 downwards.
ATTTCAAAAGAGAAGATTGGAGCTTCTCTTGCAATAAAGATGAAGTTTCCGAGAAGAAGAATAACAGTTAAAGTAGAGAAAGAGCAAGGAAAGGATCCCCAATAGGGGTCCTCTTGACCTCTTATTGCAAGGTTGTTGACCAATGTTGAAACTCTAGTTATTGTCGAAGCATTGGTTGTCATTGAACCTCCTACTATGGAAGCATCGACAACCTTGGGAACTCACTATCAAGTAGCAACTATGCCTTTCGAACAAATAGTGGATGAGTTCAAGAAAATGAGCATCCTATGTAAGCCCGATTATTTTGAATTAGGATCCGAAGGCGAAGTTAATATATGACGTTCGAAGAAGATACCTTTAATTTAGTAAAATTAACTTTTAATGAGTTTTATTTTTAATTTAATAGTGAAGTTCACTTTAAGTAAACTCATGGATGAGCAACTATTTATTGATCAACGTGCTCCTTAAATTGCTATAGAGATGGATGTTAAAAATAGTGTTATTCAATTTGCTCCAACAAATAAAGAGCATGAAAGGATAGTTCTTAAAGAAGTTGCCCAGCTTCCTGCTG
>NW_018164444.1:65908711-65975116 GCF_001263595.1 Phalaenopsis equestris | reverse complement strand
CCTGCTGAATTTACAATTGTTGAAACTTCTGAATCTCCAATTGTGAGCTCGTCTAATTGAATATAAGAATGCACCTTCAAATTTAATAGATTTTGTTGTACTTGTCGAATATGATATTGTATTATTTGTGGATATCCCTTATGAAGGGAATATGCAATTAGTTATTGAGAAGAGTATGGTGACCCCTTCAGGAGCTCAAGTACCTGAAATGCACAAAACACCAACGGTCTTGTTAAAAAAGTTGCTAATAATTTATTTATGACGCTCAAGTTACCCCACAAGTAAATGTTGATGCCAAAGAAATGGACGAATTATCAACTCAACTAATAGAATTGCAGAATTAGTTTGGCGAGTTGAAGGAAAAAGTTTAGTGGCATGAAAATTATTTTTGAAGAGATAAAGAAGCAATTTGCTGAAATGACCTTTCGGCTGATCATTTTTAGAAGAAACTTGAGTCAACTTAATCAAAACAATTCATGTATGGAGGAAAAATCGTCCTTATAATGACTTCTCCATAATGAAAAAAAAATATTTCCGAAGATGCCAAAGACGTCTGCCTTTAATTTTTCAACTTTAATTAGATCTTCATTTAAGCTCCTTAGATGATGGCATTCTTCAACATCATGGTAGTGATCTCTATGATATATGCAAAATTTCTTATGATCACACAGTTGACTATCTGCCTTCATTGTTGTAAAATTCTTAAAATATTCTTTACTCTGAATAATCTCAACAATCTCAATCATAGAAACTCTCAATGGAGTCATAGCCGGTGCAAGGTGAGTTGGAGATGGCAATCTCCTCTCCAATCTCCCATTTATTCACTTGCCTTCAATTTGAGCTAGCCTATGGAATGGATGAGTAAGATTCTTCTCAATTTATTTTTACCCCTCTCATCAAGATCACCTTGCTTCTCCTCGAATTTGTGAAAATTTCTTCTTTGGAGGCACTGTCATTCCTTATTCTTCATTCTAGATGACCTCAATAGTGAGTTACACTCCATAGCAAATATATGATTCTTGATGAGCAATGAATTCTTCAATGTTTGCTGTACATGTTCAAAGTTCAAACCACCAAAATCTATGTTCAATTAACGTATAATTAATAGGAGTCATTCTAACTATTTTTTTAGCATAATCATTCATTAATTTATCATCCTAATTTTGTGAAATTCAACCTAATCTTTCAAATTCTATTATATTTAACTTAATTACCAATTATCTATTGTTGGCCCTCATTTGAATCCATAAAGAGCATGAAAGGATAGTTCTATTATATTTAACTTAATTACCAATTATCTATTCATTGATTTCCAAATTGGATTCCATAATACCTTCCAAATTTGTGTTTGAGAACTCTTTGAAATCACCCATGGATCGAGAATTTTCACTCCCCTTCAAATATAGAAACATATGTTAATTATTCCTCTTGGAAGTAAAGCTATCAAATTATATTAAATTAAACGCTTCCCTGGGCTATAGGCAATTTGAGATGTTGCAGAGATATGTACCTTTTTGATAATTTTCAATTCATTTTTTAAAATGTCTATCAATCTTTATATGTCTAGACAATGATCATAGACTTAATCTTTAACAATATTAATTATTATGTGGTCATCACACCTCATCATCTTTGGTTCCTTAAAATAGTTTTTTAGATCTTGAATAAGTCTTTGGAGCTACATTACTTCTCAAATTCTATGGTTAATGATGTAAATGTTGCCTTTGTGTTACTTCTATTGCAACCACTTATTCTTGCTTCTTTAAGCGAACAAGTTTTTCCATACAAATAAGTAATAGCCTAAGTTGATTTCTTATTAATTATAGAAGCCGCTAACCAATATCAGTGTAAATTTTAATATTATTTTCATTTTTTGATTCCTGAAAATATATCCTTTTGGTGACCCTTTAAGAAACTTTAGTAACTTTTAAATAACATCAAGATAATCCTCGATGGGGGCATTCATACACAAACTATATACCATAACAAAAAAGCTTCTGATAAGGTAAAGATAAATTAGATTTCCAATTAGTCATTAGTATCTTTCTTTTTCCACCTGCTAAGAATTATTTTTGGACTAAATTTTATTTATATATAAACCATTAGGGTAATAGTAGATTAGCAAGTTCATATCTTATCATAACAATTTCTTTTACATCCAAAATATAATTTACTAACTGATCTAATATTTCTTTACAAAAAATATATTCTAAGAGATTAAAATCTTTTATTTCAAATTCATTTGTTAGGATCCTTTTAAGACTATTACTTTCTTTTTATGGCTACTACTTAAGATAATAACATCATCATAAATAACGAGGATCATAATTTTACATGTGAATGATTCCGTGACAAATAGGGTGTGATCGACAAGTTTATGTGTGCACTCATGCTTCTTGATCTTGATAGAGAATCTATCGAACTAAACTTTTAACGATTGCTTTAGACCATATAATAATTTCTCAAATTTGAAAACATTATTCTTAATGGTATCAATCAAGGTGGCATAATCATATATGCTTTATCTTCGAGATCACTATTTAGGACAGCATTTTTTGCATATAATTGATGAAGAGGCCAGCCCAAATTAACATTTAGAGAGAGAATAACTTGGACTAAATTAATCGTAGCAATTGGCGCGAAATCTTTCAAAATTGAATGATGATACAATAACAAGAGCAACAAGCCTTTATCGCACTATGTGGGGTTAACTACATGAATCATTTCTCCATTTTGTTCTATTGAGTGTCATATTTTAATTTAATTATTACAGATTAAGATCGTTTTTAATACAATATATCTAAGCCATTTTAGGTCTACTTTTGTCTTTCTTAACATAAGTTGAATCTAAAACATTTACTCTCATAACCGAATCCTCGAATGGTCAACGTTTAATGACACCAAAACCATCTAAAACGACCCTCTCTAATATTGTTTGCAATTGGAGCTACGCCAAAACCCTTTCACGAATAGATTCTTTTTGCATTTTGTCTCTAAATGTCAAGCCACTCATCCACCTAAGCATTCTCATCTCAACAACACTTAACTTTATTTTATGCTTCTCTTTTAAAGGCCAACATTCCGCGTATAAAGCCTTGCAGCTCTCACCAGCATCTTATAAACTTTTCCTCTAAATCTTAGCGGTACTTTTCTATCACACCATAGGCCAATGCATTCCTCCACTTCAACCAACCAATCTGAATTCTACTAATAACATCCCCATCTATAATATCACCATCACTTTGAACAATAGACCCAAGATATCTAAAATGTTCACAGCTTTTAATGATTTGATCATCCATAGTTACAACTCTATCACTAGAGTACTACTTAAAATAATATTCAATGTATTTAGTTTTATATATGCTCAAACAAAGACCTTTAAACTTCAATATAGACCTCCATAATTCAAGTTTTTCTTGAGCTCCTTCTCTAGTCTTATCCACAAGATGGATTTCATCAGCAAAAAGCATACAACAACGTACATCCTCCTGTATATGTCTGGTAAGAGCATCCATAACTAAAGCAAAAAGATATCGGCTTAAAGCCAATCCCTGATCTAATCCAACTGAAATAGGAAAATACTAGGTCAATCCTCCTATTTCAACACAAGTTAGAACTCTAATATACATATCTTTAATGACCTGAATATAAATCAAATTAATACCTTTCTTTTATAGAACTCTCCAAAGAATATCTCTTGGAACCTTATCACAAGCTCAAGCTCAACCCGAACATGAGAAATTTATATTATGGCCAAGTAAATCCAATCCATGACATACCCAACTCGAGTTGGTTCAATTACAATCCTAATTGGAGTACATTGATTTATTAACATGATCCTTTAGCGAGTCTATTCCTAAATTTTTTTGAGAATACTACCTAAGCATACGGAAGCCATTTTGTTCGAAGCCCTTCAAACTTTATTAAGGTTTTTATTTACCAGGAAGAAATTTATCATGTTTTCTCATTTAGTTTTGATACTTGGTTGTATCTCCAAAACACTTTGAAACTAGATCTTCACAGACTTAAGGTTCTTGCCAATACCTAGTTAAAGAATGATGATATTGAGTGATTTTCGATCACCTTGTTGAAGATTGTGGTGATCGTGTTTAATTTTAAGTAACTTCATAGTATTTTCATTGTTTAGGCATTTTTCTTTTGCAATATCATAGTTTTCTTTTGATCTTTTTATAGTGGAAAACAGGACGCATTTATGAGATAATTATATTTGCTTCTCTCACAATGAGCATTATAACTTACTGGGTTGGTTGAATATAGTCTTGCCAGTATAGCTTATGCCCCATAAACACTTTCATGACTAGTAATGTTGCCACAAATGATTGTTTCATAACTAGAGGTGATGTCGGAGGAGAAGCTTCTATTTAATGTCATTCCATGCTTAACCATTACCAAGATGAAAATAGATAAAAAAATTAAAGACTAAACATGGATAGAAAAGTAAAAGTAGATGTCTTCAATAACATGCTGAAAAAGAGAAAGATGATGTTTGTGAACAACATAGAGGATAAATAAGCACTTTTTCTTATCATAATGACCAAGTTAGACTCTGTCTGGGATAGCCGCAGCTTATTTACAGCTGTTGAAAAACAATTTGACGTTCAAAAAACTGTAGTGGCTATGACATTTTTTTTTTTGAAAACGTCAGACTGCAAATAGAAAGTTGCGGCCACACCTAACTATAACCGATGAAAAAATGCAGATTTCAACGACATCTTTTTGAAAAAGCTGCCAAAAAGTAGTTTACCCAAACAGACAATTAATTGCATTATTTATAAGGAAATAAGGACCAATAATGTAGGAAAAGCAAAAAAAAATGATACAAATATAAGAAAATATAATAATGAACACTATTCTTCTTCCAAAGGAAATTAGTAAAACAAGCAAGCCATGGGTCCAACTAAGCAGCTAGCTGAGCTTTCATATACTGAACTAGCGGTTATGGCAGTGGATAACTATAAGATACGATGATATGCGATGACATTAACGAATTCCATAATTTAATAGGTTTACTTGCTGCCACCTTTATCTAAAGTAAAAATCATAAAATCAATTTACGGATTCCTGTCTGCCTCCTCATTGGTTTTCAAATTTGATTTCAGAGAATTAGCAACCATAATACCTCCCATATTTGTGCTTGACCAACAATGAATCTAGAATTTCCAAATTACGACTTCCAAAATAATTGCTTCATTAAAACTCTCAAATATTCTCAAAATAACATTTTTCAACTTTCCATGATGCCTACATCTATAACAAAAATACTATTACCTTCACTTCTAATGCATCTAATTTGATCTTTCTTTTCTTGTCTAAAGGAGGGACTTAAAATTTATCAACACTTTAAATAGATAAATATTAATATGTTGCTGAAAAATCAAGGCTTGTATGAAAAAATGATAACCACTTTCAAACATAACTGTTTCAATCAAGTTTTCTCCAATAAATTTGCAAGCTTGTGCCAACAAGTTGCAATTTGGGTGCTACACTCTTGGTCAATGAATTTATTTAATTAGTCTAGCCCTTTAAGGGCTACAATATTGAATTGTGAACATGTATAAATTATTATATATGCATGGTATAAAACAGTCAAATAAATAAAATAAAATTTAAATGCATGGAACAAAACAGTCAACAAATATATAAGAGAAAATTTAAATTTACCAGCATGTGCTTCTCAATCTAAATAATTGGATGCATTCAATGTTTCACTAAAAAGTGTAGATTTTTCAGTTAATGAAATCATCTTAACAAGAACAAGGCAGAGATAAAAAAAAATGCTAATTTACCCCATTCTCATAACTATGAAAAGCTCCTAAACTTAACCATTTATATTCGGGGCATTCCACACAATTCTTATGTATTTACGTATCTAACTCCTAAACATTCATAAACACATGCATACCACTTAAATCTTTAACATCCCATCAAAAATACCACCATCACTATCTTTTTAAAGAAAAAATACATATTTTATGTATGAGTTTATAACACCAAAAGGGTAAATATCAAATTTTTATGTCAGTTGCAATAAGACAAAACCAGATGAATCCAAAACATTCAACATACCTGTATACATATGGAGATAAGTGATGGCATGAGCAACATCTATTGCAATATCCAGGCGTTCTGCAAGATTAAGGCAACTTCCATGCAAGCCTGCAATATCTCATATATGAAATTACTAACACACACACCTTCAAAAGTAATAAGTTCCAGTAAAAGCTAAAAATTAATGCATCATTCTGCCAAAAAAAGATTATTTTTAAGAATTCAAGTAAAGACTTACAATCAAGATGTTCTCTGAGAGTTCCATTGGACACATACTCCACAACAAGAATCCTCTCATTATCATACTCCAAATATCCCAAAAACCTAACCAAATTCAAATGCTCTACTCTTGCCAGAGTCTGGACTTCAGATTGGAATTCCGTCCCTAATTGCTTATCATACATACTCTGCACATACACCAACTCAACATTACTCAATATCATGTTCTACCAGTACATCCCAAATCAACAAGCATTACCTTCTTGGCACGTTTCACTGCAACAACCATGCCGTCGTCGAGCTTTCCCTTGTACACCGTTCCAAATCCACCCTGACCAATTTTCAAAGAAGGGGAGAAGTTCTTTGTGGCCTTGTTGATCTCAGCCATGGTGAACCTCATGCCTCCAGGCTCAGTTTGAGATGAACTACTGTAGATCCCACTTCCTGAAAACCTCCTCGCCTTACCTTGAAAGCTTCCCTGATTACTTCCCGAAGCTGATGTAGTTTCTAATATAGATAAAAAAAGAAAAAAAACCCACAAATTTTCATTAAATAAAGGATCCCTTCTCTACACTTTCCTCAACTAGAGCAGTAGAAAAGAATGATCAAGAAAAACCCAGTTCATTTCCAACAAAATTAAAACTTACAATTGGAACCTGGTATTCAGAAATGGGGGATTGCAAAGATTGAAACTTACGCGAAGGAGATCTAAAACCATCGGAGAAGATCTCGTCAGTCGATCTTCCCGTGGCCGGGGAGAAGCATGAGCCGAAAAACCTCGCTGCGACAGCAAAGGGATTGCGGCTTGCAGAGGATGATTTGTCGTCGGAGGAAGATTTAACAGAATAGAGAGGGCTCCTCAACGAGTCACGATTCTTTGACTTGCTTGATCCAACGGAGCTAGGGTTCCGACCAGCTACAGGAGAGCCGGGAATCGGCATGATCGGTGACTTGCTCTCACACTGGCGGCTTGACCGAGTGATGGAAAGATTTGAGCGAGCGGGCAAGTGGTGCAGGTTCCGCTTTATTGTGATGCGGTCTCCGTTAACACGCCATCCGGCATCCGGCAATAGGTGTAGCGGTTCTTGTAGCTCTAACCAAAAAATTTATGTGTGGTCTCCGATGTAGCTCTGCGTGCGCACTCCCAATAATATATCGTTAGAGCTGTCAACGGCTCATTGCTTGTGAACATCTTGTGTTCGGCTCGTTAAGAAGCTCGTGTTCGGCTCATTTGCTAAGTTAACGAGCCAAACACGAACAATATTTGTTCGTTCGTGTTCTGCTTGTTTTGGCACGAAATACTACTAATCAATTATATATATATATATATCTGATGAGTAGTCTTTTTTAAAAATTTAGTTGACTATAGAGCTACAAAGATTTATAATCAATTAAAAGCATTAATAAAGAAAATATAATAAAAATTATTAAATTAGATTCAAATGATGTTTTAAATTTTGTCTCAATCTTTAATATCTAATGACTACGTGATTAAGGTTGTCAAAATGACTCTTTGTTCGTGAACAGCTCGAGTTCGGCTCGCTAAGCAAATGAGCCGAACAAGAACACACTTTTTGAGCTCGAAATATAAACGAAGCTCAACTCGTGTTCGACTCATTTACACCCTTATATATCATCATGTGTGTTTTATTGGAAAAAAATATTACATATGGACATCTAGATGTCCAGACAACAGCTCGGATGCAGCGGAGGAGGGGAGGAATCACACCTCTGCCCTCCTCGCTGCATCTGAGTCGTTATCCAGACTTTGGAAGTCCATATGTATTATCGTTATATCGGACCCATCTAAGAAAATATTAAAATGAAATCAGACTGCAATAATCTTGAAATAACCTAGAAATAATCCCAAAATAACATTTGTGGTTCCAATTCAATAACTCTGAAATAATATCAGTTTCTGGGTTATTTTGGAGTTATTGAAGAAAAACCTAAATATTTTAGTTCAATAACCCCGAAATAATATCTGCGGTATTATTTCAGGGTTATTGTAATGGAACTACAGAGATTATTTCAGAGTTATTTTTGAGTTATTTTGGGGTAATGAAATTAAATATATGAGTTTTTCTTCAATAACCCCAAAATAACATCTTCAGATCCACTTCAACATCCTTGAAGTAACTTCCGCGATGTAGCACACGTGACCGCATATTATTGGATCTGCACGTAGAGCTACATCCGGAGTCCGAATAGAAAATTTTTCCTGTGAGCAAGACCCAATTACATTGCCAAATGAGTGTGGGAAAATCAAATTTAATATGGAATCAGCATGAATCTCATATAAATATTGAGATAATTTTTAATGTAAACAATATTTGAACTTCAATTAAAATTTTTTTATAACTCTGCTTTTAATAAACTAACAATCAAACTAATTGGTTTGATAAGATTGACTCAATGATATCAGATTGTCCAACCCGAATCAAAACAAGCCCATATCAGACTAACAAACCGCTTTTGAAAGCTTTCATTGTATAATTGAAACATTAAAATGATTTTAAATCAAACATGCTTATATTCAAATCAAGCGTCTCGACAAAATGAATTAAAAAAGAGCAAGATTGCTCGATTATGACATCATTTAAGACACTCTAATGTTCACTAAACACAGTTCAATCAAAAGAACCTCTTGAGGTCGTGTGATCAGAGTAGCTTGGGTGCCTTCCTTATTTGCAATAAGGACTTTATAAATAAAGCTTCACCATTCTCTTGAAAGAAGGGGAGACATGAAGCCATAAAAAAAAGACTGGAACTTGGAGATGGAGCTAAAGTTCAACATTAGTTTTGCACGCAAATTCGGTGAATTCCTCTCGCTCTTATAGTTGATCACTGTGGACAACTGACTGTCAACCACAACCTACCACTGTCGACAGCCCTCTGCCATCGATCACCATCAACCATCATCTGCTCTTAGCAGTGAAGTCTCTTTCAGAGTCACAATGTGTGTCACATAATCTAAGTGTATGTTGCAGAAAAGTGAAGCATTCGACAAAACAATATGTCGTACATTACACCATGTAATTATGCCCCTCGAATACGATACAACGAGACACCCGATGACAGTGTAATAATGCACCCCACATATGGTTCAAAAATGCCTCCCAAAGATGGTGTAAGAATACACCTCGAATACGGTGTAATGACATACTTCAAAAGAAGGCGTAATAATACACCACGATTATGGTGCAATGACATATATCGATGACGGTGTATCAACACACCCCACATACGATGCAATGTCACCAAAAGTCGGTGCAACGACCCCCCTTCTGAAGATAGTACATCAATGCACATCGAAAATTTTTTCCTTTTCAGAAATTTTCACGTAAAAATTTAGGTCTCTCCTCTTGTTTACTTCTTTTTAATTACTTGAGTGTGCTTCAGGTTCTCCAACAACACTAAGATAATAACTCATTACTCCACTTTCGCGAACTTTCTAACACGCATCAAAACTAATCATATGAATACTTTCATATTAAAAAGGATTCCGGATTTAAACTTTCTTTCCAATTTGATAGATATAAATTAATAAATATATTATTGAGTTCGATTGAACTATTATTGAATAAATATATTGATAACTGTATTTTTCATATAATAATGTTATTTACAAAATTTACAGATATTATTAGCGGTGTGGTTTGACTTAATATTCGTATCATTGAGTAAGAATTTTGATGTTTTTTTTAATTATAAATAATTTGTCACATAAAATTATATAAAAAAAAATTATAGTCAATCGAAGACAAAATGCTAACATTAAAATTGTAGAAGAAGAAAAAATAAGAGATCTTGCACAACTGAAATATATTCTACTAACATCGGATATAAATTATAAAAAAACTATTTATATCCAAATATAGAAAAAGGGTCCATATAATAATGTAAGTAAAAATAAAATTAACGTGTGCTAGGGAATTCAGAGCGATAGATTAATGAATTATCATCTTAGTCTTGTACACTAATCTAACACGTACTTAAATATAAAATTGACGGATAGAAACACAAGAAGTTTTTACGTAAAAAATCAAAAAAGAGAAAAAATCACGGGGCTTAACCAAGTTGAAATGATTCATTATGAGTTCGTGATTACATATACAAGTCTTTGTCTCACAGAAGGGGAAAGAGTTACATAGTTTTTTCGAGTTATATCGATCGTGTACAGAAGAACTTGTTGCCCCCACTATATGGAGCCATCGTAGCTGGAGCTTGTTGCGGGAGATAAAATATATATACTAGTTGATGTGGTATATCTATAATTCAAACAGGAGAACGATCGACGAAGCGAAAAATAAAACGAGAAAAATCACACCAGAAAAGAACACACCAGAAACACACCAGAAAAGAACACACAGATTTACATGGTTTGACAAATTGTCTACTTTCATGGAGTTGCAGTGGATTTTACTACTTGAGGAATTTACACTAGTCGATCATCTCGACTTACAAGAGGAATCTCTCACTCTCACTTTGTTGTTCTCTCTTCTGCTCTCTTTGTTTCTCTCTCTACACCGAGATGCACTGATGAAGATAAACTTATAAGAGAAATAAACACAGTTTCTCTTAGGCCACAAGCCACCAAGAATAAGCCAAGGGAGAACAATTTTCATCTTCTTTCTTCTTCCTTCACCTCAAGGAACTACTTCTTGCACCTTCCTTCCTCTATTCCGAGGAAAACTAGAGAAGAACACTGTGACTTCTCTTCACTGAAGGAGAGCTGTGTGATATCTTTTATCACGAACAGGAGGGAGCGAAGAGATGCTCCGCTTCACAAAAAGGGAAGGCATAGGCGGTTGGCACCTACGGTACGCGAACGACAGAGTCGCGTCCTTTCACGAACTGGAGCGGGAGCGGGAAGCGGAAGGTAGGAGGTGGGTTCGACCGGGCTCCAGCATAACAGAGCTTTGGCGTCGCTGTCTTCAAAGTTAGCATAACGTTGGGATGATACACTGCTCAGTAGGATTCTTCGTTGCTCTACAATGCTATTATTGACTCCACACAAAGTTTTGCTATAAGTAGAGGACGATTGAAAGTGGTCGATGGTGGTCGGCAGTTAGTGGTTGACGATGGCTAGCGACTACTGGAACGAGAGGTACTTGTTGGATCTTTGGCGCAGAAGTGATGCTATACTTCAACTCTTTATCCAAGCTTTGGTCTTCTTCTAGCTCAAGGTCTTGGTCCTCCCTCAAGATAGAGGTAGAGTTCTATTTATAGAGTCTATGAGCGTCCTCTTTGTAAATAAGAAGAAATTCAAACCATACCATCAGACTGCCTGGAGAGATTCTCTCAATTGACTGGTGTTCTATAGATATTTGAGTTCCTTAATAATGTTAGAGTCAAGCGATTTTGAGCTCGTTGGATTCATCTCGTCAAAACACTCTATTTGACTATAAATTTATCAGATTTGGAATCTGTTTGACATTTCAACTATGTGTTAAAATCTTCCAAAAATAGTTTAATGACTTAATCTAGATTTAATTCGACTGAGATTGAACCAACTTTGCTTCAATTGGGTCCGTCAAGTCGAGCCAGTTACTTTGATTGTAAATTTGTTAAAATCGGATTTCAAGATAAACTTTAATCAAAATTTAAATATTTTTTTTTTCAATAAATTACCCAAGATTCGTACCAAATGATGAATTTGTTAATATCAAAGATAATTCTAATATTTTAGCAGTATGTAAATCATACGTACAGAAGATATGCTAATAGAATTCAAGCAAAATTAAGGTGTTGCTAGAAATTTTAATTTTTATTGAGAAAATTATATGAAAGAGATTGAGTTGACAACTTTGTTCCCTTAATTGGAGGCGATATTAACATAAATCAATATCTTCCAATATAATTTGGTTATTTCACATCCTCGCGTCTATACATAGTATATCCTTTATGCTCAGTTTGATATTATACAAGCTTCCAACCACCCATAATGTGTCTAAAAATTTGAATATAATCTCCTTAAGACCAATTTTGCGAGAGGGGATTCGAACCCCCAACCTGAAAGATCATATACCGTGGATGCCAACCTCTTCATAGTGAGATATATAAATGCTTTGGTGAACTTAAAAAAGACATGAACTTCCTAATGTTCTATCATTAATGATAATGTTAATCTTCTTGAAATAAATAATTCTTATGGCTACATAACAAAGGGTGCAAATATTTAGAGCTAACATCATCAATCTTCTCGAAATAAATGAACTTTTTGACTAAAATTATTATAGCTCACAATTAAAACATATTTGCGGGGTTGATTGACTTATCATGAATCACAAGTATCGTCAAATTTAGAAATTTCTATATAGTTTGATTGTTGATCTTTCAAAAGAAGTATTGAGATGACGATTGGCGAAATATATGTCGATATTAATCATGTCACACATGCCATATTACTTTTATTTTGATGAATGTTACTTAAAAAAGACATCAAAAGAAGAGTTCCACAGGGATCAAACGAAGTTATGATTGCAAACACATGGATGGAGCAACAACAATAGAGTAGTTGACTTGTCTAGTCTCAAGACATCATTACTCTTCTTTTGTTGAATGTTACTAATCATCTGGCGAAGTTATGTGATCTATGATGCCGACTGCACATCTGATTTATCGGACGTAATATTTTCTCTCCAAGCATACGGGGGAGAAGTAGATATTAAATAGACTCAATATTAAAAATGCTATGATAATTGCATAAGCAGCACTCAAAATATTATTATTTATAAAATTATGATATAAATTATTACTTTTATCTTAAGAACTCGTGTGTTTATGCTGTCCACGATCAAATATAAATTTGCATTATATGAATTAAGTTATGCAACGCTGTTTTATTGGTTCCCAACGACGGAGCATAATTCGCCACAGGGGGCACTGAAGAGAAATCGTCCGCATATATAACTATGCGGGAAAGGCGTAGGAATAAAGCATTAAATGGATAGTGTTAGGGTAGGTTGGCTTTGAAGGAATACAGGATGCGGGTAGTAGTGGAAGTTGATCGAAGGTAGAGGCCGCACCGGCAGCAACAAGACAGCTCTAGAATTATTTAGTGGCTAAAATTAATATATATTAATTATAAAATATAAAATATGCGACATAATTTTAACAACAGTGTCATCATTATTTTTATGTTATTTTTAAATCAAAATCTTATGTTTTTATATAATTTATACATATAAAAAATTATATATTAATATTTAATATGCATTCATAAGAATTTTGGTTAGATATTCGTGCATGATTCATGCACCGTCAATAAATTCTCATCATCAACGCAAATCTCGAGATATGACACAATTCTCGAAGGAATTTTTTGAGTAAGGAATGTTCAAACTTCAATTAAAAATAATCATTGAGACGTGCATGTTGCATTAATGAAATAAAACTCGGTTACAAAAATACATAACATCTAAATAGAGCTAGAAAAATAATGGGCTTGGTCAAAATTGACGAAAGGAAAAAATAAAGGTGAATGATGGATTGCACAAAAAAGTCATGAGACAACATATCAACGATTTAATAAAGAAAGTCCCGGAGATCTTACAAGCTGTAAGAGAGACTTTTATATATTATTTTTGAATTGAACTCAGAACTCGAGCTAGATTGTTGGGATAAGTGGCTTGTAGACAAGAAGACCGCTAAGGCAAGAGCCGCCCGTGCAAAGCTTTCAAAAAGATGGTCTAACAAGAGCTCTTGACCCAATCCTCAAAAGAGAAGAAGTGGGAAGGGATGACCTTGATCGTTCGGTGGAAGAAGAGCCACTTGTAGCCTCAATCAAAGAGGAAAGAAGAAGAAGAAGATTTACTCATAGAGCATTGGATGAAAAAAACACAAGAGAGAAAAAAATTAAAGACTAACAGAGAACACATTTTCAATGAAGATTGTGGAAGTTGAGACACCAATGAAGTTTAAGGTTCCATCTTTTGAATCTTATAAAGAAAAAATTGACCCCACCGACTATCTAGCTTCATTCGAGTCAGTCGTCTGTGTAGTTAGAATAACTGATGTTTTAAAGTGTCGTATGTTCTTTAAGACATTGAATGAATCAACCTTACGCTGGATCAATAACTTTTTCAACAGGATTCATTACCTCCTTTAGAGAGTTCAAGCGTATGTTCATGGCTCAGTTTGTCAGCGCACAGAAGTCATCAAAGAACTCCCAAGCCCTCCTAATGACCCATCGAGAACCTACGAAGAGCCTAAGAAGCTTCATTACTTGCTTCCTACGAGAGATGTTGGACAGTCGGGCTTTGGATCCTGTTGTTCCTTACGTTGCTCTCGCTCAAGGCCTCTATGAAGGGTAGTTATGGTACAAACTAAACTTGTAAAATCCAAAATCTTTGGTCAAATCTCTAGAGCTCGTGAATAATCACATATCTGTTGAGAAGTACCACTCTTATTCTAGTTTTTTTTTCTGAATGTTAGAGTATAGGGAGAAGTTCTAAAGTTGGCGTTACGATGATCATTAGAACCCGAAAAATTGCTTTAAATAGAAGTCCTAAACTTCTCATGATAAATGTTTCTGCCAAGCATGAAGCCATTCCGATAGGAGGATTAGTTGGAAGAAGGCTGGAGAAGAGTCAAGAGTTATTTCATCTCCCTCCTGTTGAAGTCAAACATTTGAGAGTTTTGATGGCTGAGATTATGGATGCCATTCAAAATAAAGACTTTTTCAAGAAGCCCTTTCCCATGAAAGAGAGAATTCACCCCCACGATCCTAATTAATACTATGCATATCATTAGGATCATGGTCATGAAACTGAAGAGTGTCGACATCTTCACATATTGATCAAAGAGCTCATTAGATTGAGAAAGTTGAAAGAGTTTGTAGTCCCTAAAGATCGCAATTAATGATAGGGTAAGGCATATGCAAAGTTAATAACAAGGGAACCACTTTAATAAGCTTAGTCCACATCACAACAGTTGTGTGAATTATCTTCAAAGGGGATGGATCTAAGGCTTCATGAAGGTCTAACTTGAAGAGATTAAGGATAGTAGAGGTTTGCTCAGCCACTTGGCTAAGTGTGCTACACTGATTCATCCTCTTATGACTTTCTAGGAAACTGATATGCCCGCTGGTAGAAATCCTTTCAACGACGTCATTGTAGTCACATCATCGAGAATTATCAGATCGACAACATCCTAATCGATAAGGGTAGCTCCATAAATGTTATGTTCAAAGGAGCCTTTTGAGAAAATGAGCATAGTAGATAACTTAATTGCCCCCACATCTACATTATTTTGGGAATTTCGTAAAGCGAAAAGAAACTTGTGGAGTAAGCACCTCTGTCTTGGGACCAAATTAGCAATTGAGTAGTTCATACAAGCAGAACTAGTTAATCCTAAGTGGTTGGATTTGGATGATTCACCAATATATTCTCACTTTTGGCAGTGGAAGAGGGGGATTCGGAAAATAAGAGTGCTACAAATGATGGAGGATCATCCAACACTTGAATCGGTTTGGATGTTTCTATAATTAGAAAGATTTTTGTTTCTTTTTTTTTATTTTAAATCATAGAAAGCTCTACAAAGTAAATATTTTTAATACTTTATTTACAAAAGCAAAAGAAGCTTTAAGTCGGTTTTACCTTTGCCTTATACCTTTACCATTTTTTTTCTTTTTTACTTGTGATGAATGTTTGTGGTGGTTGATAGCATGGTTTCTTGGGAATGATTTTCAGTTACTTTTGATTTATTACCACTCTGCTCAAGTCTTATACTTTTTATGTCTCTATGCTCGGTCGGGCTATCACATTAGACTGACCTTATCTTTCGTCAGACATTTTTAGTGGTTCTTGTCACAACCTTCGCGGGGATTACCATCGAGACTTGATATTTGGATGATTGTTTGCCACCCACAACGAATCTCATCGTTACGGGGTAGGGAACTACCATTAGAACTTGACCCGGGCCAAGTTATGAGACATAGGTTTTTATTGATGTTTGGGTGTTGAGGGTTGATTTGTTTGAATAATGTCGATCAAATGAAGAAATGCATCACTGTCAGTTATTTTTAAGTGTGCTTTACTAATAAGATATCTTGTGTCATTGTCAATTTTTATCACTTTCTACCGATCAGACAACTTGCATGTTGTCAGTTTTACTGCTCAAGTCAAGTTCCCATAGCATAGGCTAGGCATTGATTCATGTGAACTCGAGTTTCCTAAGTGTTATTTGAACCTAGAATTACACATATAATTAGTTAAACCATATTTTTAATATTTCTTTGTGTAAAAACACGTTGTTTGGAACAAAAGTGCCTTTATTTTTTTCTAGTGATGATGCAAAGCTTTTTCAAAGAATATATATATATATATATATATATATATATTATATATATAATTTGTCTTTGCTTCATGTCGGAATGACTTTTTCTCCCATGTATTTCTTTAATTTATACACTATGGGGATGAATCACTTGTCAATGATGAATGGGTCTGTCCATATTTGATTTAATTTTCTGATTGTCTATCCCCACACAATTGGATCAACATTCTTCAACACAAGGTCCTCGGGGGCGAAGGTCTTTAGTGGCTAGTAGGTCCAAAGCATTCCAGAATAGAACTTCCTTCAACCCTTAGGCTAAGCAACATGTGCTGTCGTGAGTTCTAGATCCTACACTTCCAACAACTCTTTTTGGAACTGAGTAATGAAAGAACAGTGGCTCTTGTTCTATCGATGCCTTATCTGCGGAAGGGCATATGAACTCTTTTGAGGATTATCAACGCTCGCGAACTGCATCACAAATATTCTTTTGAAGTTCGTGAATAAGGTGATCACGCATGGTGGCAATCTGTTGACCTACATGAGGGCTCCTCAACATGGTGAAGAAGAGGCGGCACTTCAGTGCATATAAAATCCTCAATAAACACACAATTGACTTGAAGGAAGTCATGCAGTTGGTCAGATTAGTCTGATCCTTGTAAGATTCAAGAGTAGGGATTTTGAATATATATGGGATTTCAACTTCAGAAACCTATTGATAGAACACATTCTCTAGCTAGCGGGGCGGCTCGGTAAGCCCAAACCATTGTTTATCCATCTATGAAAGTATCATGAATCTCATTCCCATTCCACAAGCAAGGGCACCCTTTGGCCTGTTGAGCGCCAACCCTTCCTCTCAGAGTTCTGCTCCCTTCCCCGAGCCAATGCCTCACAGAGGACATCCATCATCTAGTCTTTAAACTTCTGGATTTGTTGTTGCATGAAATTCCTGGTGCACTCCATAATACCAGTGTCTCTGTTGGAAATTTCTTCTTCATGTGTTACTTATCTTCTTGCATATGACATGATCTGAACCTGTCACACCTTTAAGGATGTTAAATCATGATCTATTAGTGAATTACACTCAATGAATAAAGCGTAAGACATGGGAGAGAGATAGACATACATACATACATACATAGAGGAAAATGCACAATAATGAACAATAATTTGAATTATTGATTATCTCTTTTCTCATAAATCGATCCCCCTATTTATAAATGAGGGAGCACAATATATGAAGTCACATTTTTGCCCTTGTTTTAATTGGAACATTATAGGATATTTTAGGTATTTTACATGTATATGCCTACGACGCAACTACTCTGACTCGGTCGGTTGAAATCGATGAGTCTCAATTTGATAAGAATTGCTCATCTGAAAATGTCGAACTAGGGTTGTTGGTCGGCATTTGATAATGTTTAGGTTGGCAGGACTTGACTTGATTTAGTTGGTTTTACTGATGATCTATTATAAACTAGTTGTGGACTGTTAATCTTTGGAAGAGGAGCTCATATTGTCAGAACAAGATAAAGTTATCGAGCATAGGGAGAATTGTCGTAATATGATAAGTAGCTCATTCCTTGACAGAAAGTCCTTCGAAATGTTCATGGATTGATTTAGGGTCCGTTTGGGGCTGTTTTTTTGCGGCTTCGCGATCCCCAATCACGAAAAAAAGTTGTTTGACTCACAGCGTCACGGCAGAGCGAAGCTAAAGCGAGAATCACCCCGAGGCACAGCTTTCGTCTCTGAAAAGATCCAATTGCCCTCTCAAAAAACCCTCGTTCCGCCCTCATCGCTACACATTCTTCCTCCTCGACCCAGACCGAATCCCGCGCCCGTTCTTCTTCCCGCCCTCGTTGCCCGTTCTTCTTCCGGCCCTCCTCGCCATCTCGCCTCGCCGACCAGGACCGATTCGCAGAGCAGCACTTGTTCTTCTTCCCCATTTTCTTCCCCGCTCTTCTCCCTCGGCTGCCTCCCGTTCTCGGCGTCGCCGGCTTCACACGACAAAGTGATTTGCACCTTTCTCTTTCCATCCTTCTTTTATCTCTTCTTCTTACCAATATACCAGATTACTTTGCATAATACTTTATACGGAATTGCTCTTGCAGCTCTGTTTGGATTTCACCAATTGTTTTCAAAACAGTTATGGTTGCTAGGGCTAATTTTATTGGGATAACACGTTCTGGATTTTTTTCCCAACTGTTCTATACATTTTCTCTATGTTTTCTTGTACTCTCATTATAAGTATGGCGATCTCAAAAAGGATGAAGAATGATGCATTTTAGTATATCTAAAATCCTTGTTGATTTGAACTTGATTTCTAAAGATCCAATTGCATTGTTGGCACTATTGCTAGTGCTGCCTTCATATTGACAATGTATAGTATTCACAGGATCAAATAGCTTAAATTTTTTAAAATATTTCCAGCATGTAGAAAGTTTCTCTCCACTATAGACAAAACCACAAACATTTCCATTCAACAAATTCCAATAAATTTTCCATGCATTAACATAAATTTTTCAAAAGATGTTGTTGTTACAGCTTTCTTTTAAACAGTTTTACTAAACAGGGGCACCATGGTCATTTTTCCAGAAACAGCAGCCCCACAGTTATTTTCACACAGCTGCACCAAACAGTCAGTCAGCTTCCCCGCAGCTGCTTCCCCACAGCAGTTTCCTGGGGCAGCACAGCTACAACTAAGAAGTTGGAAAGCTGCAGCTGCGCCAAATAGAGCCGGTCTTTGAACCCTAATGAGGAATCTCAGAGGCATCAGTGAGATGGCTGATTATACTGAATTCTTCCTTTGAGTCGAGTTGTGGTGACAGGCAGATCGTGTCTCTGCTCGGTTTCATTGGCTTATGTCCTTCGTTCAGGTAGCCTAAACCCGATCGGCTTCCAGCCTTCGTAAAAGAGGGTTCCATCGAGTAGAGTAAGTCGATCGTTTGTCTCTCATCAGTGTGCTCTCTTTAACTGTACTTTTCTATCTCTTAGTTCATTGAATTTTTTTGAGATTCATGCCGACGCATTCCTAATGTACAAATTGAATTAGACTTTTATATGTATTTCATTATAATTTTTTCATATGCATAATGGATTGATAATCATTATGAAATATAACCCCAAAATATTTAAAAGTTATTTTAAATCCAAATTCGTGCAAAGCAGTGTGTTGTTAAAAAAACGATAACAATAAGCGAAAAATCGGATCAAGAAAAATCATAATTTTCACTCATTTAGAAGCAATTATGTGTTAATTAAACATTTTTATAAAGCTAACAGTACTTACCTCCATCTAAACTACATCCTATAGTGCACAAAGAAACCTCTGCCCCCGTAATTTCACTCATTAAATTATCATATGAATGATATAATATAGTTTTGGTGTAATGTTATAAATTTATATAAGAAAATGAGTCATAACTCTATTTTTTTCCCCTTAAATGTATCATATTATAGCTGATTTAGCTTCTTATTTATTTGCATATTTAACATCTAAATTCTAATTTGTATATTTATTGCATTAAAATCTTTTATATCACATCAAATTCATCATCATTATTAAAAGTAATATATATATATATCCCCAAATCAAATAGTTAGAAAAGAGGAAGGCTACTGAAATGTCATATATATGGAATATTTAAAAGAACGGCAACTACATATATTGTATGACATAGAAAAAACATTGATACATAATTTTGTATTCTTTAATAGATATTTGATTTAAAAACTAAGTAATAAAATTGATTTTTTTAATAAAATGCTAACAAATTCATATTTTTAATAATAATTTATTATCTTATATTACAGAAAATATAAAAATAATCAATATATCATTATGCTTTGTATGCCCTTTGGAAAAAATAAAATCAAAATTTTAACTACATTGTTTAAATAAATAAATAAAACGTGGCTGGTGCACTCTTTTGATAGACTAATGATATCATCATATTAAATTAATTACGAAGCTTTGTGTTATTTATTTTTTAAATACAAGAACCACAACGCCTTCATTTTTTATTTGATTTTATTCTTCCAGAATATTCTCCTTTCATTAATAAGTTCAACTTTTAAGTGACCATATTTCGGAAAAAAATATTACATCGGGACTACGCACGTAGAGTTACGTGCGGAATCCAATAAAATCACGTCAAAGTAGAATATTTTCGGTAACACAAGTAACACGGAAGAATATTCTCCACGTATTATTCAGGTGTTATTATAAGTTATTCTTGTGTTATTGTGTTATGAGAATATTACTAGTTTTATAATAACACAATAATGCATTAATAACTCTTGAATAACACACAATAACAACTAAATAATACGGGAAGAATATTCTCCTGTTATCTGGTCGATTTTTTTCCTCACATTCACGTGTGTGGAGTGATTTCATTGGACTTCACACGTAACTCCACGTGTGGAGTCCTGATGTAATATTTTTTCCATATTTTGATTAAAATTTAAAATTTAATGATGATGCCTACCTTCTTTATTTAATTTATTTTAATCAAATAAATACTAAATAATAAAAAAATAATAGAAAACTAGCAATATTGATGATGATGAAAAAAAAAACATAAAACAAAAAAAAAATCTAACAATAATTACTGAATTGTCAGATAATATTTTAACGAACTTTTTTATGGCATTAAAATATCTGCTGATTCTAAAATCATAAAAATAAAAAAATGGGTTAATAATCATTAGTTTCCAGCTTCTTACCTCACGAGCCGCTGTACTTCCACCTCCAGCGGGGCCCACCCACGCTTTACCGCTTCAAATTTTGTCTTTACCTCAAAAGTCCGGTATCCTACCTAGCGGTGACCCTAACCATCATCATCCCGAACCGTCGGCCAAAATCTCTCCGGCGGACAAAACACTCCCCCGCCGGAACGACTCGCCGGCGATGAGCGCCTGCAGCATGTTCGGTAGAGGGGGCTTCGTCACCTCTATTGTCCCCTCAAGCATCTTCACCACAGTCCCCATCGTCGGCCGCGCCGCCTCATCATCCTGTATGCACCACACCGCCACACTGGCCGCTCTCTCCGCCTCTCTTCCGTCGTAACCCTCCATTTCCTCTTCCACAACCGCCCCCAAATCCCCCTTCACAATCCTCCTCGCCGCCCACGCCGGAAAGAACCACCCGTCCGCCCCTTCTGCATCTTCCGCCGCCGCAGGCGGAGAACGCGCTTCCACGTTCCTCCGCCCTCCAATGATCTCCATCAACGTCATCCCGTAGCTGTATACATCAGCTTTGGCCGTGATCGCCACGCCGGAGATCCACTCCGGCGCGACGTACCCTCGAGTCCCCCTCGTGGTCGCCAATACCCTGCTCAAATCCCTCCCCAACAGCTTCGCCAATCCGAAATCGGAAACCCTAGGGATGAAATCGGTATCCAATAGAATGTTCTCTGGCTTGATGTCGCAGTGGATGATACAATTGCGACACTCCTCGTGCAGATATGCGATACCCCGCGCCGTGCCGATAGCGATGCGGAACCTCGCCGGCCAGCTGAGCGGCGGAGGCTTCGAGCGGCGGCCGAGATAGGCGCTGAGAGGACCGTTAGGCATGTAGTCGTAAACGAGGAGGCGGTGGAGGTCTTCCGAACAGAAGCCACGAAGGCGGACAAGGTTCACGTGTTGTACGCTTCCGATGGTGCATACCTCAGCCCGGAACTCGCGGTCGCCGCCGCCGCCGGGGCGTTCAAGACGCTTGACGGCTATCGGGGTAGAATCCGGCAGCGAGCCTCGGAAAACCGCGCCAAACCCTCCGTGCCCTAGCTTCTCCGAAAACCCGCGAGTAGCTGATGAGAGCTCCTTGTAGGTGAAAATCTTCAGTCCGCCATCTTCTCCGTATTCTTTTCCTGTTTTTAATCTCCGAAGCCGCCGGAGCACGGCAGTGACGAGGAGGAAGGCGATTACAGTATTTGCAGCGAGACCGCAGAGTATAACGAGGATGGGAGTTCCTATCTTCCATTTCCCCCGATTAGAGAACCCCTTTCCCGGCGAAATTCTAATCGACAGAATAGGCGAGGTTGTGCTGTTTCGGATATTATAAGCGCTCTTGTACAGATTCGTGCATACGCGAGATTCAGGGTTGTAGGTGAGACCGAAGCAGGAGCAGTTCTTCCTGCAAGAATCCTCACAGGATCCCCGGCTTACGCCGGAGAAAGTGTCATCCACGGCGCCGTCGAGCTCGACGCGGCCGATCTCGGTGAATATGCTATCCTCATCGGAACAGGTGGCGTCCCGGGAGCATCCACCGGAGAAATCACCAGAGTTCCAACCGGCGGAATCCACGGGACGAAGTCCTGCCGGACAGCTGCAAGGCCGGAGGTCGCGACCGCCGGAGCATAGACCGAAACCGCCGCAGCGGCCGTAGACGCGACAGGGGTTCTCCGGCCGAGACCAGAACATGTTCCAGCTTGCCGCCTGAGGGGACCAAGTGTATTGCATCAGCTGTCCGGAGGAATCGACAACGAATCGTGAGAGGAGTGGCTGGAGACCAGACTCTTCCGACGTCGACTGTGAGTAATCGAACGTAGCCTCAGTGGTGAACGGATTTGAAAACCTAAAGCTGTAGATGTACGGCACTGTCATTTCAGGGACTCCGGCAAATCGGGTCCCGATCCATTTCCCCGTCCACCAGTACGAAACGGAGCCATTGAAGACGAGCTCGAACTCACCCAAATCCGTCGGGCGAAGCCGGAGAGAGTACTGACCGGGAGACGGATCTATGGGGCTCCGCCAGGAAGTGATCACCATGCTGCGCGTGATCGACATCTCCGGCAGCCAAGTGTCGGTGGGGAAATCGAAGCTCTGCCACGCAGCGGAGCCTCGACCGCCTACAGAAAGAAGGATGAGGTTTCCAGTGTCGAGAAGCTGAACTGCGGCGGCGGGAACAGTGTTATCGGTCTCCCAAATAATGGAGGTGGGGGAATCGGCGACGGCGAGTCTTCCGGCGACGGTCAGAAGAGCCGATGGCGAAGGGGCGCGCACTGGTGCGAGACGATTGGCGACCCAGACGTAGGTGCGAATGGGGATGGAAGCGTACCAGATGCCGAGGTAAAAGGAGGATCCACCGTCGACGGAGAAGAATCCGAGCTCGAAGGTACGGTTGGGGCTGAGGATTGTGGTGTTGATAGAAACCAGAGGCGGGGCACCTAGGGTTCTTAGTTCTAGTTCTGGGTTTAGGGTTTTGGAGGCGCAACTGTGTAGGAGGAAGGAGACGAAAAAAGTGAGAGTCGGAGGCGAGTAGGTGCAGATACTTGCCGCCATTTTACTGTAGTTCTGCTGCCTTTTCTTCTGAGAAGCGCATTATGAATCCATGATAAGAATGAACTCTGACCAGGCTACATTGAGGAGCTAAAATGGATGCTGAGGAAGCGCGAAGGAGCATAGTCAGATATAAATATATATGTAAATTATCCAAAGTTTTAAATATAATAATATTAATCATCCAAATTTAAAAGTTTAAATATTTTATCACTACTTTTTTTTGGAGGATATAAAATTTTGGCTGGTTGAAATGTAAATTTTAAATTTATGTGATCAAAACATCATCTATACATGCATTGTATGACCCATTGCATGTGGTTCGAGAGACTACAGTTGCTGAACATACTCATTTGGTGCCTTTGTTACTTCGGCCTGCTTTAATTGCAGTGTTCATATCATGATGATTTTGTTGTGTCATGCAATTGGGGCTTAGTTTCTCATGCACTCGATTTGCTTATTGTACATTTCTATACATTGAGTGTCTTACTTTGTCTGTGTTCTCCTTCTAAAGGTCTAGGTTGTATGAGTCAGTAAGTAAATGGTGAGGCTTCAACGACCCTTAGTTTGACCTATATGAGTTGTTAGTGGTTAGGCTTCAACTACAAATTTTTGTGCACAATTGTTGTTTGTTGGCTTGGGTTTGTTGTCACACACTTTGTATACTTGGGTCATTGCCTCTGAAAAATTACCTTCGAAGGAGGAACCGAGGACCACTATTGAAAATAGTCCATTGGTGGTGGATACTGTACTCCTTTATTTAACTATTTTTTATATCGATTTCTTTGAACATGTATGCCACTTGAGGAATGAGTTGTTATCAATTTGCAAGGAGTTCGAAAAGACCAGTAAAGAGCTCACAAAAGCTTGAAAGGAGCTCACAAAAGTTTGGGAGGAATTGTTGATCATAAAGATAGTTTGGGTCGTCTTGAATATAAGCTACTCGATAGGTAAGACCATGACATGGATATGGATGATAACTTGCAGAGAGACAAAGAGCATGACTTTTTTTTTTAAAAGATGAGCTTTCAATGAGTTTAATGGAAACTCAGAAGAATCGCAAAGAGTTAGAGAAAATGAAGTCAATGTTGTTGTTGCTTCGTCAATAAGTCGAATCGTCTCAATTCGGCCAATTATTTATAAAAGACAGTTAGTCATGAAGAGACTTCTATAGTCCAAAAAAACTAATATGAATGATGTGAAGATTCATGATGTGAGTTTATATTATAAAGGGTTGTGATTGTATATTTTCATTTTTTGTATTTTATTATTTGATGTTGAATGCTTTAAGCTTTTTTTATATAAAGAGGATGTTTTTGATAATCGTGAATATCACAATATGAGCACAATTACTTTATGATGAAGACTAATTTATTATGCAATAATTTTTAAATTTTTTAAACATTTTTGGACATGCATTTTTATTAATAGAATGTATTTTTATTTTTACTCTTATGATTGCATAAAAGAGTTCACATTCTACACCCTTTCTCAATTTCTTCTTCTTTTATGCCTTAGTACTTCTATGTGGTGCCCTAGCTTTTGGGTTTGCTTGTGACTTTTTTTTTTTCAGTACCCTAACAAATCTCAAGGTTTCGAGTCTGAAGGTAGATATGGTCGTCGCTGCTATGGAAAGGAATAGCAAAAAATTTCTTGCTTCAAAGATGTTTATCATATCTTCATTGACTATGAAAGCTATTGCCACGATACAACAAGATTGTATCTTCAATGATTCATATATTCTTTGGCTATCTTAAGAGGACAAAGGTATGAATACTATATTTTTGTACAATATGTGTTGTTATCAAAACCAATTCTGGCTTAGCCTTCACTTTTTTTTTGTGCGAAGAACTAGTATACATTCTTAAATTCTTCAAGTAGTCTCTACATAGATTCACCCAAACTTGATAGCCAATGTAATGTTAGTGATCTTGTTTTTGAGGAATAGGAAACTATTCTAGTTGGTGAATGTTTTTCACAACTTGCTTTGTCCCAAGGCGTTCAAAGATGGGACGATATTGTTTGTTGCAATGAAGGTAATAATGCTAAACTTAGAGAACCCAATTGGAGGAAAAAGTTATGTTTTCTTTGTTATAAGAGTGCTTGGACGATTCCCACATCCCCTCAACCATTTGCTAGGGGTCGGGAACCGACAACTATGCATCTCATCGTTGAGGAGCATCAGAGTTTCAATGTTCTGAAAGGCAAGAGACTTAATGTCAAATTCCTTACAATGACAAGATACGTGAAGATGACCATATTCAGTTTATACATCTTGTAAAAAAGATTCCAAACTTACTCTCTCTTTTTGGATTTTTAAGCAAGATGAGCACTCAAATCCAACTTCTTAAAATTATTTATTTTATGTCTAACAAATATTGTATGCCCACAAATGAGTTGCTAAACAACATAAAAGCCCAATTATTATGGGGTTGATGGGTCGGCCCCAATAGTTGTGCATTTAGTGGTCTGTCACTGACCAGATAAATGATACTAATTAGTCGAATCTTTGGAAGTGACAAGCTACAAAGCTCCTTACTGTATAGAAGGATCCTGAGAGTATCTCTAAAGTACTTGAACATTCCAGAAAGTTTTTACCCCATCTCAATTCTCAAGCGAGCTCTTCCAACCAAACATGTATACATTACCGGAGTTCATGTTCCATACTCCTACAAGTTGTTTGAACATTCTCACCAAACTGGCTTACACCTACTAGATTACACCATTGAGTTCGGCGAACAACACCCCACAGTAGAAGAAAGAAAATTTTCATCTGTCAACATATATACCGTCAGCATGACTATCCACACCAACAGCTTTTGTCAATAATGTGCCAACTCAAGCTCCATACTAAATAGCCTATAACCTAGTTTAAGGTTTGTTTTCTAGAACCATGTATAGGTACATAGACATTTGAATATCTAAATGAGAAAAAAAAAAAGAAAAGAAAATGATACTCTCTCAATCATGCATCCTTAAAAAACTCTATAAAAATTCCTCATCTTTTTCTCATTCCTTAAAAATACCTCCCTTATTGTATGAGCTCACAAATTATACGAGATTTCACGTAACAAAAGAATTCAACAAATAAAGCATTCATTCTAATATATTCCAAACATATGTACTAAAACTCTTATTATTGCTCTAGATGTGTTAGAAATGCTAGAAAATAACCTCCATTTTTTTCTTCATCCTTAAAAGGAACCAATAAACCTACCTTTGTTTGGTAAAGATTGATTTTTGGTCGAAATTAGATGCATAATAAAAATTGAAGCAAATGAACATGCAGTCCACTCATCTGCCTTTAATTCACACCGACATCTCCTAACTAACACTAATGTCTTTAACTTGCACATGTCCAAAAAAAAAAAAAAAAAAAGTAAATAAGAAAAAAGGATAACTCAGCATAAAATTGCAAAAAATTCTTCCTCGATTGCATTCAAATCAATCAAAATCAAGTTCACAGGAACTTTGCATCGAAATTTAATGCAAAATTAAAAAAAAAAGATCAAAGGACATGTGCTGCAATGATTAGTCTGAAGACTCACTTAAAAAGGTCTTTACCTAACTGACCTAAAAAATATGCCACGTTCATCCAGATAAAAAAAATCAAATCAAATCAATAACAAAAATAAATAAATAACCAATGAGAAATTCTGGTCGACCATCCAAACTAAGAGTCCGTTTGAGGTAGCTTATGCGTTTCAGAATAAGCTGCTTATCCTGAAACGCGGCCCACGGGCCGGCAACGGCAACAGGGTCGACCTGCGGCCTGCGTTTAGTGTAAAAACCATGAAGTTTCGGATAAGCTGGCAAAACGCGCGAACCATACGGTACGGCCGCACTTATAAGCTGCCCCAAACAGACCCTAAACCATATGTTTCGACTGCATAACATATTTATTGAAAACTAAATAAAATTTTCAAGATATTAAATTCAAGTACTATCCAAACAAAACAAAACAAAACAAAACAAAAATTCAGAAGTCAATTTGGGTCATAAATTTCTACCCAAATCAATTACATCATTACCTAAACTTTGAAAAGACAATTGAGAGAGAATCAGATATGTAAAATACAAAAGAATTATGTTCAAGGTATGTAAACTTGTTAAATTAAAAATAAATAATAATCCAAAAATCTTCCCTCAGCCATTCATCTGAAAATAAAACAAAATATTCCAATCTATTATTCATTCTTAAGAAAGTTCAAACAAATGACAGACATGACGAGC
Organism: Phalaenopsis equestris; assembly: GCF_001263595.1. Taxonomy (NCBI): domain Eukaryota; kingdom Viridiplantae; phylum Streptophyta; class Magnoliopsida; order Asparagales; family Orchidaceae; genus Phalaenopsis; species Phalaenopsis equestris. Next base: position 65,947,033 of record NW_018164444.1, on the reverse strand, counting down.
ACTGTAAGAATTTACAGCTATACAGATTTAGCAGACATAGTGTATAGAAGAATTATCACACAAAAAACAAGAAAAGAAGAAGAAGAAGAAGAGAACCTGTACATGCGAAGGAAAAAATCATAATAGACAAAAAAAGACAACGGAAACCCCAGATAACCGACTCGAGCTCACATATTTTCTTCATCCAACCTATATTCAGATCAACCAGATAAAAAAATGAGAATTTTGGGATGTGAAAAAGGCTTGATTTTGAACATAAAACGTTGTGCTTTGACTTCCATTTATATTAAAATCCTTGAGGCAATTTCAAAAAAATTCCACTAAGTTGTTGTGGTCGGAGCTTGAAGAAGGAGATCAAACGTATGCAGTTTAGATTGATTCAGCAACGAAAATAGCTTAAGCAAAGAAAAAATGAAATCGGTGCTTCCCTTTCACAAAGATATGTCTACAAGGTTTGGTCAAAGAGAGCCATATTATCAACCTCCATAATCTGCAAGAAAAAAAAAAAATAAATACATTTATATTTTATAATTCTTTACATAGGACCACTGAAATGATAGGATGCTTCTATAAAGAAAAAGAAGAGAAAGGGACTCCCACTCATAAAAAAATACAATTTTCACCTACTCTAGGTAGCATATTTTTCTCTGGGTAAAAGAAAAAAAAAAGGTCCTCAGATTTATTTACATATCCTCATTTTAGTCATAGTTTATAAAAACACTAAATTAATCACCAGATTCTTTTAATGGGAGCTAAAATAGTTCTCATTAAATACTATTTTAACCCATATTAAAAAAGTATGGAGTCTAAATTGATATTTTTATAAACTCTAGACCCAAATGTCACTCTGCAAAACAACAGGAGACTATTTTGACACTTTTTTTTTCTCTTATATGTGACATGAAACATAAACACACCTGTTGAAAATGTGTCAACGTTAAATTTTTCTTTATGTACAAAGGGAAGGTTTAAAAGTAATAAAGGTAGCTTATTTACCTTGATGAAGAAAAGAAACTTTTATAAAAAGAAAAAAATTTCGCCCCGAACTTTTAATTAGCAGAGTATATATATTGTATTTATGATGCAGCTTGGGAATATTTGGGTCTCACCATCTCATATTCGTAACAGTATATTCCTAGCATTAGCTTACTATTATATTTTAATAGTTGTTCATCTGTGTTTTTATAAGTCCGTGTGCTAGCTAATGAGATATATGGTACCTCATTACTTTTTGTTTGTTTTAGCCTTTTTATACCTGCTTAGATAGTGGCTGAGCAGCTTTTTGCTGTTCAGCTTCCATTTGGAATACAAAAACCCTTTTCTTTTTTCTTTTTTTATTTCCTTCCTCTTGCAGGTACTGGTGTCTCTCAGTGGTTCACAAATTTGGTATCAGAGCCTTCAATGGCGGAAAGCAGCTAGTCATTGGTGATCGACCGTGTTCGAAGCTGGGAGTTCTTGCGTGAAGCTCAACTCAAGTTGGAACAAAAGGTGAATGAAATGTCCAATGATGTGTCGCAGTTCATGAATGAAGTTCGCTAAGAACATCAACAATTGAGGACAAGCGGATTCACAAAATCGGCAACCACACCGGCTGTCTTGGCACCCACACCAACGACGGGTGAAAACACTATGGCGATTCGTAATCAAAAGCGCTCCCAGTGTTCAAACCATCGGTAAGTACTGAAAATCTTGATTCGGATGAGTAGAAATATTTTCAATGGCATGATAGGTACTTGGATTCTGATTCGGAGATAGACGATCCGAATGATGAATAACCCAAAAGAGGTCGAAGATCAACTTATCGAATTTACAACGATTACAAAGTAAAGATAGACATAACATATTTAGATGGCCATTTGCATATCGAAGACTACTTGGATTAGGAGCAGGCTGTGGAAGCTTTTTTTAAGTATATGGAGATATCTACTGAGAACCAAGTTCGCAATGTAGCCTGTAGGGCGGGGCCGGTACATGGTGGCAACAACTTGTTCAATCCCGCCAAAGGGAGGGCCAAAGGCCCATTCGTAGATGGAATCGAATGAAGCAATTGCTAAGGAATCATTTTTTTGTCAACGGATTACGAACAAATTCTATATGTGCGGTTTTAGTGTTGCTCGCAAGAAAACCACACGGTTAGTGCTTATACGTAGGAGTTTTACTGCTTGAGTGCTCACAGCGATTTTTGGGAATCCAACCAATAAATTGTGGCTCGATATATGAAAGAATCTATACAAGATAAATTGGAGATGAATGCAGTGTGGTTTCTTTTACAGGTTGTCAACTACGCCTATAAAGCAGAGCTTCAAATTAATCGGGCCTCAAGCTTAGCTAGCGTTAAAAACCTATCACTGAATTATCTATTGAACCTAGCGGGTTACCAAACACCAATATCTGGAACCAGGATGCTCATCCTTCGGGATAGAGGGCTACCGCTATTGGAGAAGAACAAAAATTTATGGGTGAAGCTTTGCCCAACCGAGACAGCTTGTATCATCGACCAAGGCCACAAAAATGCTTTAGGTGTTTTCAACCAGGCTACAAGTCGAATGAATGTCCAAATCGAAAACAAATTAAGCTGCTTGAAGGAGAGTTAGACACAAATTCAAACAATGATGAGTTGTATCCTTTCGCTGGTGAAGAGGTTGAGGATGTTCCCGCAGTTGATGGCGAGCTTCTAGCTTGCATTTTGCAGAAAGTCCTGCTTGCACCAAAACAACCCGTTCTAACTCAACGCAATGCAATCTTCAGGATAAGATGTACCATCGAAGGAAAGGTGTGTAAATTGATTTTCGATAGCGGCATTACCGAAAATGTTATAGTCAAGGCAGTGTGGTAAAGACTTTGCAACTCAAAACCACCAAACATCCTAAACCATAAAAGACTAGTTGGATATAAAAAAAGAGGTGAAAGTTATGGTGACAAAACGATGCAAAGGGTCTTTCTCTATTGGAAGCAACTTCTTGTATGAAGTTAATTGTGATATGCTCGAAATGGATGTGTCATCACTGCGGCCTTTGCAATTCGACTTAGGGGTATGGTATGATGGTCGTGCTAATGTACACCTTTGAATGGAAAAACAAGCGAATTGGACAACTTCCCACCAATTTGAGTGCCCCATCCCTCACTAAGGGAATTGAAGAAAAATCAGCCTATATTATTGTGTCGGGGTCGCAGTGGATGTCGGCTTGCCGTGGTCCAGAACTTATGTTCGCCATGGTTGTCCAAGAATAAAATGATACTTTGACGGAGGTGCGCACTTTAGTCCAACAACTTCTACAATAAATTCCATGTTTAATGCCATCTGAGCTCTTCCTAAATAGCTATCACCTTTGCGGGCAATTCAACATCAAATCTATTTTGTATCTAGTGCGACACTCCCTAACAGTCCATATCATAGAATGAGTCCTACTGAACATCAAAAACTGCAAGCCATTGTGGATGATCTTTTGCAAAAACAGTTCATTCAGCATAGCATGTGTCCATGCGTTGTTCCGGCATTAATTGTTCCTAAGAAAAATAGTTCTTCGAGATTATGTGTGAATAGTAGAGCGATAAACAAAATCACTATCAAATTTCATTTTCCAATGCCTCGTATGGAAGACTTATTGGATAAGTTAGCGGGATGTCACCTCCCAAAAGAGCCCTTATGGGTGGTGGGCAGCCCAGGACTTAAATACTGCTTTTCAGCTCTACACCTGGCCGATGTGAGACTATTTGTCCGTGACATTCTCCTCCACCCAATCACGTGACGCTCTCGTCACGGATCGGCTCCACCGAGGGTCCCACTGGACCATGGAGAGTCCACACACCTGACAGACAGTAATCTGCTCTGATACCACTTTTGCTCTGATACCACTTGACACCTCCCAAAAGAGCTCTTATGGGTGATGGACAGCCCAAGATTTAAATATTGCTTTTCGGCCCTACACCTAGCCGATGTGGGACTATTTGTCCGTGACAGGGAGCTAGCATGTTCTCAAAACTTGATTTGAGGAGTGGATACCATCAAATTCGTGTTCAGCTGGGTGATGAGTGGAAGGCTGCATTCAAGACGAAAGAAGGGTTATATGAGTGGCAAGTATCATTCAGTTTGTGCAACGCTCCGATCATCTTTATGAGGCTCATGAATGAAGTTCTAAAGCCATTTCTAGGATGGTGTTATGTCGTATATTTTGATGACATGCTTGTGTATAATACTTCTATGCAGGAGCATTTGAAACACTTCAAATATGTATTTTCTATATGTTGGAACATAAGCTCTTCTTTAACTTGAATAAATGTGAATTTGCTATGATGGAAGTTCATATCCTGGGATTTATAATAGGCCGAGATGATGTACGGGTGGATTCACGAAAAGTAGAAGCTATACAAACTTGGTCAATTCCAAAATCTATCACGAAGGTTCGTAGCTTCCATGGGCCTGCAAATTTTTATAGACGTTTCATCAGAAATTTCGGTTCTATCGCAGCACCACTAACAGATTGTTTCAAGAAAAAATCTTTAAAATAGGGAAGGGAGCAACAGGCTAGTTTCGATCAACTCAAGCAATGTTTATGTACTGCGCCAGTTTCCAAGTGGAGACCGATGCTTCGACAATTGAGGTGGGGGCTGTGTTGACCAAAAGGGAAAATCGGTGGAATTTTTCAGTGAAAAGTTAAGTCCAGCGAGTTAGAAATGGTCCACTTATGAACAAGAACTGTATGTCGCCATCCGAGCTTTGAAAAATTGGGAAGATTATTTACTACATCAAGAATATGTACTTTATAGTGATCACCAACCCCTCAAATTTGTGCAAAGTCAAAAGAAAATTAGCAAGATGCATGCAAGATGGGTAATTTTCCTAAAAAAAATCACTTTTGTGTTGAAACATCGGGCTAGAGTACATAATCATGTAGCTGATGCTCTAAGAAGTAAGGCAAGTTCACTTATATCTTTGCAAACAAGCATTACTAGAATGGAGTCAATTCGAGAATTGTATTGGGAAGACGAAGATTTTGCTCTCATTTGAACCAAATGCAGCCAACATTTAATCCCAATCGGATTCACTATTCATCAGGGCTATCTTTATAGAGGTAACCAACTATGCATTCCAAATACTTCGCTTCGTCAATATCACATTTTAGAGTGTCATAATGGCGGTTTAGCAGCTCATACAGGGAGGGACAAAACATTGCAAATATTATAAGCACAATTTTATTGGCCAAAATTGTGGAGGGATGTTTGTCGTTTTGTAGAGAAGTGCACCATATGCCAAAATGTTAAGGGCATCGAACAAAATGCCGGTCTCTACCTTCCACTCCCAATTTTGGATTCCATATGGGAAGATGTTAGTATAGATTTTGTATTGCGACTTCCTCGTACCAAGCATGGTTCAAATTTGGTAATGATGGTTGTAGATCGTTTTCCAAAAATGGCACACTTCGTGTCAAGTAAAAAGACATATGACACTGTCAATATTGCGAAGCTTTTCTTTCAAGAGATTTTGTGGCTTCATGATTTTCCGCGGAGCATAACATCGAACAGAGACATGAAATTTTTGAGTTGCTTTTGGAAGGCATTATGGAAATGCTTAAATACTAATCCATATGGGAAGATGTTAGTATAGATTTTGTATTGCGACTTCCTCGTACCAAGCATGGTTCAAATTTGGTAATGATGGTTGTAGATCGTTTTCCAAAAATGGCACACTTCGTGTCAAGTAAAAAGACATATGACACTGTCAATATTGCGAAGCTTTTCTTTCAAGAGATTTTGTGGCTTCATGATTTTCCGCGGAGCATAACATCGAACAGAGACATGAAATTTTTGAGTTGCTTTTGGAAGGCATTATGGAAATGCTTAAATACTAATCCATATGGGAAGATGTTAGTATAGATTTTGTATTGCGACTTCCTCGTACCAAGCATGGTTCAAATTTGGTAATGATGGTTGTAGATCGTTTTCCAAAAATGGCACACTTCGTGTCAAGTAAAAAGACATATGACACTGTCAATATTGCGAAGCTTTTCTTTCAAGAGATTTTGCGGCTTCATGATTTTCCGCGGAGCATAACATCGAACAGAGACATGAAATTTTTGAGTTGTTTTTGGAAGGCATTATGGAAATGTTTAAATACTAATCTTAATTTTAGTTCAGCCTACCATCCTCAAACAAGCACTGGGAAATATGATTCGTTGCTTAGTTAGGGATCAACCGAAATGGTGGGATGATCGATTGGGCCAAGCTGAGTATGCATTCAATTCAATGGTTAATCATTCTACGAGTAAAACTCATTTCAACATTGTCTACACCAAAGCCCCCAATCACACGGTTGGTCTCGTTGTTATTCCCAAACTTCCAAGTAGTAATGCAACCGAGTGGGTAAATGTACTTAATACCATGCTGCGTGAGGTCAAGAACAAACTTTCCAGCACCTACCATCGCTACAAAACTCAAGCAGATAAGTCCAAAAGACAGAAAATCTTCGAGGTGGGCGACCTTGTGATGGTTCGACTTCGCAAAGAAATTTTCCACCAGGAACCTACCCAAAACTCAAGCCTCATAAAATTGTTTCTTTTCCGATCCTCAAACGCATTAATGAGAACGCATACATGTTGGAGTTACCACCAGATTTGAACCTTTCCACCATCTTTAATGTTTCTAATTTGTATGCATATCACGTCCTAGAGGAAGGATAGATTCGTCTCTCTGAACTCGAGTTGAGTTCCTGTGAAGTGGAAGTGAATTGATGCAGCTTGAGAACATTTGGGCCTCACAATGTCATATTCGTAATAGCTTATATTCCTAGTATTAGTTGACTATTATATTTTAATAGTTGTTTATCTGATTATTTTATAATTCATGTGTGAGCAAATGAGACATGTGGTCTCTCATTACTTTTTGTTTGTTTCAGCCTTTTTATACCTGCTAAGGTAGTGGCTGAGCAGCTTTTTCATGCCTTCGGCTTCCATTTGGAATAGAAATACCTTTCATGTTTTTGTTTTTTTAGTGTCTCTCGGTGGTACACACCAATTTAATTTTCACGAGCTAAATTTAGACGGTTTCGAAAAACACAATATAAGAAAGAGAATCAGAGATTTGTTACAATCAGTTATGCAAAAAATTGTTTCTACTTTCTTACCTTATCACAAATGGCGCAGGTATTGCTCCTCTCAAACCATTCAAGAATGCAAGAAAGGTGAAAATGATGCTTGCATTTTGTAATAATCCGTGGATTTTCAGCGTCATATTCTGCAAAAGACATGACAAACTTTATCAGAAAAAAAAAACTTTATCAAATACCTCAATCATTGTATATGACAACAAAAAGGAAGATTAAGATACATGCCTCTCAATTCCTATGTATTTACATATCTAAAACATAAACTTCATTTTCACACATACACCACTGACCTATGCATGAAAAGGTGTATTTCACTTTTTACAAGTTAAAATGGTGGTATTTTCATGTAATATGAAAGATTTGGGTGGTGTAAATGTAAAAAAGTAAAATTTAGGTGTTAGATATTTAAATTCATAAGAATTGAGTGGTATTCATGTACATGCCCCTAACAAAAACTGAATTATACAGAATGAGGTACTTCACTGGCCAAATAAATTCCAACAAAAGATTTGTTTAAATACTGCAAAATTTTATTCCTTCCCCGGAAAATAACAAATCTCAGACAAACTAACTCACAAGAATAACAACGAAAAAAAATTGCATAAAACTAAGTGCAAAGAATGCTACCTTCAAGACATGTGGGACAAACATCCTCCTCATCTGAAACTAGAAGTAATGAATCTTCTAACTTTGAAAGCTTCTCTTTAATCTTAGGAGAATTGCTTACAAATTCAGAAACACTCTTGACTTCTGACTCTTTGTCAGAACCTTCAAACCTGTCCCTCTGTACATCTCCCATCGGTACAGTATCGGTTGGCTGCCGGCGCTCATTTTTAACTAAGTTTTCAGCCCTTTCAGTATTAGAGTGTGCGAGAGCAAAATTCTCATGAAGCAGCAGCGCGTTAGGTTCTTGACGAGAATCAGGGATTGAAGTATTCAGAACAGGAACTACAGGAAGCACTGGAACTGCAGATGGTATATCATGAGAGGAAGACAAAGGTTCGTTCTCCTCAAAATCCTCTGGGCACTAATAAAAAAAAATCAAAATTTTGTTTTAAGCCCAACACGTTGCAAATTATTATGGTCCTCATAAGCACATGAAAGCAAATAGAAAGTAATGCAATAATATGATATATAAGGAATACGCCAAATTCTAATATGTTCCATATGTAGGAGGTATCATAAAAATGTTAAAATAGTGCTATAATTAATAAACAAAATATGTCAAATGTCGGGAGTTATCTGCTATAATTTTCATCTAACAGGACAATAAAATGTATTAAGTTCAAAGTTGGTGAACTACTAATTATTATTGTGCGTGTGATTTTGCACATCCCATCCTTTATTTCTATTAGTAAATCTTAGACCTTAGGATATCTTACATCATATTTGATACTAAAGTTTAAGATTTCATCATATCAATTATAAATAGGGCATAATAGTAAGGCCAATTAACAAAATAATGTCAAACTTCAACAAAAATCGAGTAAGCTATGCATCTTGACAAATACAACATGACTCACGAGGTTCAAAATTATAATCCAATATTTTAGAGGAGGTATAATTGTAGGAAAATTTCAAATTTGATAAATAATTTGAAAGATTTGTTCCAAGATTACATTATGGTTGATTCCCAAAGAGCTAAATTTTCTAAATCAAATTAAAAAGACATTTGCTTAATAATATTGGTCAAGTGATGCAAATAAACAATAGATACATGGGCTAATATGAAACGTAAACTGAAATAACAATATCTCTCATTTATTGAATATAAAAACCAACTGCATAATAAATTTAAAAATCATAGATAAGGGGACTATGATGTGTTTAACTATTATGAAAGGTTTAAAAGTCATATGGACAAACATAATTTGTCCCGATTCAAATATGGAATAAAGGCTCTTTGTTGTTGTTGTTGTTGTTGTGATCATCTATTCAATAAATGCTCTGCTTAATCACTAAGAATATATTAAGTCTCACGTCATAAAAAATAATGCATCTGACTATACAGATAAATTTAGATATTGAATAACATTATAATTGTCATTATGTTGCTACTACAACTATGCTTATTCCTACAGTAAAGTTCAATAATATCACATCTAAAGCATGTAACACACACTAATACTAGAATCAAGTATCATCAAATTTAGAAAATTACAGCCCATGAAGAGTCTACTGATGACACTTTATATCTAAAAGAAGAATTATGCTTCTAATATGAATCAACATTTAACTTTATTAAATCTATAGTTACACCTACCTTATGATGTATTCACGTCGTACTCGTAAACTTAAACCTATATTTGAAAAAGGATTATAACAAGTTTGAAATCAAAATTAAGTATGACATCATGATTGAATTTAAAACTTCTAAGAAAAATTAAAATATTATTGCATGTAAAATTAAACAAATCATGTTTAACCTTATAGATGATTCAAATGAGTAATTTGATAACTAAATTCTTGATGAATCCATAGACAAAAAGTATAACATAATGAATGATCATATTGAAATTGATTTTATATTTGGTACTTGATTTCTTAATACAACTTCAAAAATAGAATCTAGGGGATAAAATCTAAAAGCTTATGATTTATTTATTAATATTTAAGTCAATTGGGTTTTTTTTTTAAAGAGTTGTCATCAATATAAGCATAACATATTTATGAGCTTTGATTGTTTTAAAGTTTTCTTCAACATTTTTGCTCAAGAATTAATTAGTGTGCATTCATTAGCATTCATTAGAAAGTATATTAGTATTTAAACATTTTCATTACTTGCATTTTTATTGTATTGTGCCATTCATTAGTTTTGCACATGATTTCTATGAAAATATTCATAATAAATGGACTTTTAATTATGAAAATTATAATTTTGATGTTAATGTAATTAAGAGACACGTCAAATTCAAATCAATTAATAACATAATGATTTAACTATATCTACACAAAGCTTTGTAGAAGAGCCTTCTAGAAATTAATTGCTAGAAAGGCAAGGCCATGCAAAATCATAAGATAGATACTTTGGGATGTATGCTTACAAGTTAAACTTTTAAAATTTTAATATCAATCTTGTCATCAATGCATCTGCAGCTTTTGACTTTATTTCATAAATCAGCCTTCAAATCCTCAAATTCTCCACTCTTTACCTCTCCTCGAGAATTCTCATCCACCACGTCACCAAATAAATCTATGTATCTTGTTCCAGAGCAAAGACTAAATGATGTTATTATGTTCGCTATTGACGGTGGACACTAGAGTACTTTTTACATTGTTAAGAAAATCTACATGGTATTTACATAAGTGCCAAGCTATTCTTATGTATTTACATATCTAATACCTAAACTTTCATATTTACATATGCAACACTAAAATCTTTAATATCGCATCACACATACCACAATTACTAACTTTTTAAAAGTGAAATATAGTTTTTTATGCATAGGTTTATGATACCAAAGTGTTATAAATGTAAAGATAAAACTTTAGGTGATAGATACGTAAATACATAAATTTCTAAAATCTGATTGCGGTTCTTCCAAAAAAAAAAATCTTTTCCAGAAACTTGGTTCTCTTCTTTCATCAGAATTGCATTTAGATCCAACTCGTTAACCATAAATAAATATATCTGCCTAAATTGATTTAGACATTTTTCATCTTCATATATGGAAAGAACCAAAAAAGAGTACTAGATTCTAAACAAAAGTCTAGAAAATAGGAAGACAGCCTCTCAACTCTTTTGAAAAATTCTTATCAATATTTCTGAACATAGCACTAAATGGATTAAAATAATTGATGAATAAAACACATAATCTATCTGTGATATTTCACCAGTTAGAGAATGCTATAGGTTATGGTACATTTTATAAAAAGAATATACGAAGCAGATAGATTACATCAACAAAAGTAAAATAAAAAATAATATCCAACAATAAAGGTATTCTTTTCAGGTACCGTGTTTGAGAAAGGCAGCAGATCAAAGATTTGGCACAACTTATGGGCTGCCATTTGGGATCACTTTTGACTGTGATATTTTGTTTATTTAGTTTTATTTTGCTTTGTTTATGTTTTGATTTAAAACAAAACATGTTTCATCTAGTATAACATATTTAGTTGTTAAAAACACACAAAACAATTTTTAAAATATTTCGAGTGTTCTTAAAAACAAATTAATTTGTTTTCAAATAAAAAATAAAAAAATGAAAAAATGCACTAAATAAATATGTTTTTAAAATAAAAATAAAAAACAAAACCAAAACAAAAAGTGATCCCAGACGAGCCTTAAAATTTTGCTAGGTAGAAAAATAGCAGAAGTTTGGGAAACAAGTTACATAGAAGTAGCGAGGTGGTCCATGTGATTCAGTTCTTCTGGCTGGACGGCAGCAACACCCACCCATTTCTTATTTATAAGATGTCGTTTATGCTGGTCCCCTTCAAAAAGGTTTTGACCAAAATGAAAATCAAGAGGGAATTACAAGATATATTATTCCTGCCACGAAATAAAGATCAATGTTAGATAATTATATGGAAATTTTTTCTTTAATAACATATGTCAAGAATAAAAGAAATGCTAGCTGGTTTAAATGATTTTTTAGTAATGTAAGGCCAAAACTGTCTGAATGTAAAATAAAAAACAACCATACAACCAAAAACACAAAACCAACCATACAACCAAAACTGTCAGTAACTTCATTGCATTAGCTCTACACTGATTCTTGATTGTTTTAACTCTAAAGCGCATATATTTGTAGCAAAAATCCCTAGTATTGTTTACAAAAAGACAGAAAACTTGGACTATGATAGTTATGAGATGTACATGGTGTGTGGAAAGTGAATATTTCGACAAAGAAAAATCCACATCAGAAAAAACTCATCAATTGTCATAGCTTACCCAAAAAAAAAAGCTTCAAAAGTCCTAAGAAAATTTGAATACTTTATCAGCATCAACACATGTCATCATCAGAAACACCGATGCCTGATACCAACATTGAAGCTGATGTCCACCATCACCAACAATGCCAACACTAGACTTTGACAATTAACATTTGTCAACAACATCACGTTGATGCCTGCGACTACTTTGATGCTTGCTGACACCAATAAGGCGAAAGTCTGCCATCATTGCTAATACCAATCTTATTGTCTCCACCAATATTGATGCACATCATCACCACAAACACCAACATCCGTGATCACCACCAGCATCAATGCTAATTCCCTTTATCTCCACCAACGTCTATGCCTGTCAATGCCTGCCATAGACGCCAAAGCTAAACACTGACCATTTCAAACAACTGCAAAGCCATCGCGGCCACAAAGGCCGACGCTTGCAGCCACCGCCAACAATGTCAACACATGTTGTTGCCAATATCATTGAATCCTGCTGCGCCAATAGCCTTGTCACCCATTTTTGTCTATCGTTACCAACAACATAGACCCCAATCGCAAATAACAATGACACATCTTCACTAATGGCACTACTGCCTGTTATCACCAACAAAACAAACACCTGCCATCACCTACAACATCGTCACTACCGCCGCCAATGCTCAATGTCGCTATCAAGGCCGACCATTGTCGGCCCTACTGAAATTGATGCCCGCCTTATCCATCATTAATCTCACTTCCTATAACGAAAACGATTGAGCTCACCACTAAGTGTTTCTTGATGACAACTTTGATGCCTTAAAATCCTTCTACATACATCATGAGAGTCTTCTTCCATAATTGAAATATATTACATAATATAAATGCCTTCTCCAGTTATTGGAAAATACATCGTTTGTCATGTCCAACTCAATATGGTCGAATTATTTAAATTTGGCTTAGCCTCAGAATTTTTTTTCTTTTCTATTTTTTTCTACATAAAAAATACTTACGTCTCCTATGTGCTACTCACATTTTATCTGTGTGTGTGCAGAATTTTCTTTTAATGCTAAGATAATAAAACTATCTCTTTTGTTGCAAATCTTGAAGCACACAATATTGGTAAAAGATTTTGATTTTGTAATTAATGGAACATTATCCAGACCATTTCTCCTTCTAAAATACTCAAAATCAAAACAAATTGCAAGCACATTATGCTAGTGAGTTCCAAAATCATTTAAAAAGAAGAAATTCATAAATACCAAACAGAGTACTCTCCAAATGGCATGCAATGTAAAGGAAAGCCCTCTAGAGTAAACTTTGTAACTAGATTTATGTCAAAAATAATCTATGAATTAGATTAATGCTCTTCATTAAATTTACTTTCAACCAAACACAACAAATTTGCTTTCCTTGGACACTTCTCACTCCATCTTGTTTTAATAAAACCAACCAGCCCCTAATATAAGCACACTTCCAGTGTCACTTCACATCAATTCTTGGAGATAAGCGATGAACACAAAAAAGAAAATCACCATCACCTTAGAAACTCAATCAAATGCGTCTTCTTCAATACTCAATGTTTTGGGCTCCATTAAGGTAAACCAAACTTCAGCATCAACTCACATCCACCAAATAGTTTTTGATAAAAGCCTTAAAAGGTATATCTTTCAACCACAGCGTACTCAATGTGATACTTATTTATAGCTCAATAAAATAGTTTAAAACAGACTATTTCATAGATCCATACCCCACAAACATTTTTCTATATGGCATTGTGATCCTTGGTGCGTCGCCTTATTGATTAACCACTAAATTGATTTGAGGTTCATACCTATGGGATATACAATCCACAGCAAAGTGTGATTGAAATGGCATGCCAACATTTTACGCCTCAACCGGACCATAAGAATCACAGATGAACTTGCAGGCACAACAACATGGCATTATAAAGGAGAGTGGTGATCCACGGGGATGATAGGCAACACAAAAAGAAAATAAGCAGCTACCAATTGTTTGACAGAAGAAACTTCATACCTTTTTTTTTCTAATTTGTAGAATCAGCAGTCAAGAAAACAATAAGAAAATAAGAAAACAATTCATGTTAATTTACATGGTTTGGCATTTTATCCTGCGTATTTTGAAAGCATCAGGTAATTGAATCCGTTGGATTCTCGAAAGAAAACTTTTTTTTTTGGATAAGACCACTTCCTTCAGTATTCATTAAATATGAGACCCAATGCCAATATCTGTGCTTAAAATGCATGAAAATGATATTGGAATCATTATGTGCGGTACGTAATGAAATCAACACCAATCCCATCCAGATATTAGTCTCAGGACTATTCCGATTTTTTTAAACCGTCCCAGTACAAGTGCAAAATAAGGCTATTTGTTGCACTTTTCCAGTTTTTTTTATATTAACAATCTGTCCAAATCAAAGTAGCAAAAAAGCAATACCAAACAAAACCATAATCATTATTTTGAAATGATTGCGTCTCCTGACGCCCCTACAGACTGCATCGTACCAATTCACAGCACTCACCTTTAATTCGTAAATCCAGTATCAGCCAAAGTAAAAGGATACAGAGCTAACAGGCATCCAATTCTAACTCTACAAGAAGGTTATCGAACAAACAAAATAAGCGAATTTTCAGAAATCAACTTTCCCAATTCTAGGGCAAAATTCAATGAAACTCAACAAGGAAATCGTAAACGCAAACTAACACGCACCAACCTCTAGACATTCGCACACGAAAGCAACCATCAATCAAAAATCAATCAAACCATAAACACGCCAAAACCAACAATCACTAACCCTAGCAATACACAAAAACCTCACTCACATCAGCATCACCGCACACTCACTCATGAATTCCAAACAAGCTCAACATCGAAAAAAAAAAAAGAAGATTATAAATCAATAATCAAACCTTAATTAAACATACCAAACCCAAAACCATTCAAAAAGAAACCCGGCTCCACCGGTAAATATCACCCCCCTCTTCTCTTTCCTCACTCGCCCCGGTAAAAGCAACGGGGCTTCGCCTCCTTTCACCTCTCCATCGGCGGCGATGTACGACAAACCAAAGCAGAGCAGCAAGGGAAACGAAGAGACATCTCGGAGACGCACAAGCTTTGTATTTATATACAGACGACGATGACGATACACTGAGATAAGTCCATAACCGAAAAAAAAGCAGAAAAAAGAAAAGATTAGAAGATATTCTGTTTCTCAAAAAACCAGGTGGGAGTGAAGCGGGGACGAAAGTGATGTTTCGGGAACGGAGTTAGAGCCTACCGATAAATTGCCACGCGGCATAACGTATCGCGTAACAGCTTCCGCGTTTCCCGAATTGCCCCCGTCGACGTTCACGTGGCCGCTGGTTCACGTTATGGAAAAGTGGTATCATTCACGGCCGCCGCCATTGGATGGGCCCCACTTATCAGATGTGTTTACACGTGGTAAAATAGTTTTTATCGCTCATAAAATAATAGTCACGTTACTATTAATGTATATTTTAGTATTTTAAGAAAAATTAAAAATAGAAGACATCCCAATCATTTTAATTTCTTAGATTGCTTCAATGAATGGGGATCCCATAAATATTAATGAAATCGCTCTAACCGATAAGTTTGAAATCCATTCGCTAAATAATTCATAAATACTTATCCATTATTTTTTCCTTACTATTTTTTTTTTTATTTTTGTTTGGCTAAATTTTTGGGGCATTTATATAAATACCCCTCGATTCATATGTATTTGCATATCAACATCAAAAAAAAAAAATGGTGAAACTCACAATAGAATTTTTTATGTGAAAAACTCAGAAATTTGAAAAAGAAATATGGAGATTGATCGAATAAAAGTAATTCAATGTATCATTTCAATTATAAAGTGACAACCTTATAGAATATGAGATTACATGGTAAAGTTTGGATAGCAACAGTGTGAGAATAATAATTATGTTGTAGAAGCAGTTGGAGATGGTTAACAATGATATTAGGTAATCGGTATTGTTCTCTGATAGTTGGTGGTCTCTGGTAGTCTAACGCGGCTTCTCGTTGTCAGTGATCTCTATTGGCAAGGAATGAACTTTATTTGTTGGCGGTTATATCGGATGGCTTACGTTAACCATCGGACTTTAAGAGCGAAACTTTAGCAATAAGCTCAGTGTCTTCGCTTTCCAATTGAAGAAATGAGAGTTTTTTTATAGATTTTGAGATGGTTATTCTTGTCTTGGCCTAACTTCCTAAACCACACTATCAGAGACCCATGTTGATACCTTGGATCTAAGATCAACTGTTTTTTCAACATTTAAGTGTCTTAATGACCTCAAAATTGAAGGATATTGGGTCATTGGATTCCTCTCACCGAGAAACTCAACTTGATGATAAATTTGTTGAAATTAAGCTCAAATGATCATGATTTTAAATTTTGAAATGTTTATTACTCATAATGTATTGATATTCATTTATGATCATAAAAATTTCTTGATGACACAACATATATGAATGTAAATCTTCCATTTTTTCTGTTCATTATGTTGAAAGTTATTAAAATGACTATTTTTATTATTCTTGGTTCATGAAAATTATAAATTGTGAATTTGTCGAATAATTATCAGTAATATTAAATATTTTCTCCCTTCATAAGGATGTCATGGTAAAAATAATTGACTTGAGTCTGAAGGTCTGTAACAATATAATAATAAATTATCATCTTAGCGTTACACAGAAACCCAACACACACTGATGTAATTAAAGATAAGTAAGCAATAGGAGATAAACTTATTTTTTACCTGAAAACCTTGGAAAAGGGGAAAAATCACGGGCCCAACCCATTTGAAATAATTTACTAAGAATGTTGAGTGCACATATATAGTCTTCTCCTAATTTAGAAAAGATAGATTTACAAAGTTGATTATTATAAATATGTAACATTAGTTTATTGTTAATAGCCATTGTCTGGTTGTGATGAATGTAGTTATTAGTGATAGCATATTGCAAGAGCTGAAGTTGATTGTTATAGAAGCAGTAGTCTCAGTAAATATTATAAATGATTTATATAGCGTCAGCTTATCGTGTAGGTCATAGTTAAAAGTCATGGTAGTACTTGACCGTCTGCACTGCAGATAGTTGCTTCAAGTGTGTTAATTGACCATAGAGGCCATAGTAGGAAGTTGCAAGAGCTAAGCTAAGTTGGTCATCGTGGTGAGTTGTGATGACATCCATAGGGCACAGAGTCAAGACTTGAAGCCATGATAATGTTCGTAGGCTGCATGGGCGAAGTCGGGAGTTGCACTAGTTGTGAGCCGCATAGGTTGTAGTTGGTAACATAAGCCGTAGTGGTGAGCTACGATGGCGTACAAAGGCATCGAGGGTTGGAGTCGTAGCTGCGAGTTTTGATAACGTTCGTAGGTCGCAAAGCACAAAGTCAGAAGATGCACAAGCTGTGATAACATGTGTATGTCGAAGAGGTTGGAGTTGAGAGCCGCACTAGTTGTGATAACATCCGCAGGATGAGGAGGTCGGAGTTACGGTAGTTTCTGCTCGCATGAAGTCTTCTATGACTACAAAAGCGAAAATTATTTGAGGGAAGAGGGAGCCCTCGAGCATTCTAAGAATTGATTTATCTAGTTTTTCTTCTGGTTTTTCTCTTAGTGTGAATGAATAATACTGTAAGGGAGGGTGAGAAAAATAATTTTTTCTTTTTTAAGGAGAGAATATTGTCTGAGAAAATTAATGATTGTCAATGGGGTGCATAGAACAAATCGCATGTTAATGGTGTAATCTAGGTTTTTCTTTCTTATAAACTCACCACGTATTTACTATTTTGATGAATGAAATTTCTATTTTGTTGTTTTAAAGTATGAATTGTCATTACTATTCTTTTTTCCTCTGATTTGGTGAGTATAAATTCTAGAGTATTTAGTATTGTTTATGTTATTTGCTTGACCAATGTTGCGATGGAATTTTATCATTTGAATCTTAATTTACAATCGATTTGGCCAATTGGAAAGTTTAAAACTATTTTGAATTATGAGTTTTGGGAGAATCTGAAGTGAGATGACCTGGATAAAATTCATTGATTATGAGATTAAAAATATTGCTCTTGGTTTGCTGCTATCATTTAAGAAAATATGTAATATTGTAGATGCAACGGACTTAGAAAGCTAAATTGGTTGATTGTCCATGATTTCCATTGCCGCCAGGAGGGGCTAAAAAGGATTTGGTTCCTAATAGTCATTGTCATATATGACACTTTTTCAAACATTGGTTCTTAGGATCCAAATAAGGAGAGAAACTTTCACTTGTTAGATTCCCATGTCACAATTAAATTGGGATTTTTGTTTTTGCACAAATTAAGTTAGAAACTTTCACAAATCGCGAGCAAACGAACCTTCAGGCTAGACACAAAACGAGTAGGCTAGAAATTTTTACTTTGGGAATTTGTTCATTCATCGTGAGATCCGTGCACAGACTATGTTTTGTATATTATTTGGATGACATGTATACTTGCTTGATTCGTCAGTACTTCAAAACATTTGATTTATATCAACTGTCTATATAAATTTTACTAGCTAGATAAAGCTCGATAAATTAGTAAAATGAGTAAAATAACAATTAATTACTTAAGAAGCGTGAGAGTTGATGGACTAGCAAGTTGTAGGATTCGTTGCCCGTCCCTTGACACGATTTTCACCTTCAATCCCCTCCATGAGACCATTATAATTGATGTTCTATGAATAAAAAAGCCTTCATAGTCGATAAGGAATATAAAATGTTTATTTTTTTCAATCTCTATATTTTTGAAAGAGATTGATACACTAATCACATCAAAAAGTTCAACACAACCATGTGATTGTTAAACCTTGTGAATGCCTTTTTTTGATTGCTAAGACTTATGCATTAAGCTCACTCTCATCATTAAAGATATGATTGTAGTGTAATAGCAACCAACAATTTATTCTTATGAATTATTGATGTTGAATATTAAAAAGTCACAAAGGAGACAAGAGAAAGGCCAAGAAAAAAATGTAAGTATAAAGAATATTTTGAAGGCCTTGATAAAATCCCAAGTCAGTCAAAACTAATGCTGTTATTATGATTGATATTCAACCTTTACAGATGATTTGACTATTAAAAATATATTAATTTGGAAGCTTACAAAACTTTAGAGATTGATAACTCATTATGCTTAATGATCTCCTCTCTCTCTCTCTCTCTCTCTCTAGAGAGAGAGAGAGAGAGAGAGAGGAGAAGAGAGAGAACTTCATGGTGTAAATTTTAATTTTCATCTTATTCGCTTAAGGAACTTTTTACTCACTCATAAGAAATATTTTCTTAAACAATTTAACTTTTTGAACGCCTTGCATACATGAGGCTCGGAAGTTCCTTATATCTGATTGCAATAACTCCCTTACCTTTACTTAATTTTTACAAATTCAACCTTTCCACCCTCAAATTCCATCAACTCGCCATCATAAACTCCATAAACACATTTAACACATTTTTTTTCTCTCACTCATGTAAAGTCCAATCCAATCCCTCCAACACTAAAATAATAACTATAAACACCTTCGTCTTAGACAAGGATAATGACCTACTTTACCGCACTCTACACCTAACTGACATTTAGATCCTATCACCCCAAATACCATGCCTTTAATAACCCATTAATTTTATCTTATATTTCACCAATTTCTCTATAATATAACTCAACCGTCAGAACAAGTCTCATATTTCCATCTTAGCCATCATTATCATTATAAAAAAGTAGTCCCTATGGCATGCACGAAGCCTATTTACTTTTGTTCGACCTCGTAACCTATTATAAATCACTTCAAATATTTGTATTAACTCCAAATCAATCATCCACCACCTTATTCAATCACAAAAAACATTAAATATAAAGGAGTATAAATTTTAACCTACTTCCAAATCCATACAATCTCAATTAGCTCTATTATAGGCAAAGTCCCGACCCAAAGTAGCTAGCCTTCACCAAACTCGATCTAGCTCCATTATCAACAAGTTTCATATACTAGCTATGGCATGCAACACCCATCGTAACTATAGAGCTTGCAACACCATTTTATTTCCTCTCAAACAATTTAAGCAATTAAAATGCATCTCACATAAGTGGGCCAACTATCCCAAGATGTCCACTCACCACTGTTTTTGACATCAAAGATCGGAATGAAGTTAGAAATAAGACAAATAATGACAATTTTAAAACAAACTAGCGATAGATGAATTTTCTTTACCAATACAAAAAATCAATTATAACTTCCCGCATAACTCACATACTTGAAGATAGATTTCATTATGACAAATAAGATTAATAAATGCCAAAATGGAGATCATAAATTCTTAATTAAAAAGAAAGATAAATCATCTTTGAAAGATACTTGTTATTAAAAAATTTAGCTCTTAAGTTGTTGAGTATTGCCAATTTTTTAACATTGCATGTGAGAGTACATTTAGGCAAAATAGAATTGATGCAAAATATCAAGAAAGTAATAAACAAATAATAAAGAAGCTCAAAAAAAAAATGATGTGGAACCCTTAAGAAGCAAGAAAGAAGTGTAAGAAAAAAATTAAAAAGTATTAAATATGATCTCAAGCCAAGCCCAAGCCTAACTTACTATCATGATGGATGTTTAAATTTTGGACCATATTTTAACTTATAAGAAACGTTGTTATTTTTTTAAATAGATATAATTATTTAAGAGCTACCAAGAGATTTTGAGAAGGGGTGTGTAGGTGGTTAGCCATGTATTAGTGAAATGGATCTTATCATAAATGCTTGACATCCTCATTTTTGTTCTTATTGGCCACTGTCATCTCTATTAGATTTTCCCTAAAAAACTGTTTAACTTTTCGGTAGGCTTATCATACTATAATAAACGTATACAAATTGAGTTGTCACAGCCCATTTTGATTGTTCTATAAGTTTATTAAGATTTTATAAAAGTGCAATTAGAATTATTATCAAAATGCATATCTGGTTGTATGATTTTTTTTTTGGTGTTATATCAATCTTAACACTTTTGTCTACATAAATTTATGTTAGGTGCATGCACTTGCTCATTTTTATCAATATCACTTTAAAATAGTAACATATGACCTAAGTCTCATGTTTATATTACAAGAACACCTACTTTAAATAAATATATTTAAGATTTATTATTTTGTCAAGAATAATATCACAACACTTTAATTTTGTTTGAAATCTTTTATATCAAAATCATAAACTTATGAATATAAATTAACATCTTTAAGACATAATATAGATATTTAGCAATGTATACTTTATCTATACAATAAAACTAAAAATATGTTATTTAAAAAAAAAAACTATATTATAATACTTATGCATTTTCATATCTATCTTCAAATATTTACATCTACTTATATAGTATTTAAAGTTTTAATTTACAATAATATATATATATATATATATCATAAAAAAATTAACCTATGCAAATTGTTTCCTCCTCCTCCCTCCCGCCATCCACTCTGCACAAATCACGTGAGCCGCAAACTCTCCGCTTTCCTCTCTCCACCTTCGAGCTCTAAAGAAGAAAAAACCATCCCTTCCATGGATTCCCCATTTCTCACCAACTACGACGCCCCAATGGCCATTCATCCCTTCGATAGCTTGTCGGATCCATCTCCCTCCCCTGTTCCGGCGACCGAATCGGATGCCGATTTGGCCGACGCACTCGCCGCAGCCCTCCCCGTTGTAGAAGATGAGTCGGAGGTGAGGAATTTGCGCGACGCTTGGGAGATCTTCGTGAGGGAATCCATGAAGCTGTGGTGGATCGCTACACCGATCGCATTCAGCATTGTTTGCCTGTATGGGATCAATTCTACTACCCAGATCTTCGCCGGACATCTCGGAAACCTGGAGTTATCAGCGGTGGCGATCGGACTTTCAGTCATCTCCAATTTCTCCTTTGGATTTCTTGTAAGCTGTTTTCTCTGTTTTATTTGCTGTGTTCATGGTTGGAAAGACACATCTTTTAACGGAAATTTACATACGCAGCATCCAATTCTTTTGCATTCAAGCGTCGCACATCAAAACTTCGATTTTTTACTATGAAAAATATGAATTGGATGCTGAGTTTGTAAAAATGATAGTTTTGACGTGGAATTGGTAAATGCGGAAGAATTGGATCTCTCTTAAAATCATATTTGGGAGCAGCTAGGTATGGGTAGCGCACTGGAGACTCTATGTGGGCAGGCGTTTGGCGCAGGGCAGGTGGATAAGTTAGGCATCTATATGCAGAGGTCATGGATCATTCTCACAGCATCCGCCGTTCTAATGTGTCCGGTATACCTCTTCGCCGCCCCCCTGCTGAAGCTCATAGGCCAAGATCCTGATATTGCAGACGCTGCCGGCCGCTTCACCGTCGCCATTATCCCGCAAATTTTCGCCCTCGCTATCAACTTCCCGACCCAGAAATTTCTTCAGGTAAGGGTAACTGAAAGATAAAAAGGTGTTCTTTGGTTGTTTGTTTAATGAGTACGTTATATTTTACGGAAATTTACAAACATATCACCTACTTTTTATGCATTTATATGTTTCACACCTACATTTTAATTTTTATGAATTACAAAAATTCATATTTTCATATATAGGAAAAGCCGAAAAGATGCTTTAATTGTAAAAATTAGAGTTTTAATGTGAATTTTGGGAATTTACAGACATAACAATCAATTCTTATGTATTTACTTATCTCATACTAAAATTTTGATTTTTTTATAATCTAAACACCCCAACCTATGTATGAAAAGGTGAATACATAAGTGTAAAAATAAAAATTTGGGTATGTGATAAGTAAATGCATAAGAATTAGGTGTTATGTATATAAATTCCCGTATATTTTTATGTAAAATTTATTTTTTTCTCATATATTTTGGTAACAAAAGATTTTTTAAAAGTAAAAGAAAGAAAATATTTTTTATATTTTGTAAATTATAATGGAAACTACACACATAAAGAGACAAAATTATTCAAGACAGTCTTTTTCCCAATTTTGCACTTCAGAGCACTCATACACTTTGTATTGACTGCAACATTCATTCTAGTTCTCAAGAATCATTTTTTATTATTAATTCGATGTATTTTCATACGACAGATAAAAAATTAATCATATTTATGATAATAACTAAGAAAAATATGTCTTTTTTTTGTATCATAGATTCAAAATCTTTTACGGTTCATCATCCCTCACTAATCATAAAAAAAAAACTAACTTTTACTCCATTAATTCTACAATCACTAAAACCTGTCTGTATTCTTCTCCATCGTCTGCCCAAACATATATTTTTACGCTCCCAATCAACCTGCAGGCGCAGAGCAAAGTGTGGGTGCTCGCATGCATAGGCTTCGCAGCCCTGCTCCTCCACATCGCTCTCCTCTCGCTCTTCCTCTATGGATTCGGGTGGGGGATCATCGGCGCAGCAGCCGCATACGATATTTCGCAGTGGGCGGTCTCCGTTGCACAGGTGGCGTACGTCGTGCGGTGGTGCGGGGATGGATGGGGGGAGGGTTTCTCATGGGGCGCATTTAGGGATCTGTGGGCCTTCGTCAAGCTCTCGCTTGCTTCTGCTGTCATGCTTTGTTTGGAGATTTGGTATATGATGGTGCTCGTTGTGCTCGCCGGCCATCTTCACCGCGCCCAGATCGCCGTCGGTTCTATTTCCATCTGGTAATTCTTTCAAGTTATTTTGTTTTTGGGGCATTCCATAATTTTTTTGAACATTTACGTACATGCCACACAATTCCTATGTGTTTACATGGAGAAATATTAAGCCTGGGGCAGCATATCCACTACGGCGGCGTTTTTAAAATGTCGCTTCACTGTTTAAAAATTATGTTTGGGCATCTAAACCGAAAACACAATTGATTTTTACACTAAATGGGGGAACACCGTCCGCATCTTGTGGTCCGCATTTCCAAATAAATAACTTGTCTGAATAAGCACAAACTGCCCCAAATTGAGCCTAAATCAAGTCGGTGAGATGTATGTGAGGATAAAGGCTACCTTGAGCCCAAAAAAGTGTTTTTTTTTTTTTTTTTTTTTTTTTTTTTTTTCTGGGGTCTTGTACTACAGATGATATTACATATTTTTTAAGTAATGATAGATGAAATGTTCACATCACATATAAATATGATTATGATAATATAACCACCTTATTCATTATTGTCCGCATATATTTTGTAAAATATGTAATATTTTCTTTGTTCATGACTTAATATCATCTTATATTTACATATCTAAATATTACCTTAGGTTTTTTACATATATGCCTATTTCACTTTTTTTATTTTAATTAAATGATGATATATATATATTTTTGTGATATAAATATAAAAAATAAAATTTAAATGTTAGATATGTAAAAGCATATTGGGTGGTATTTATGTAAATGACCAATCCAAGCAATAAATTAATTAAATTAATATATATCTGTAAAATATATAATCCAAACCTTAATCTTAACTCTGTTGCTAAACTAAACCATCTCTCTCGTTGGCTTCCAGCATGAACATCAGCGGCTGGGAAGGAATGGTGTTCATCGGCATCAACGCAGCCATAAGGTAAAAAAGGCACCAAAGAACTAATCTTGCCATAATTGATATAATTAAGCATGGTAATTTTATGTTAATTAACTTGCTCTGTTAATACAAGCAGCGTTAGGGTTTCTAATGAACTCGGATCAGGAAGGCCCAGAGCCACCAAGCACGCGGTGGCGGTGGTGGTTGCTACCTCACTCGTAGTCGGCCTCTGCTCAATGTTTCTCATTCTGGCTGCTCGTAATAAGTTTCCTGTTATTTTTACAAGCGACGAGGAGCTTCAGCGCGCAGTTTCTAAGATTGCGCATCTTCTCGCCCTTACCATGGTGCTCAATAGCATACAGCCAGTGATTTCAGGTGCTCCCCTTCTTCTCCTTCTTCTTCGTTTAAGGATACACATCACATACTTTTTATGTATTTGCACATCTACCACAAACCTTCATATTTATAATTACTACTCTTTTGGTAATTTTAGAACCACTACATATATAAACTGTTATGATAACTCTCAATTATGTGAACTAAGACGGCGCCACAGTTCATAAGGAGATTTTCTATAGCTAATGGGTACAACAATCATTTGGCTATGACAAGTGTTTATCCGGTCAACTTGTATGAGTTATTGTCTATATATATATATATATATTAAGAGAAACAAAAATTCTGAGAGCAAGGTGAGGAATAAAGAAAGTTTGTATCGAGATCAAGATCGATAGAGAGCTAGACAAAATTGATTCGTCCTTGAAATTGTGTGGTATAATCTTCAAGATTATCTTAGTGAATTATTTCTTGATTTCCTTCTGTCGATGTAGGTTTTGTGGACCGAACCGCGTAAGTTCTCGGTGTTTTTGTTTGTATATTCTTTTGGTTTTCTTTTTTCCGTTTTGTTGTCCTACGGTTCTCTTGGCAGCAGATTCTGCTACATAAATCTGTTTTTTGGTTCCAGTGGCAGCACTATTTATATTTATCATTCTTGGGTTCACTTGAAAAAAGTTGATCTGACATGGAGAAAATTATATTGCAAATGTACCTTAAGCTGTAATATTTTAGTCATTTATAAAGCAATTATGTTATTTTATGGGATGCAGGTGTGGCAGTAGGAGGTGGATGGCAAGCTCTAGTGGCTTATATTAACTTGGCTTGCTATTATGTATTTGGCCTTCCGTTAGGGTTCCTGCTGGGGTATGCTCTGCAATGGGGAGTTCAGGTAAGGACTAAGCTCGTAATATGAAAAGAATGTTAGTTAATTCGGCTTGTTACAGATTATAAGGTTAAAATAGGCTCTTGTAAATAATAAAAAGATTGTTTTGGTGTCATGTATAATCTGTTGATCCAACAATGTTATGTGGGTTTAGGGTATATGGGTTGGCATGCTTTTGGGAACTGCCCTGCAGACTTTCATTCTCTGCTACGTGCTTTGGAAGACCAACTGGAATGACGAGGTTGTTTTTTGTATTTTTCATCACTTATTCCTTATATATATATAGATATATATATATATATATATATATATATTATTATTATTTTCTTATGTAGTTATGTATGTATTGATTGCAGGCTGCACAGGCATGTGAACGAGTGAAATTATGGGGAGGAGAAGGAAAATTTATAGAGCTAGAGCTGGGAAAATGAGCTTCTTTTACAAAAAATAAAAATAAATTACTTCTATAAGGAGAATAGTTATGAAAAGAGCTAATTGGAAAGTCTTGTAGAGGAGTTGATAGAGAGCATTTTCTCAAATTAATGAGAAAATTTTGTGAAAGTCTTCCATACATGAGCTACATACGGACGACGGACTGGATACTCTGTCGTCTATATGTAACTAGTGTACAGATGACATACGCAAAATTTATGTAACTAGTGTACGAATGACAAACGCAAAATTTTTCCATAATCAAGAGACAAGCACAATTTTGGAAAAAGAGAAAGAGAGAGGCTGCTAATTGTTTTGGAGCTCAAATTTTTTGAACATGTAAGGTTGATTTTGTAAATTGTTTGGTGAGTGAAAATTAACACCGGCCGAAGTAGTTGATTAGCTCACTCAAACTGCATTAAGTTGATTTTTTTTTTCCTTTTTTTTTTTTTTGAGATATCAGCTCTCCAATACAAAAAATTATGCAATTTTTCAAAGGGATTGCAAAAGAAATTATTTGATGTAGATAATTTTTGTTTTGGGAAAGGTGAGCTCAAAAGTTAATATGTCTGTCCTACTCGAACCCGTAAATTCACGATGGAAAAGTATACCTTCAACCATTACATTAATCGAAGATGTTTAAACTATTCGAAATCACTTATCTAATTATCATGATTTTATTAAAGTTCAATTTTATTAGAGATTAAATGAGCCAAAATGAAACAAAACTGAGGTATGAAATTGGCTTTTCTTAGCACACCAATCAATCACGGCCCAAAATGAAATGAATTATTCAGGTTTTTGTTATGAACGTCATTCTCCATGGTGTTGTGTGTTGGTTTTCTTAATTTTGCAATGATTTAGTTTGGAATTTACTAGAGCTTCAAAGTAGTATATATAAAAACTTCAAATTTATTAAATAACTCACGAAAATTATGTTATGATTATTGAAAGTCAGTTGAAAAAGCTCAGTTTTTCATCCAAAATTATGTTTATTAAATTGCTAAAACACAAATTAATGGCCCTTAGAATCATTAAAACATTTTTTTTCTTTAGATTATATTTAACATTATACACTATTAACAAATTTTTATCGTTCGACGTAAATCTCAAGGTATTGCATGAATCTCAATATATTTTTTTTAATAAAAAAATTTAAAACTCTTGTTAAAATTAGCAGAAGCTCTGATTTTAACAAACTTATGGTCACTAACTTGACGAGACATACCTAATAACACCAATATTGATCCATTCCAAGTCAAATCAGGCCCGAATCAAGCAATTAAGCCACATTTGGAAGCTTTTGGTGCCTATTTGAAAGATCAGATTGATTCCAATTACGACAAGCTTATAGTCAATTATTATCAAATTGAATCAATTATATGGAATCCACTGTATAGACTATCAATTATAGTGTTCTTCGTCTTGTTTAGGTGTGGAGGGAGATTGGTGAGAATTTGTGAGAGAAGTGAGGTGCTTGTAATTTACATAAATGTGGGTCTACTCGCGTGGAGCATGAAGGAAGATCGGTGGGAGCAATGTATTCTATTAGTTCTATCATTCTAAACTTTTGCATTTGCTATTTCTTAATGAATAAAATGATAAATTTATTGTTTCAAAGCATGCATAGTGAGTAAATTCTTCTTTTCTCCTTAGAATTGGTTGTTTAGGAATTTTGTGTTTAAGAGGGATGTCGAGATTATCTTGAAATTGAATAGTAGTGATGATTGAACTTTTTGGTCTTCATTGACATTCAATTTGGCCAATTAATCTGTTAAATTGATTTGTGAAAAAGTTGTGCTGGAGCAGACCAGTGGAACAAGTCAACTCATATTAACTTTGAAAAACGTGTATATTACTTTTAGGTTAGTGCAATCATAAAAAAAAAATTAATTGAAAGTTTTAAGATTTTTATTATTATTTTTTTAGACATTCAGACTAATTTTATCACAAATATAATCATTAATATTTTTTTTATTGAAGATATAAATTAGGGGCGTTAGTGAGCCATGTCAACTTGTGAGTCAGCTCGAGATAGGTGGCTCGTGAGCCGAACTAGATGAGTTAACAAGACAAGCTTAAGCTGAGCTCAAGTGAATCAAAAAATATATATTAATATAAAATATACTCAATATATTAAATTTAAAAGTTTAATCAATAAATTATTTGACAAATATAAAAAAATAATATTAAAAAAAATAGAGAGCATTTACATATATAACCCTCAACTCTTCTAAATTTACCAATCTCACACTAAGGGTTAGGGGTGTAAACGAACCGAACACGAACGAACAAAGCTTGTGTTCGTGTTCGGTTCGTTTAAAATTTAGTTTGTTTGAAATAAGCTCGTGTTCGTTTCTTAACGAACGAGCCGAACACGAACCGAACACGAGCTGTTCGCGAACGACGAGCCAGTTTGACATCCCTAATATTAATATATAAAAATAATATTATATATTAATTATATAACTTATATTATATAAATATACAATATCTATATTAGTATATTATTACTATAGTATATTAATATATTATTATTATTATTTTATTATATATTATAATTTATAAAATTTAATGTTTTAAAATATAATAAATTTTTTATATATAATTATTTTATATTATTTTATATTTCAAACAATAAAAATTCGAACACGAATGAATGCATCACTGTTCGTGTTTGGTTCGTTTAACTAACCGAACGAAAAAAAATTTGTCCGTGTTTGTCTCGTTTACTTATCGAATGAATCGAACACGAACTCATTGACGAACCGAACACGAACTGTTCGTGAACAACGAGTTTTTTTGACAGCCCTACTTAAAAATTCATTTTATTTTTAATTTTATAAATTCGAAAATAGTTTGATTTTAAGCATTAATTTGGGTGATCTGAAAAAGCTGATTCGAGCAGCTGCTGATCACGACGGATTTCCCCAAGAGGCAAATGGGCGGCTGATTCGAGCTCCGCAGAAAATTTCTATGCGAACAATTGTTTACTCACCCATAAAATACGCGATCAAAAGCCCCCATCCGATTAGCGTCTTCAATCCGATTTCTACAAGCTTCTTTCGGGCGTTAACTCTGCTTCAGCAGAGATCTTTTGGTGTTTTCTTGTGAGTAGAATCCCATGGTCGCGGCCTGAGGTAAACTTCCTATTGTTTCTCAGTCTTTTCTTGGTTGTTTCTCTTTGATTAGTGGATTTTCTAATCCGACATGGCTGGTTGCATGCTGTTCATGTTTTTTTGTCTGTTGATTAGGGATTGTGTTGTTTGTTTGGTTTCTGGATCATTCATTGGGGTGGATGGGCAGCGTGCGCTGATTTGGTAATTAGTTTTTGGAGATTAGGATTTCAACCAGTTCAGTGATGCTGTTTCTTTTCAATATTTTGCGTGTTTTGTAGTTAGGCTCGGTTTATGAAAAAGCAGAGAAGCATATTCATGATACGATTTCATCTTGTTGTTATTTTAAGGGCCCTGTTTGGATGCGGGGGATGTTACAGAGAATGAGAAGATGTTCAAAATATCAATCAGTGGCTGAACATTTAATCACATGCCATGAATGTTTTGGATTATGTGTCATTTCCTTCGGTTTCTTTTACTCTATTCCAACCATGTGTTTTTAGTTTTAGTTTTTTTAAACTTTTTTTCTTTGTTTGTTTGTGTGTGTTTTGGCGGTGATTGGGGGAGGGGGCCATCTTCATTGATGAAGTGGTTGCAAGATTTAGCTAAGATTCAGGTTGAATAACGCCAAACAGTCTTCTGCCTTCTTAAACACATATTTTTGTCAATTTTAGGCTAAATTGGATTAATTAATAGGATTTTACACATCCAAGTTCTACCAAATATTGATTTAAAAGGTTTACTGAATCCTACTTGTAGCCAAACAACCCCTATGTGTGAATGTACTGATGCAATGAACATTACCTGAGCAGCTTTTTATTTAGTGAAATAATAATTTTTATTTTTATTTTTTGTTTTGCTTCAAATTCATAACATTTTTAGCTTCCCGCTATTTTTGATGAGAAATTTCAATTTCCTTAGAATGATATGTTTGTTACTCTCAGTTTGATAAATAACTATATCCTGGTGCATGATATCTTTCTTTTACGGTTCAGATGTTCTTATGCTTTCTTTTCTAAATCTTTAAAAAGATAAGCACAGAGAGGAAAACACTCTTTTTGGAGAGGTTCACTTTATGATCATACTAGGAGATTTCCTCAATCAACTTAACATTATGTTTATGCTGCTAGTTTGTTCTAAGTATTAAGTTATTTATTTTTAAATTCTATTGCATATCTCTTGGATCTTCACTTAGATGGAAGAAAATTGCTATATTTTTTTAATGTTTGCCTTTAATTTTAACTATGCTTTGGAAAGAGAAAATTTGTGTCAAAATGCTGCAGTTTCATTTAAGGTGCATTTTTTATTCAAAGTTTTGTTTTTTGTTCTATGCTTAATCTTCATATGCTTTATTCAGTTCAGGAAGAAGAAGCCTCCCTTTAACAACTATCCAAGATAGCCATATTTTCTCAGATTTGCCTTCAGTTTTTTATTATGCTTTCGACAGAGAAAATTTGTGTTTAATCTTGTTTGTTTATTTTACTTTCATCTTGATTTAAATTTCTGTTGCTTGTGCTATGTTCAGTGTATTCTATTCCTTTTTTACTTAAATGCCTACTAGTAAAGAAATGTTTGTATTTTTTTTGGGGTATATAAAGAAAATGATTAGATTTGATAGGGACTTTGGGTTTTGAATTTCTTGAGTTTTACATCTTTATCTGATATGCATGCTGTTGTTCTTCTGAAGATTGGACCCGGCAAAATGGCTGATGAAGAGCAAAAGGATGGTACCTCTTCTCGTGGAGCTGACTGGGAGGTTGTTGCCTTAACTGCCTCTACTTATGCTGCTGCTCCTGGAGCTGATGCTGATCCAGCAGATGATTCTAGAGATAAAGAATTCCAACAAGAACGCGAGTCATCAAATACAATGTTCATGTCTCAGCACTTTATATTCCCTCCTCATGAGCATGAAAATCTTCCTATAGAAGCGGAGTATGGTGAAATTTTTGATCAAACTGCAAGATATGTGATACTTCCTGCTGCGGTAGAAAACAATTACCCTGTTAAATTTAATGAAGATTTTTCAGAAGCTGAGCTCTCTGTTAACAGTATGGAGTCTCAAGAAGGCCAACCACATAATTGTTTCAATGCCGAAACAGATAGTAGACAGAGGATTTCTACTGATGATGTGTATGATATTTCTGATATATTTGATTCTTCTAATAAAAACCATGGTATGCCTCCAGATTTTGCCAAGCTTGGGAAAACAATTCATGGAAGTGGCGGATCCTGCCTTCCTATTGAATCATGGTGGAAAAGAAATGCGATGTCATTGTACAAGAAAGCAAAAGAAACCAACCCATTTTGGTCCATTTTCATTGCTGCTGCCTTTATGGGTGTTGCAATACTAGGACAACAATGGCAGAGGGAGAAATTGCAACTTCAGCAACTCAAATGGCAGTTTAGCATCACCAATGAGGTAAAATGATACTGCAAAATTTAATTGAAATAGTGCAGCCTGCTTTACTTGATTGCTAACTGAACTTGTTCGACCTTTTGAGTAATAGTAATCAAGTTCTAAGAGTCTGCCTTCAGGCATATATAGTTTGCTTATTGCTATTTTCATTTCGTTTTATGTTAGAGTTTCCCTTTGACTTCTTATTTGTACTTTTAATACAGGGATATATTCTTAATTGAGTGTGCTTGCTATTGTTTAAGACTGCCATCACTTTGGTCATCATTCCTTTAGTTTAATTTATAATTGATCTCTACTATTAGGGTTTTGTATAGGTGACAATGGTTGTCCTGTAAAT
The DNA here is from genome assembly GCF_001263595.1 of Phalaenopsis equestris. Classification (NCBI taxonomy): domain Eukaryota; kingdom Viridiplantae; phylum Streptophyta; class Magnoliopsida; order Asparagales; family Orchidaceae; genus Phalaenopsis; species Phalaenopsis equestris. The sequence continues at coordinate 65,914,968 of NW_018164444.1, read as the reverse complement.
ATTCCTTCTTGCAATATTTTTATAACATTAAGGATATCAGGAAGAGACCACCATAAATAGGAATGAAACCTTGATATATTGAATTGCGCCATTATAGTTGAATTTCAAATAACAACAAATAAAGAAAAGAGATTTGAATTTCCAATGGGCACGAATTTTTGTTTAGCTTTGCTATCAATAATTAATCTTTATCTTTCTGGTATCTTTTTTTTTAGCTATAGAATTTTGAGTTTCTTTATCAAACTTTTCGAATGCTAGTTTGGCTATAGAATATTCTTGCTAAATTTAGGTGATGGTTTAATTTTTCCATTTCTTCTCTTGACTCTAGAATAGAGGTGTAAATGAGTCGAGTAGAGTTCGAGCCATGCCAAGCTCGAGCTCGGCTAGTTTATTAATTTGTGAGCTCGAGCTTGAGTCAAGATCGACTCGTAGTGGTAGCAGCCAACTCACGAGCTTAAACTACAAAATTCAAATTTTACGGGATCTCATTGGAGAATATATTCGTGGTCGGAGGAGGAGGAGGAGGCAACTTCAACTCACCATAAAACATCGAAATGACTAGCGTAGGCTGATCAAGCTGGCTCTCGAGCGAACAAGCTCGAGCTCGAGCTCGTGGCTCTATAAGTTCAGCTCGTGAGCTTGTTCATGAGTCGAGCTCAAGCCGCCTCGACTCATTTACACCCCCACTCTTGAAGGTGGTAACATAGTACTACGATTGTTCATGTATGGCATTTTATCTTGTCATAGAAAAAATTTCTTTTCTAAACCAGCTTGATTATCATACATTATACTTGTGTAGCGTATCCTTAGTCATGAAAGCATAGGTAATGAGATTGGGTAAATATTTGTGATGTGTGAGTTAGATTTAATTCTATTTTATTTTTCTTTCTATTATTTTATCTTGTCATAGAAAAAAATTTCTTTTATAAACCAGCTTGATTATCATACATGCTTGTTTAGTGTATCCTTGGTCATAAAAGCACATGTAATGAGATTGGGTAAATATTTGTGATGTGTGAGTTAGATTAAATTTTATATTATTTTTCTGTCTATTTTTTTAGTGCTTTAATTATCATAAAAAATATTTTAATAGAACATATACTATTAGATGAAGCCTTCATCATACTCATTTTAAATTATCCTTATTCCAACTATTTGGTATTTGCTTTATATATCTTATTTTTCTATTCATTTTTTTTTATATCTATTTGAGGTGTTATCAACATATTTTTCATAAATTGTTTTGGACAACTTTTACACCTCGTCTTCCCCACCAATTTTCTAATCATTTGATACTAATTTTATCTACTCTTATAGTAGGCACATTCTACCCGTTTTGTACGTCCAAATTACTTAGGTTTGTTTTTAACTACCTTAAATGAATAAATGTCACTCTAAAGATCTCTCAAATTTAATTATTGCTTAATTTTTCATTAGGGCAGTAAATGAACCAATGGACTTGGCGAGCAACTCAAATTTTGCTCGATTAATCCTCGATCAAGTTCATTCAAATTAGTATAAGTTTGAATTTTTTTAAAAACTTGGATGGTTAAACGAACAAAAGTTAAACACACATTAACTTATATATTTATGTTCACAAACAAAGTTATTTGTTGTTCAAAAAATAATTTATTAATTGTTTGATATCAAGTTCAATTATAACTCATATTATATATAATTTAAATGTAATTGATTTCTAAATTTGCGAAGAGCATCCCCAATTCCACCTAAATAACCTGAACCATAGAAGCTATTATATTATTGAAGAGGAGTTGACCAACCCAATTTATGTTTTTGATAGGATTTTTTTCTCTCTGCAGCTTCTTTGCATAATTTTCATTGCCATTGAGTGCTTTGTTATTCATTTATAATTCCATAGTTTCACGCCTCCTCTTACGTGTCACTTGAATTTGAATTGAATTTTCCTAAGAGTAGAGAAAAAAAGGCAAAGAATTGCAATTTCTGGTAATTTCTCTTCTCAGTTTTTTGTTTTAGAACTGCTAAACAAGGCCAAATAGGGGTGGATATTTGACATGAAGGGAAATGGAGGAAGTGGAACTACCAGGGTCGCTGTTGGTTGAGAGTGAAACCTAGAGAGGAGAAGAAGAGGACACACATGGGTTTGGGTCAGGATGGGTGATATTAGGGTATTTGCCGTGGTATATCCATTGGCCTGGCCATTTGATATCCTTTTAACTTTTATCCAACGGTCGAAGGCTAGGCCGTAATAATATTTTCAAAGTAAATTTCAATGCCCTATGCCGATGGCTTGAGTGCTAAAAGAAAATCGAAAGCTAGACTGCCAGTAATGACGCTGAAATTACCACAAAATTGGGCCACCAGTGGCAGGCTGGTTTCCTTTAATATGCCCTAGACTTTGGATTCATATAGTGATATTAAACTAATTGATTCATTCTTATTTTGTAAAACCATAGCTCTTTTGTATGATTTAAATTATCAAATTATAGATGAAGTGACCCTAATTGAACATTGAACCAAGCTAGGATCCTTTGAACCCTAATTTAGATAGATAAGATCCAATTTTGATTAGACCTAAACCTTAGAATTGGATGACTTTGTTCAACCTTTTTAATAGGCTAAAAATAACTTAGTGGAGCCAAGTAGACTTTTGGTGCAACTTAATTTCGACCCTTTGACTCAATTGCTCGAATATTTGTAGATTTGTAATTTTTTAACTTCTTATATTTGTAATGAGATTTGAGAGTGAGTTGGTTTGCTTTGATATTTGAGAGTAATTTGATATTTGAGGATTTCTCTAGCTGAGATGTTCTGTCTGTGTGGTTGTTATTGAGATATGGTATTTTAATATTTTCCTTTGTACTTTAGAGCATAATTTTTTAATGTAGTCCTTTGATTATGATGTATGATGATTAAATCCGTCATATGTGTTTTTTGAATGTTTGAATTATGGCACTTAAATTTTGTCAGCTTTTTTGCTTGTAGTTGGTGAGTTTATGATTTGCATTATACATTCACTCTATTAATGACCTTAACTATTACACCCTTATATGTAGAGGATTAGGTCTGTAGATTCGAACTTGCGATTATGCCTCTAAGAAAGCTGGAGAGCTTGCACTTTTAAAATGATTTTTTCTTATTAAAATCCTGAAGTAAATGTAAAACAGAGCAACGTAGTCAAATTTCTGATTCTGTGTTTGGATTGCAAAATTTTTCGCTCAAGACAAAAAATAAAATATAAAAATTCTCTTTTTAATTGGCATTGTAATATTTCATTTATGGACGGAAATCTTTTAAACTCAGGTCTTGATGATACAAACAAAGGGTGACTTGTAGGGCGAGTCGCTCGAGAGTGCCGCACAATGATATAATAATATGTTCGAATTTGAAAGAAAGTCTCGCGAAATTCAAAATGATTGCTCAAATTTTAAAATGATAGCATGATTCTCAAAGGGAGGCAAATTCGAAATGATTTTATTTTTAGGGCACACAATATTTTGTTTCTAGACTTCGGCATTCGAGAAGTTTAAGTATTTTCATGTAGGGCTATCAATTTGGCTCGTTGTTCGTGAACAGCTCGTGTTCGGCTCGTTAAGCAGCTCGTGTTCGGCTCGTTCGTTAAGCCTAACGAGCCGAACACGAACAAATTTTTAAGCTCGAAATGTAAACGAGCCGAACACGAACTCGAAATGGCTCGATAAAAAAATATATATATATAATTTTTTATATAACAATATATTACATATATTATTTATATAATAATATATTATATATATTTATGTCTAAATTTAAATCATAACGCCTCATGTAGCAATGTGGTTAGTGTCTTCTTTTGTATAGATTTGATCCAGGTTCGAATCCCACACATTACATCTATTTTTCTCAATTTTAGTTTAACGAGCCAATTTCGAGCCGAACACGAGCCGAACACGAACACGAATATTTAAATCGAGCCGAACACAAACACACTGTTCACGAGCCGATTTCGAACACGAGCCGATTTCGAACACGAGCTATTTCGAACGAGCCGAACACGAGCCAAGCCTGAGCTCGCTCAAGCTCGGCTCGTTTACAGCCCTATTTTCATGAATAATACATTATTGACTGCACATAACTTATAATTTTGAGGGTTAAAATTTGCATTATGTCCTCTTGCCTTTTGATTTCAGGGATTTGGTTGCCAATTTTATTTCAAAGCATTATAATTTTGTTTAAGATGGGTCTGCTATAGTTTATTTTCACAATTCAAGTTCAGTTCATTGTGTAAAGGCTATTGAGAGCTCTAAATGTTCATGGGAGCTTTGTGTGTAGTAAAAAAGTTGTCTATATTCATGGGTGAGCTATGAAATCTCTTATAAGCTAAATTCAAGTTATACGTTGGTTCTTTCAGTCTTGAGTACTAGTCAAGTATTTATTTTGTTCTTAATTTGTATTTTTTTTTCTTTTTTTTTTGTCTTAAGAAAGCTTCTTTCAATTTAGTCTTTTTTTAGTTTGTTTAGTTCAGATTTTGTAAACATTCAGGTGTCACCCCGGTGCAAGAGTTACCTACGAATTTTGAACTTGTCTAGCATGCTTAGAATGCCGTGTGACTATGGCGTAAAATAGAATGATTGTGTCTTCTACCTCATCATGTCAAACAATATTTTGTCGGATAACCTGCACAATAAATAAATAAATATACATAAAGTTTTTCTGTTGCTTCTGGAACAACATGCATGATACATAAAGCTCTAGGTGAGCTTGCTTTGCAATTATACCTTTGCGTGCGAGGGATTGTCGGCCGTTTTATTTTTTAAACTTCGTGATTTGAAAAAGTGAATGATTTTGTGATTTTAAAAATAATTTAAATACAAATATAACCCTTTTTTATTTTTAAAAGTAACATTTTAATTTTTAAAATAAATGAGACCAAACGAGTCTCACTTTTTTAATAGTTTAGATGATTTAATACAATACTACAAGCAATACACTTATCCCGAAGAATAAATATATCACTTGTAATAGGGATTCAATTATCTAGACTAAACAATTTGTGACATCCGTTTGGTCTGCGAAAATTGTCTTATTTGCCGACAAGTTCCCCTACCTAATACGAGGATTAGATAAAGTTTATTTTATCTGGGTTCCTAGTTCCCTATAGAGGCAAACCCCTATAGTTAATTATATCTTAAATGACTGGGAGTCATTTAAGAAAACTCTCGATTGAGACCAGATGATTTTGTTTTCAAGATTTCCAAGTTTAGGTTTTCACGATTGAACATGGAAAAATCAAATAGGAATGACTCAAAGTAGGAACAATTATTTAAGGAATCCAAAGGGAAGAAAAGCAGGGGATATCACAGATCTAGGAGAAACCCCAGAGATGTCCCAACTATCATAATGTTCGGCTTTATGTCTTTGAAGTGACGCTTATTTGATATTTCAATCCTGCAAATCATTTAGGATTTAGGACTTATGTTTGCACAATATCAGACTATGCAAATAACCTAAAAAGATAAGAGGATTTACACCGTACCGCACGGTAACCTCGGAATCCTAAAGTGTTAGGACTTATAATTGTACAACAGAATTGTACAAAAAGCCTAAAGAGTGATCCTATGGGTTGTTATTTAAACTAAAGATAATAATAAATGATGTGAATGTGTTTTGCTGCTGTAGATCCACCTGAAAATTGTTTCTCGTCGCGCTGCCCACAGTATTCGCTCCAAACTCCTTGTAGTAGCATCTCCTGGTTTAGTTTTAGTTTTGAACATGCTCCTAACCACTAGGTTATTCTATACTAAGACATAACATATCAAAGTAACTAAGCATGCAGTGTGAAAGAACAATAACAATGTACTGTACAATAAAAAGAAAAAAACAGTATGATATGCTGAAAGACGAGTATAACATGCTATAAAGAGTAGTATAACAGGATATAAAAATAATATAACATGCTGAGAAAATAAAATGCTGTAATATAAATTAAACATGTACACCTGGTAGATTCATTGCTCCTTTAAATTTAGTTGTTATGCGCTGTGTAAAAGAGGAAAGTATGACCTGAAAAAAGACTTAACAGAAACAGGTAAATCGTAGGAAAAAGACAAACAAATAAAATGAAATACAATATCACATATAAAGGATCAAGAATAGAAAATTTATATGTGATATTGTGATGTCCCCAATTGCCAGGAGGATTTGAGTGTAAGACAAACTCAAATCCCGGAGCATTGGGTTTCAGTTTTGGTCAAGTTAAGGTAAGAATTTCATTATTTGATCTAATTAAATCAGTCATG
>NW_018164444.1:65904741-65908694 GCF_001263595.1 Phalaenopsis equestris | reverse complement strand
CAGTCATGAATCACAATCGCACCCTCGTGCCTAGTGTCCTAGTTATCTCATGAACTGGGGTCAGATGTCTGACATCTTAGGATCATTTGAAAATTAGGATGATAAACTATCTCTTAAGATGTGCTCCTAAGATCTAGGAAACCTACACTTTAGTTTAAACTTGAAGTGTCTTAAAGTGTCTAACCTCAACTAAGTGCCTTAAAACTAACCCTCAGACATCTTTAGGTTAAGCTTAACTCACCATCAGACTCCTAAAACCTAAGGGATAAACCTATAACTTTGGCAAAAAAGTTGTGAAGTGTGATTCAAATCTAATTAGGACAATTAAATGTAGGTTTATTCCAAACTTAAAGGACCTAAGTGCAGGTCTACTAATTTTTCCAATCAATGTCCTTAATTGTTATCTAAGCTCTTACTTTCTTCCAACTCCTAAATATTCTTCCAATTTACAGTTTTATCTTTCATATGCAAAAAGAAACGGTAGATGGTTCAATATTCTATCCCCTTTTAGGTTTTATCATCTCGAAGATCCAAATCTTATTTTTAAATTTTCTCTTCCTTTTTTCTTTCCCTTAAGGCTGTGAATCATTTCTGAATATAATTAAATCGGAAATTCTCATTTTTAACTTAACCGTTTAAAAAAAAAACAAAACAAAACGAACGAAAAGGAGACCGATCCATTTTTAAAACCAAGCTAAATCAATGAAGCTTAAAATAAAATTATGAATGTATCGGTCTAAAATTATTAAATTCGTCAAAAAAAAAAAGTAAAATAATCGGATCAATCCCAAGAAGGATATTCTTTCAAAGTGGCACTTTTATGGATTTCCAAACCCTTTTATAAATCAAGTTTGATATGAATCCCAAAATGAAGCTTCAAGAGCCTTGAATCAATTTAAGAAAGATATTATTTTCTCATTTTTTTATCAACGCGTGACATTTTCATGAATTTCCAAATCTCTTCATAAATCAAATTTACATCAACCCTATATTTTCTCCAAATGAAATTGTACAACCCTTTTTTACATTTCATAAAACCTTTTACATTTCATAAAAGAAGAAACACTAATTAATGGAAGAAGTAATTCTCTAGCATTCTAGAAAAACATACCTATGTCAAAACGATTTAATTCCCTCCTCCATCAAAAGTTTACAATGAAATATATATCCAATATCTCACAAAAGAAACCAAATGTATCTTTCGAGTAGGGCCAAAAAGAGAGTTCCACAGGTAAGACAACAGAGGGTATAACCAAGATCAAGGGTAAGGACAATCCAAAGGCAATCTCCAAACAATAGACATCAAATGAGGCTCACGGCCAAACATGGCAAAGGGAGCAAAACGGCCCCAAACCGAGCCTCCAAACAAGATTTAATTAAGCTCTAAACTAGCTCGCGGCTAAGACCCGTAAAAGGAGCAAAACAGCCACCCAATCCACCTCAAATTAATCCACAAAAAAGCTCACATGTAAAACTAGGGAGGGAGCAAAAATAGCCACCAAACTATTTTTCTCAACGAAGCCAACCAAGCTCAGCACAAGGGGCAAACCGAAATTAGCAAAAAGGAGCAAACCAACATAATATTTCAGCCAACATAAAGCACTAAAAGGAGCCCAAATCGAGCCCAAGAACGTGGCCAACCGAGCCCAACAAAAGGGGCAAACTGAAATCAGCAAAAAGGAGCAAACCAGCAAAACATTTCAGCCAACATAAAGCACTAAAAAGAGCCCAAACCGAGCCCAAGAACGTGGCCAACTGAGCCCAGCAAAAGGGGCAAACCAAAATCAGCAAAAAGGAGCAAATCAGCAAAATATTTCAGCCAACATAAAGCACTAAAGGAGCCCAAACCGAGCCCAAGAACATGGCCAACCGAGCCCCAGACATAATTTTCAACTCTTAAAAATAATTTCCAACATATATTCCATTAAAGGGGCAACAAGAAAAGCAAGATGTGATCCCTAAACATAATTTTCCAACTTTGAAAAGCGATTTCCAGCATGTTTTCCATCAAGGGGCAACAAGAAAAGCAAGATGTGATCCCTAAACATAATTTTCCAACTTTGAAAAGCGATTGAAAATGATTTCCAGCATATTTTACATCAAAGGGCAGCAAGGGAGGCAAAATGGGAGTCCCAAATGTAATTTTCCAACTTTGAAAAATGATTTCCAGCCTATTTTCCATAAAGGGGCAACAAGAAAAAGCAAAATGTGAGCCCCAAATGTAATTTCCAACATTTAAAAACAACTCCCAACATATATTTCAACAAGGGGCAGCAAGAGAAGCAAAATGGGAGCCCCAAATGTAATTTCCAGCATGTAAAAATAAACTTCCAGCATATATTTCAACAAGGGAGAGCAAGAGAAGCAAAATAGGAGGCCCAAATGTAATTTCCAACATTTAAAAATAAACTTCCAGCATATAGTTCAACAAGGGGCAGCAAGGGATGCAAAATGGGAGCCCCAAATGTAATTTCCAGCATTTAAAAATAAACTTCTAGCATATATTTCAACAAGGGGCAGCAAAAGAAGCAAAATGTGAGCTCCACATACATTTTTCAGCTCATAAACATAATTTCCAGCAAGTACTTTATCAAGGGACATCAAGGGAAGTAATATATGAGCTCCACATACACTTTTCAGCTCATAAACATAATTTCCAGCAAGTACTTTGATGAGGGGCAGCAAGAGGAACAAAACATAAGCCCCAAATGCATCTTTTCCAATTCACAAAATAATTTTCAACATGTATTTCTTACTTTCAAACATTTCAAGCAACGAAGGTAATATAGGCAGTCCCTAAATATGATTTTCCATATGTATTTCTAAAAGAGTAAAATGCATTCCAAGACCACCCAACGATTTCAAATTTTTGCAAATTGAGTACTAATGGTCTCTGAATTTTATAAATTAGCCACTGAAAATTCCATATCTCTTTGCAAATCAGACACCAAAGGTACAAGTATTGAACATCCACAAAAGAGTACTTTAAATCTCATAAGAAAAGTGTCCTTGAAAATTTTTAGAAAATACAACTCTTGGAAGAATTTTATCAAAACCCATGTGCTAAATTTGTAGGTATATAAGAATTGGATGGCATGCATGTAAATGATTAAAGTTCAAATGAAAGAAGTATAAAAACATAGAAATTACGTGACATGCATCAAGAGTTCTCCAAAATAAACTAGCAAGGCTCCCGAATTCCAGCAGCAACTTTCAAATCTTCACATAAGTGAGGGTATCACACTTCTCATATTTTTGCAAGTTCATAGTTATGTAAAGAATAAGAAGAAAAGCTCCCATGATACGAAATTTGTCATAACCAAACTACCAAAGAAGAGGAAAATTATAGGGAGCTTACCTCAATGACCACTAAATCAGAAATGACGAAAGCAAGAAAACCCAAAACAAAAATTCCAGAAATGAAGTAAGCTCCACCGAAATTTCAGCCCTGAAAGTTCCCCCACAGAACTTCCAAGAAGGTCACAAGCACTCAGGTAATGAACAAATCAAAGAAGATTTTAAGAGAAGAAATTTTGGCAGCACCTCCCCTTTTCTTTCAATTTTCGGCTAGCCCTCGGATCTCCCCGAAATGGGGTTTTTATAGCAAAAGAAGGAAGAGGAAGAATAACATCGCTCACCTGGGCGGTGAGCCGAGCCAAGAGAAGCGACAAACCTCGCGTGAGGAGATGACGACGAGAATCGTAGAGGCATGGGAGGGGAAAGCCGGAGCGCGTCGGAGGGAGTAGGTGGAAGCTTTTCGTAGAGCGGCAGGCGTACGAGGAGGGGGACCGCAAGTCGAATCTTCGCGATCGGCGAGGGGCTCTGTCGGTTCGGCTAGGGCTCACGATCGAAGAGGAAGGAAAGCTCGGGCCGGCCTCGCGAACGGGAAGAAAGGGCAACCGAGCGAACCGTGTGATTTAGGGATTTTGGTTTAGAGAAAAAAAAAACATAAG
>NW_018164444.1:65847704-65904606 GCF_001263595.1 Phalaenopsis equestris | reverse complement strand
TATATATATATATATATATATATATATATATATATATCAAATTTCATGTGATTTATCCATGTGCGGCGCCTTAACAAAAAATGGGTGTCCTTTCTAGGTAATTTCGACATTCCGGACGCACCGGCACTGTCTATTTTGCCGTCAGAGGTTGTTTTGACGAATTCATCGATTTGCGTGTTAATTTTCTCGTGTCAAAAATATGGCAATATGGGTGTCATTTTCTACCAAAATTGGTATCCCGGACGCGTTGACGCAGTCTATTTTGTCGTCGGAGGTCATCGTCCGAAGAAGTTCGCATTTTGACCCCTCCTCTGGGCGTAATTGAAGTCCGATTTCGTGCAATTTTGTGAACTTTGTATATTTGGTGTGTGTATGTGACGAAAAAGTCGTGACTATATTTTTCTAAGGCATGAAGTTCTATTAGAAACTTTTCCCTTGAGTCTTCGCAAAATAACCCATAACCGCTCGTTGATAAGACGATGGACTTGTGCCAAAGATGCTAAAGATGCTAGACATGTGCCAAAGATGCTAGACATCAAAGAAAAATAAGAATTGGCTAGAATTTTCTAAAAGTGTGGTTATCAATTCTAATTTTCTAAGACGGTCAATAAAAACTCCTAGAATTAGATCCTAGGCTCTAAGGAGGAGAGAAGACCTCACAAAAAGGAGGTGAAGACCTCACAAAAATGAGGTCAACAGAGATGCATGGCCAAAATGAGAAATTTAAAGCTTAGATTCTTAATTCTCGTTTCTCCCCAGTTTTTTCTCTAGTCTTAGGTTTAGTAAACTCAAGCATTGGACTATTTTATCTTAAATCTCTATAAGTTGCGCAAACTTTTCATTTTATGTACATGTTGGGTCCTATAAAAGCATGATGCATCTAGCTTGCTTCATGATTTTTAGCTCCTGTTTTGTCAAGAGTTTTGGGAACCCTGTTATGGGCGAATATGGAAGGGAGCATGGGAGATGTTGTAGGCTAGGTGCAAGGTAGGATAGAGGGAGGGCATAGAGAAGAGCGAGGGAAAGAAAGAGCAAAGAATATTGGAGAGAGAATGTTGGAGAGAGTGAAAGAAATTGCGTGCGCCTGCGCCCGCACTCACGTGAGAGAGAGGAAGAACGGTAGAAAGACAAGGTGATGAAGTTCAACAAAAGGCTTGTTGATGGTGGGATTGGAGGTTGGTTTGTTGGCGAGATTGGGAGAGCCATTGATCTCCCTAAAATTGGAGTTGATTATCAACGGGAATAAGAGAGTATTGTGATGGTGTTTTGGTTGGTGATGGTAGACAATTTGATGGCCTTGGTTTGTGGCTTAGCTTGACAAGGTGATTTTTAGGAATTGACAGCTGTTGGCGGGCCGGAGCAATAGTGAGTTGATCAATGACAAGAGGGAGATTCGTCTATGACTGCGGCAGCAAGAATCCACAAATCATTGGTTTCATTGATGTCTCTTATATAAGTTTTTATTATAATTTCCTCACCAACATCGCAGTTTAAGGTTTCTAAATTTTGTTTGGAGCGGATGGGAAGGACGGGAAGGGGGGAGAGAGCGAGAGAGAGAGAGAGAGAGAGAGAGAGAGAGAGAGAGACCAGGTTAGGTTCAAGCATGGGAATGGAAAAGAGGGTGCATGAGGGAGACATTAAGATTCAGATTTGTTATTTTTCTTTTTAATTGGAATGAGGTGGACGGAGACGGACTATGTTTAATACAGGGTTTGTAGGATATAATTTGATATGTGGTGTTCAACAGAGATTAGCCTTTGGTTGAAGAAAAATATAATTTAATCGGATAAGAAAGATGATTAATGTGTAGATAGACTCTGCTCAAATTCATATTGCTCGTGATTGTCATAATTTTATTCTCATTTCTCCAACTGGTTAATTTTTTGTACTTGTGAGATTATTACCCAGGCGATGGGTGTCCTTTATTGGCAATTTGAGGAATACATGGCACGAGATCTAATTTTAAAATGTAGGATTTGGCGGATATTTAAAAAACAAAATCTAATTTTGCTAGAACTGAGATACATTTAATGTGTGAATTGATTTGAGATGCTCGTGCATGTCTAAATTCTCTCAGTCTTGCACATGGGTAATTTTTTTTTCTTGTATGATGACCCACGCGATATGGTCCATATGGATATTCTCTTTAGGCAATTTCAACTCCTCAAATGCATTAACAGTCTATTTCATAAAACGAGCAATGGTTGGGTGATTTTGATTTGTGTGATGTCATGTATGCTGGCCATGTTTGTTGTCATTTTTGATTGAATTGAATATGAGATGGTTATTGAAGTCAATTGGAAATTCATATTGCTCGTGATTGTCATAATTTTATTCTCATTTCTCCAACTGGTTAATTTTTTGTACTTGTGAGATTATTACCCAGGCGATGGGTGTCCTTTATTGGCAATTTGAGGAATACATGGCACGAGATCTAATTTTAAAATGTAGGATTTGGCGGATATTTCTTTTGATTAAAAAACAAAATCTAATTTTGCTAGAACAGAGATACAATTAATGTGTGAATTGACTTGAGATGTTCGTGCATGTCTAAATTCTCTCAGTCTTGCACATGGGTAATTTTTTTTTCTTGTATGTGACCCACGTGATATGGTCCGTATGGATATTCTCTTTAGGCAATTTCAACTTCTCAAATGCATTAACAGTCTATTTCATAAAACGAGCAACGGTTGGGTGATTTTGATTTGTGTGATGCATATATGCTGGGCATGTTTGTTGTTATTTTTGATTGAATTGAATATGAGATGGTTGTTGAAGTCAATTGGAAGATTTGTACCTTAATTGAATAATAAAGGAAGTAGGTTAGTTAAAGCCTGTTGCGGTCCTGAAGCCATCAATCCCCCAACAACTTCTTCCAATGATCTCGGAATGTTGGCCTGAACAAAACTTGAATGTGTATCAGATGACGTCGCAGGGGACACAATTATAAAGTCCATCATCAAGCAGCTTAGCCAAATTATAATGCCAACCACCTTATCTTCTCTGGTCTGGCCTGCGATTTTCACCCGAATTACTTTTTGTGGGGGTTAACCTAAAGTGAACCAAAATTGAAACCATGGCAAACCGTATGAATCAACCTCATGCTAGGTAATAAAAAATGTCTCAAGGTCATCATCATTGTCATATTTCATCTATAGAAATAACAACCAGAAAATAAATGAACCAATTAACTATATTAAATAAAATGTACTCAGATCATCGTTTGATGCTATACATCCAACGAGAATACATACAATGCTTTTCATCTTATCCATAGTTGGATGGATTATCCATATTTTTAGGGTATTTTGGTATGTTATGAAAAGTAATGTCAAATCTATTGGAGAAGGACAAATTTATCTCTTGTGTTACAAAATATAATCCCAGAAAGGGAGGATTTAAAAATTTGGGACCTAATTATAACTTCGGACAATACAATAGAACTACTGCAATTTGTTGCTCATGCTGCAGGAAACATTCAATCACTTTTAAGATTAACAAAAATTATTTTGAATGTTTTTAGCCCAAATTATTTTGACATCTTGGTTGTTTGTCTCAGTAGGGTTTTAATAATCTTTGATTCATTGGGTTATTGTGACAGAGAATGAGCCGTTTGCTGGGATCCGTTAGCCGGTTTAAATATGTGTTTGTCGGTGGCCATCGACACAGTTCTTTGATCCATGGCAGTGCCGCTGTCAATATTTGATTGTCTCTTGCTGTTGGTAAGGAGATGATATTTAACAACAAAGTGCTCATTTTGTCTAATTTGAACTAAGTTTCTGTTACGCCAAACAATTTTCAGACTTAAATAACTTTATTACCCTTCTTTAAGTTCCTATATATTTCTAGTATTACATTCATTTAATAAAGTTACTGTACTTATTAAAAGGTTTCTGTTTTTATTAGAGCGAATTCTCCAGAATTGCATGATAACTGAAGACATGTAATTATGATCTATTTGCAATTGGCACCTGCAATGCTGCTGTTGCTTTATAGAAGAGAAGCGAGAAAGTATTGGTTAGCTCCAGGGGTGGCTTGTTGATGTTTTTGTGGCAGGGTTCCATTGGTTGTGAAAATATTATATTTTGGTGCTTTATTGATGTAAATACAAAGCTTCAAAAGCACCTAGTGATTGCAAAATGTTCCTCAAATTGTGCAGATATTTTTTTTATGAAAATTTTTAGCTGTTTGTGCGTTATCTTGTTTGGTTGAATTCAATTGGTATCAAATTACAATAAGATGTGGCTTTTTAGGCCCATTTTTGTCTCCATTTGATCTGTATGATAGTTTTCAAGTCTTAGCCTTGTTTATGATCATGAATCTTAATTTTATCCAATATGTAGTTTGTAATAAGATATTACTCTTCATGAAATTTTTTAGCATTGGCATTGTAAGTTTTTGATTTGAATCTTTGGATTGTTCATAGATGCAGTTGCAGTTGCTTTGATTGTCAAGTGCTACATATATTCAGATTGTCGGTATGTTAATTATAACATGCCTGTATCGCAAATAAGTGTAAGTAATAGTTTTAACAATGGCTTCATTGATCATTCCATCATTAAATTTTGTTGCCTATTTATGTTACTAATATCTTACTCATTGGGAGTAATTAAGGGGCTATTTTTAATTTTTTTTTTGTTTCGTTTTAGTTTGAATATATATATATATATATATATATCTGTCAAATTTGATTAGGATATGATTGATTTTAAAGAAAATAAACTATCTAAAAATTATTATTAAATGTTTTAATTTATTTTAAAATAAAAAAATAAAAATGAGTAAAAGTAATTTTCTAAACAAGTCTTTTTTTAAAATAAAAAAGATAAAACGAATAAAATTAATCCCAAATAAGAAACATGTAATTTTGAGGTAAATTGATATCTACAAAGTTGTTTTTCTTTTTTTTTTTTTTCTTGAAGATCAAAGATGTCATAAAATTATTTCATAGGCCTTGAACTTGCATATTATAAAATAAGTATATATGTATATGTCGAAAGGCAGTGGCAAGGGTTCTTAATTACTATTACCCGAGTTATTTGTCATTGTAGCAAAAACTTAGAAAGATGGTAAAGCATATTTGGAAGAAAGCTTAGAACAAAGGAAATGGTGGTCAAGATATTCCAAAGTTAATGATTGCAAGAAATTGTATCTTGCTTGGTGTTTGAACTTTCATCCTAGTTTTCTTTGGAGGATTTTTAAGGAAATAGCTTCATGCATGGATTACATCTTCACATTGCAATCATGACCTTGAAGATTATGAGCATGTACACTAGATAGATGTATAATACATTATAAAGGCATTATATGAAGCTATTAATGGGTTGTTGCAAAAGTGACTTAAGGTATAAATTGTTGAGTGATCATATGATACTTATGAGGGACTTATGATATGATGATGCATGCTTCAATCATAGAAATATTCTAGCATCATTATACATGATAATCAATATGATGATTATCTTTTTAGAATCGAGGCATACTCTTGAGATTTGTATCTACGGTAGGATTCTAGATGTAAATGGAAGAATTATAGGATTTTATTTGTAAATTTTGTGTGGTTCTATATAAGCCAAAATGTTAATAAATAAATAAAATTATTGCAAAATTATTCTCAATATGTATCAAAGCAGGCAGGCGATCCCGCTATGACTGTTGCGCGAAGGGTTTTTCGGTACAGGGAGTGCGGCTCGGTGAATGGGATCGCACGACTCAGAAGGCACGAAAGAGGAAGATCATGGCACTTTGTGAATGGAGGTATTTCGGAGCAAGGTAGGTCACACATATAGGGAAACATCGAGATTGCAACTTGGAGCATCGAGAAGGGAGGCGAAAGCTTCTGCGCAAGGTCTTCGGTGCAGGGAAATCAGACTTGCGAGGCTTGTGCAAAAGGGGCTCACGCTGGTGCAGGGCAACACTATGCAAACTATATTCAATAGGGAAAGTAGTAAGATTTCACAATTGTGAAAATTTGTGTTGGATTTTAAACTGTTCGTGTGAATAGAGACATGCAATCTACTTTGTATGGTGTGCGACAGAGCCGTGTGAGGGGGGGGGGGTAGACAAATCTTCAATTGGATTGGTTCACGTGAACGATTTGTGGCGACTGGGAAGAATGACGAGAAATTAATTGCATTTAAAACGGGTATAATAGGTGCCCAGGTGGAGACTTGCAGGAGCTATAATTGTGGAGAAGTGGGACATCTGAGCTAGGCTTGTCCAAAGCTACCCAAGGAGAGAAAGACGGGTAGACGTGGATCGTCTAGAGAGGGCTATCAGACAAATCTTATGGTAGCAGAGAACGAGGAAGACAAGGGTGGTCTTTACCGATGAGGATCATAAGTTACTTGAGATGTTAAAGAGGAATGAGAGAGCGACATGTGACTGAGAATGCATCCACCTTATTGTCATTCAAGAGGAACATTGCTAGTTATGCTCACTCAACCGAAGGTGCCCGTCATATACATGCTCTGCCTTTATATCCAACACAAGTTCACCAAAACAAATAGTGCATCTCGATAGGTGTCGCTAGTGAATTCTCATCCTATACTCACTTATCAGTTCCAAAGAGCATTTAAACCGTCGATGGACAACATAGTTTGTGGCTGGTAAGGGTACTGTGAGGTATACTAGTTCTATGACTTTGTCCAATGTCTTGCATGTTCATTCATTTCCAATGAATCTTTTATCCATTAGTGTAATTATATTCCAACTAAGATGTGTTGTTTCATCTGATATTCCAAAGATGATCTTTCAAGAGAAGGGGATTGGTTTATGATATAGTAGATTATGGTACTTAGATAGATAGGGGATGGACTCAACCTTGGTATCCATGGTTGAGAATGTTGGAGCAGGAGGATCTGAGGGAAGTGTGGAGAATGTATTACTAATAAAAATAAAAATTGTGTGTGATGCTTGTGAGTTTGGCAAGCATACAAGGAGCTCGTATGCTAGTTTTGGTAAACAAAGTTTTTATAATTTTTATTTAGTGCATTCAAAAGTATGGGGAATTTGTTCTACAACCTCGAAAGATGGTTACAAATATTTGTGACTTTTATTGATTATTTTTCACGTGTTACTTGGGATTGAAGTGGCCGGCGAATCTGAGGGGCTGCTCTTATCCCAGAGAAAGTATGTAATAGAGCTCTTCATGGAAATAGGTATGCGGGGGTGCAAACTTACATTCTCTCCAATTGATTAAATGGTCAAGCTGAGTGCACCAACAAAAGGATTTGATCTTCAGGAATAATGAGCAAGCAGACATTGAAGGCTTTTGTAATTCTAACTAAGCATGATGTGCACAAAACATACACTCTACATCAAGATGCTGCATGTTTGTAGGTGGCAACTTGGTCTCGTGAAAGAGCAAGAAATAGTAAATTGTAGCAAGATCAACGGTAGAGGCAAAATACAGGGTCATGGCATTAGGATTTGCTGAAATGATGTGGCTGAAAGCCTTGTTGGTTGAACTCAAAGTGGATTTGGGAACTCAAATGAAGTTGTGGTGTGACAGCAAGTCGCCTTTCAACATTGCCAACAACCCGGTGTAACACGATGGAACAAAACATGCAGAGATTAATAGATTCTTCATTAAGGAGAAGTTGAATATCAGATTGTTGGAACTAAGCATGTAGCTACTGGAGAGTATGTGGCTGATTGCCTCACTAAAGGACTTTGCTCATTGAACCTAACTAGATTATGTGACAAGATGGGCTTAGTGAATATTTTTTGCCCACCGCGATGTAGAGCCTTGAGATTTGTATCTGATGTAGGGTTCTAGTTGTAAATCGAAGAATTTTAGGGGTTTATTTGTAAATATTTTGTGGCTCTATATATAATCCGAAATGTTAATGAACCGAACAAGATTATTATTACAAAATCATCTTTGCAACTCTAGGATCTATCATGATGGCGCTGAAGTTATGAAATATGTATGGGCCATATGTAGCTTTGTATATATATAAAGAAAATAGAAAGGTATATTCTCTCGCTTAAGAAAAAGTGCTATTAATGTTATTCAAGAGAATGAACTTTCAAATCACAAGCTTATTAGTTCTCCTGCCCATGTGGATACTCAAGTTGTTTAAAATAGATGATAGCCCTTTGGTTATTCATATCAATATCAAAGTCAAATTTAAAAGTATATATAGTTATTTAACTATATTCGAGGGCAATATTTCTTTTATTATAAGAATTCAGAGCCAGCACATACAAGCATCAAATTAAAAGCATCGAGAGACTATTTTGCACGTTCTCAAACATGCTAAAAAGTCTATTGTATATTAAATTGAGCACTTCGATGTGAAGGCATTCCGAGATGACAACAACATTGTCTGCTCAGTTAAACGACAAAAAAACCAACATTTAAAACCTGTATTTTTGTTAGAAGTTATTTGTTCACGTAGAAAAATTAGAAACAACGTATTATAACAATATTTAATGCTAGGTTGAATACAAAACTATGATTCATTCTAGACTTAAACATTATGATAAAACTCCTATACAATTTTTCTCGAGTTACTCTATGAATCTATATAGCATGACAATTGTGTTATTGTCTAGCATGCTAGCAACCCCAATTTTTCATAAGAAAGCTACACATGTTGAGAAAGATTGCCATTATATAAAGATTAAAAACCTCTTCTCCTCCATCCTTAGGATCATCCACCCTTCATTCAAACATGTAAATGCAAAATTATTGGTTGGTATGCATGTAAATGCCCCTTTAATTTTATACATAATATGTGTTAAATTTATCTCTAAATAATTCGAAACTAATATTAAAAAAAATTAATCATACCATCATAGTCAATTAGTATTATTCTGACATAAGTTTTACAAGCTTACAAATCATAAGAGCACTAAGAAAAGCCTTAGCATTCAGCATTCAGCTGCTCTTCAATTATAAAAGGAAAAAAAAGAAGACAGTGCCAAAGGATTTAAATTGCCCTGCGGAGCAATGCATCACGAAATCACCGGAGCCGGCGGAACTCCGCTCTTATCGGCGGCAGCCACCGTCGCCGGAGTGCCGGAGTCCATCACATGCTTGGCTTATGGGTGTAGGAGAGGTGATGGTTTCAGGTGCATTAATGAAGCTCCGAGAGGCAAAAGCAGGCTTTTAAAGAAGAGGAGATGGCATATTCTAAGCATATGCAGGGGAATATTAATTTGGATATGCCAAGAATAGTGCTTTTCCTCCTTTTTCTAATCAAGGGTCAATATGCAAGAATTTGGATTTTGATATATTTCTCTCTTTTTCTAAAATTTTTATTTATTTATTTATTTATTTATTATATCCTGCCTAGTTATTTTAAATATTTAAATGTTTTATATATCTAACACCTAAACTTTCATATTTTCATGCAAAAAGGCCCAAGTTATGAACATCATAAATAAATATTTTCATGAAAAGGTCTAAATGTCAATTTCAAGATGTTAGATATGTAAATAAATAAAAGTTGTGTGATATGCATGTGAGTTATTACTATTTCGTGTTGAAAATGAAGTGAAAGGTTAGGAAAGGTTCATAGAGGTGATGTACACATGTCTCACTAACGTCCTGTCGTATTTACAGATCTAAAAACATTCAAGTTATTAAAATAGTGTAAGAACTAAGAAAAGACTCTCATGGTCACCACACCACTCAAAGAAAGTGAATTAAGAAATTGATTAATAAAGTTAGCTCCTAATAATTGAGATTTTTTTTTAATAATTGTACCATCAAAACTAACCATTGATCTCAGCCATGATTTTAGGAACTAAAAGCTTGCCATGGTGATTTGGGGGCATTTACAAAACACAACACAATTCCTTTGTATTTACACATCTTACACCTAAACAATTGGTAGATATGTAAACTTTTAAGTTTGCATACATACCATCTTATACATGCATGAAAATATATATTTCAAAGAAAGATTTGTGTGGTATAAAAGTTAAAAGAAAAAGTTAGGTGTTCTGTACGTGAAAACATAGGAATTGGGTGGTTTTAGGTAAATGTCTCCTTTTTTTATGAACGTGAGACAAAGTAGGTGCAGTATTTCATGCTGAAAACTCCTTTTCCTATCTGGTCTGCAAATTAAATAATTGCTTTACTGATTGCACAAAAGTTTCAGTCCTATGGAATAAAAGAACAGGGGATTTACATAAGTACCAACCAATTCCTATGTATTAAGATATCAACTCCTCAAAACTTCTATTTTTATGGACATACGGCCTGATTTCTTTGTTTCAGCAAAAGTTGGGAGGCCTGTAGGTAAAAATTGAAGTTTGGAAGTTTGACAAGTTAATACATAGGAATTAGGTGGTAGATATGCAAATCTACCTCAAAACTAAAAAGGAAGAAAAGAACATTTCTCAAAATGCTGTTATAAGATATGTTTAAGAGCTTCTATGTGTGGTAGAGAAGGGAGATCCAACAGGAGCTGCAAGGCCTAATTGCCTCATTATCTTCATGCGGCGAAGTTTTCTTGCTGGATTATCTGCAACAGCCATCTCCTGAAAAAAACGTCTCAAAATGATATTATTAAATTGAGTTTATTTTCTGAAAATAAATAATTAAACCAAATAAAAAAAACTTTTATGTAGGATAAATTAAGCAAAAAAAAAAAAAAAAGATTCGAACTTGGCAACAAAATTACATCAAAATGAATCTTTGTTTTTCTTTTCCTTTTGCCCCTCCCTCCCTCTTCATCATGATCATCCTTGCTGCTGCTGCTGGAAATGGAGGTTTTTGATGCATCTGATGCAGCAACACAGTCAAAAATGGTAACAAAATTATGTGCCAAATCAGTAATTACAACAAAATTATGCACCTAAATAATAATTAGCAGAAGTATTTCGAGGTTTTTTGCATAAATGTGATAGAAAGATTGTAAGAGCTGAAGTACCAGGCGACTTATCAGTTTGAGTTGGGCTCCTTAACTCAACAGCAAATCCATCTTGTGATGTTCCAAGGCTTATACTCTCAAGTTTGGACAAAGCCTGAAAAGCAAGAAGAGAAAGAAAAAGTATTTCAAATTTAGTATGAAGGGATGGAAGTTTAAGATAGAATTGCAGAAATACCTGCTTCAGGGCAATTTGGAAAACTTCTGAAGGATTTTTGCTCCTTTCCTCAAAGTACTGCACGCAGGTGTTCTGATTTATAATAGTACACAGGATTAAAAACAGCCTACAAATTATTTGAGGAGCAAAAAAAGAAAAAAATATGCAATTAGCGAGCTAAAAGTCAAAGTTTTGCATGACTCTACTCACCAATTGCCAAAGAAAAGACGAACAATGCAAGCACTTATTTTGCTATTGGTCAAACTTTTCAAATATTTATGGAATGGGCCATTTTCCTCCACGAACAAAATCATCATTCTACTCCCATATATTTTTTTTGGGTTTTATGACCATCTAGTGTTACATCAGAACAGCATATTCTCTTTGATATCATTAAAACTAGCGGTACAAATGAATTAAAAAATGATTAAGATTGTTTGCAATGTAATATCGTCTACCAATTGGTTTTAGGAAGATTTACATACATACAACTCAATTCCTATGCATTTACATATCTAACAAGTATCACCTAAACTTCAATTTTTACATATATGCCGCCTATGCATAAAATTGTGTATTTCACTTTTTAAATGTTTAAATGGTGTTATAAATATAAAAAATAAAATTTTTGTGTTAGATATGTAAATACATAGGAATTGAGCGGTATGTATGTAAATGCCCCCTTGGTTTTATATAATACTCAATTTTTTATGTCAAATGCAATGAATTGAACCATGCAACAAAAAAGTTGAATGGGACTAGTTTTCAAGTTTTTCTCAGCCCATACTTAGTTTGGAATGTATTAAAGATAAAGATTTTCATCCTTAATCATAATTTACTTTTCCTAAAAATACGGCCTTATGTCTGTGATTTTGAGCATTCTTGGATCATGAATAGCATGAAACACTTTTTTTTTAATCTTGCTCGACTTCCAGTTGTTCTTCTTCAAGCAATATACAACCCGACATCTTCAAGTACCTTCGTTTGGTTTGATAACAATTTATTGCAATTTCTATAATATTCAATCATTCTCACAAAGTTGCAATGCACTCTGTGTTGATTTGGTATCATGGGGAATTTCTTGTTAGTTTTTTTCCTACATTTCATCAATTATGCGGAGTATTACACTGATTACATCAATTTTTAGAATTTCTTCTCCACACGCATTTTTTTCTCTATCCACATATGCCCACACATCAAACTTTCCTCTCATCAAGCAGTCACCAATGCTCCTCCTCTCAACCTCCTCCTTACCCTAAAAAGCCCAAACCATATAACAGATGCCCAAATCATTTTCTAAACCAACTCTTACTAATTTCAAATGTTATAAAAAATCAATTTCTAATAAAAATTTGAAGCCAGTAATATTGATCATTGGAAGCAACAATTTATTGAAAGATCGCCAAACTTATCCTCCAAAAGGATAAATAGAGCTTTCAGATAATATCATCAAGGCACTACTGCAAATAAAAATTATACCTCTGAAAGACAAAAAAATATAAGTATCCAAAAAGGCTTACTATAATGCAATAATTTAAAATTGAGATACCAATTGATCAAAGAATGGTTCTTCAAAGAAGTGAGAAACTTCTGTTGGAGTTTTCTCAATGAAAAATCGAAGTTGTTATCAAGATTGATCGAGCCAAAAAAAAAAAAGACTGAATGAATGATATATAGCTGAATAGTAAACTTTCTGTGGCACAAAAACATGAACATTCTGTAGTATAAAGAGGAGCACATCCCAATAATCACACTGCTGATGTGAGGTTAAAGAAGATGCAATTTATATCCACAATCTCCCTATAAAGTTTAAAGAATATTAATTAAAATAAAATTTAAATCATAAAAATAGCTAAATATTATTCTTCTGATATGAATCTTCAAGGATTAAATGCAAAAATAGCATATTCTTGTCCAAGTTTTCTTTTGTAATGTATTCAAGCTCTAGTTTAATTAATGCTTCGCTGTTTCCACTAAGGATAATCCTACCTTAGTTTTATATTGTTGAGATGAAGATTTAGCATCTTCTGTAGAGCTCAGTAGAGCATACAAAAATGTTTTTAAACCCGCCTTATTTAATGGAGCTCAATAGAACATGACATGACCTACTATGTGCTACGGACCGTCCGATGAATTAAATTTTTCCGGATTTGGAATCATTCAGCAATACCTTCAAATTTTTATTATAATCTAATATTTTGAGTTATTCGAGTTATATATATATATATATATATATATATATATATATATATATATATAGCAATATATAATATTTTAAAAACGTCAACAAAAATAAGCACCAGAAACAATTCATATAAGCATCTGTAGTTAAATTTTTTGTATAGTAACTCTGAAAAATTATAACACTCACATTAGGAAACTGAGAAAGATCTGATGCATTTACCCATGCTCTGCAATTTTAAACAAAAAAAAAAAAAAAAAAAGTGATGTTAGTCTACGAATCAGATGCCATAAAACCTGTTTTAGAGATTTAAAATATAGAAAATAATAGCAGTAAAGTTGCCTTCCTTTTGTGGATTTCCAAAAGCTGCACCAAAGCTCTTGCAGTAAGTTCACAATCATTGTCTTTCAAAACTTCTGTGTCCATCACCTAAATCAATCATAAAAGAGCTCTAACCAAAACAAGCTAATGCTAAAATTGAGAGAAAAGGAGTAACTATATTACATAAGAAACCATTACAAATCAAATAATTAGTAGTGTGCCATCTTACTTCTGCTGGCCACCAGCCATGATGAATATCTTTAAACCAGACTATTTTTCCTGGAGCTAACCAAGCATCAGCATCCCTAGCAGCTGGTAAAGTAGAGTTCTCTGAAGTTAAAAGTAACAGCTCTTCGGGGGCATGTTTATTGATAGAGCTGCTTGAATGAGTTCCAACTTTCCTGCTCCAGAGAGGAAAGAGATCAAATCCCTTCTGCTGGTGAGAGCACAAGGATATAAAATTATGGATTTAATAAAAAAAACAAAGTTTTAAAACATACCAGTTCTTTGATATCAGTAATAAGGTCTCATCTGGTTATTTGAAAAGTAAAATAATGACACTTGAGGAATTTTGAAGGAATTTGTTGTATTAAAATGCTTTAGAAAGCGGTGGACTTGAATTCACTCACTTTGTGCAAGAAAATGAAATCATGTTTGAAAAATTCTTAAGTTATTTTGTAAGGTTTTAAACCAATATTGATTTAACTGGATTCAAAATCTAAAAAATCAATAATGTTTAAGAACATGATTTCTAAAATCAAGCAACCAAAATTGTCCCTACACAAATTACTTGGTAGTTAAAAAATGAAGAATGCTGTTCAATTTATAGAGACCAACAAGGCAGGTTAAGAAAAAGGTAAATTAAAGCAAGTATTTTGGCATCTTTATTGAGATAGCTGCATGAACTGGAGCAAGAACAGGAAGAGAAGAGAGAAGATTGAGTAAAAAAACATAGATTGTATTTGAAAGAAAGATATTGAGAGCATAAAAAGCAAGACCGGACAACTAAAAAAACAAAAAATCCTTCACTAACATTACTCAAGGCAAGCCATAGGACAAACCGGTTTTTGCAGAAACTCAGAGAATCGGATTTCTGAACTGACTCGGCTTCATTAGCATGTTTCTGAATAGATTCAGACATAATTCCCTGTCCTTCATTGCTAAACACGCCACACTGATCTACTGAAAAATCAGGCAAATCTTGACCGTCCAGACAAAGAGTCGTCATAACTTTGATCAGCACTAACAGAACTATTTCACCACTGAGAAGCTGAGTGAATCCTGCAATGTTTAAGGACCAATTAGCAAAATCAGCTTAGATCATAAAAGCACGCACTAATTAAATAACCGCAATAAGATAAGTACACAAATTAAAGATAATGAGAAGCATGCTCCGCATATACATTTCTACTCAGTAAACATGATCTGGAGAATAAAAAGAATGAGAAAAGTTTCCCTCCTATAAAACAAATGTGTGTTTTGTAAACATCAAACAATTGATAAAAAAACAGCAATCATAAACAATGAACACACCCTGATTAAAAAACTCCGAAAAGAGCAATTATTTCGGGCAAAGTAATATCAAGCATAAACTTTGCCAAACTTAAAGCGAACTATGTTTGCACAAAATAAGAAAAAATTAGGGTGGTTCCACTTAGCTGAGTTCCAAAGATCGAGTTCCAAAGGCCAGATTGTCACTGCCTGATTGGCTGAGTTCCAAAAGTGGAACTCCAAGTGCTTTGTTCCATATTTGAGCAACTTGGGTATTAATGCTTGTACAATTATGTATTTTTAAATAAATCATTAATGCCCTGACAGCTGAAGTATGAAACTTAGAACTTGAAATTCTGCCCTCAAAATTCTTTTTTTTTGTCCAAAATTTGACAAGAATTAATTCAAAAATACATAATGCCTCATACTATTATGCACTTTTTAATTAATCTTTGCCAAATTTGTACCCAAATAAATGACACTCCAATGTATATAAGTAAGCAGTCAAAATTTTGGAATGGAGACACATCTTTCAGGAATACTCCAAGGCTTTTCAAAGGAAATGTACACCTCCCCCCCCCCCCCCCCCCCCCCCCCTAATGTCATATTGTTCTTACCACCATAGGGGTCCTTTTGCCATTACCTCCTAGTTTAATGGGGCATTTTAACATTCATGTGGCAGTATACCATTGTACATATTAAAATAGCTTTTCATGATGCTTTGATATTTATCCTCAAAAATAAACTATTTGCATTAACGGGCATCACCCTAATACATCTAAGACTGAATTTTCTAAATCATCCAGGTTATCACTGAAATATATCATGCAACAGTATTTCCATAATATAGAAAAAGAACATTTACATCCATATCACTCAATTCTTATGCATTTACATATCTAACACCTAAACTTCAATTTTTACATATTTGCAGTAGAACAGCGTGATAATTCTAGGAAATGAAATTCTATCCAAACAGTTCCAGAAAACTGTGAAGCAGCAATTTGCATGCAGGTTATGAACCAGATCATTGAGATCCAGAAAATGGCAAAGAATTTGCTACGGATGACCTCCTATATGCGATCGACCGTTTCACGGATTAAAATTTTCCAGATTTCGAATCAATAAGTAGAAATCAACATTCTGTTACTCAAATATGTCAAAACCCTTGAAGAGACATACGGGGAAAACGGTGACCAGCTTTCAAAACGCTTTAAAATAAGCGAATTTGCGAATCCAAAACGTCTCTTTAACAATGGCATTTAATCAAAGAAGGAAATAACAGAACAAAGATTCCAGAAAGATACAGACCTTGGCCCGATCGAGCAAAAGCTTAAGCGCCCCTCTATTCGGCTGCCGGCATCAAATTTCCACCACAACGGCAGTCGGCTGACACAAGGTTTTTGAGATTGCGTAGAAAAGACAAATAATTCAGTCGAGCGAAGGGGAGATTGAGAATCTGGAGAATTTAGGGAATATGTGATCCGTCCAAGATCTTGCCTTTTCTGAAAATTGCCACGAAACTCAGCTATAAAAACTCCTCCTTTTTTATTTTTTCAATTCAGTTAATGGCACGAACCGCCGTGTTGGCACGTTTGCCGTTAACTGGTTCCACAGTATTCTACCTCTTTTTTTCTAGTTCTTGATAAAAGGGGGTGTCCCATAGCATAAAACTTTTATTAGCATATAATCATAAATTTAATAAAAATTAAGTCAAATATTAAATCTAAACTATTCAAATTGTCTACTTTTAATCTAACCAATCATGAAAATGAATTTCTAAATCTGAAGAGTAAGAAATAATCAGGTGCGAGGCCCTCATGTACCGATAACCAATCAGGAGAGAATGTAACGACGATAAATTCACATATTCTTCCTGAATGGTTGTCCATAGGTGCCCAATTTTCCCTTCTATTCTCAAATTCAAATTTTAGCCTAAGAGACATTAAATTTAAAACACATTAATTTCTATTTATATTAACCTAATATATAGTAATAAATTCATTATCCTTAAATATATATATTTATAGCAGCACTTTAAATGATTATTTTCCTTTTCTTTTAATAAAAAAAATATAGATATTCTTTAATTTGAATATCTATCTTATTTATTTCAGTAGATAATCACATCTAATTTAATAACATTAAACATCAATCCTAATCCGTTGCCAGGTGGAGCCATCCACCCTCGTGAAATCATGCCATCTGTAGCAAGAAAGACACCTACCCGATTACTCTTCTCCTTCTTCCTCTTGCCGTAATTGCAGCACAAAAACCAGCAAAATCAAAACTTGAAATTAAAACATGGAAGGAGAAAGAAAGAAAGCAGAAGATGAGGCTCCGCTGCAGGAAGGTTTTGACTTTAAAAAAGAAGCACTTTTATTCGCTTCTTCTCTCAAGAAAGGCTGGCAATACGTAGAAGCGTACTTCAGAGGACAGGTATAATTGCTAATATAAAGTCATCTTCTTTTTTCTTCCTCACGCGCGCACATACACTCTCTCTGGTTAGATTTATCGCTTGTCTGTAATTTGTGGGTAGCAGGCAATGAGTTTGACGGCTAGAACTGAGAAGGAAGCCAGTGAAGCAGAATTGCAGAAGGCAAAGATGCAGGTTGAAGCCACAGATGAGGCAGAGAGAAGAAGGATTGAATTGAATAAGCGTTAGAGATTCATATTTGGTGCTTTATTCTGTGTTTTTTTTTTTATTTTGTAATGGTTTGGATTTTTGTTGGAGTTTGTTAGTTGCAGAACTGAAGGAGTGGTTGATTGTGAGAATTATGAGATTCTGATGATCTAAGATAGGAAATTGATGTATATTGCGTTTGAATGATTGTGGATTTGATTGAAGAGAGCTGTTTTTCAATGG
Organism: Phalaenopsis equestris; assembly: GCF_001263595.1. Taxonomy (NCBI): domain Eukaryota; kingdom Viridiplantae; phylum Streptophyta; class Magnoliopsida; order Asparagales; family Orchidaceae; genus Phalaenopsis; species Phalaenopsis equestris. Next base: position 65,886,703 of record NW_018164444.1, on the reverse strand, counting down.
TGGTGATTGGCAACATATAGGATTTAAACTTGGAAAATTTTAGTAAATCCTTTAAAGCTGAGTTTAGTAGATTTTTTTACAGGTTAGATCTCGAATTTTATTTTTTATATAATTGATGTTGAATATTGTTGAATCCTGATTTGCACGTCAATCAAGTCCCAATGAATGAAGCGGGATTTACACCTGATAATTAGAGATTAAGAAGAGAGAGATATTTCATGTCTAACTTTGTATCTTTTGTACATGAAATGACATAAAATGTAGTAAGATTACATTTACGCGCTTGCTTTAATGGTGACTATATAATATATTATAGGTATTATATATATATATATATATATGCTTTCCTTATGAATTCTGTGTATATGAGAGATTTACATATTAAGAAAATACATTAAAAAATCTTTATGTATTGACTTATATGGAAAATTTGAGAGTCGTATGGATTTAAAACGAAACAATGCAAAAAATCTGATCCGAGTCTATTGCTCGGCTGCTCGGGCTTAGTCGGCTGAGCTGGTATAGATTTGATTCGATAAGACCGGTCTGGTTGGTTAGGCTTAGGCGGCGTTGTCGATCAGCTGAGCTAGTATTGCTTTAGCTCAATAAGATCGGTCTGATCAGTTAGGTTGAGTTGGTGCTGTCAGTCGATTGAGCTTATTTAGCTTCGGGTCGACATGATCGGTTAGGTAGATCAGGCTTTTGTCAATCAATTGATTTAGTTTGAATATCGACCCTCGATCCTTAGATTAGGAGTTCTTGTATGCGATGCGAGATTAGACTATCATGCAGAGGGTGAATCATTGTAATGTGATATGCAACTCATCGATATGAAAGCCTACAAGATGACTATAATACTATATTGTATTCTCAATTATTGATTCCTGATTAGAAGCCGTAGAATGGCTGATGATAATGAGAAACTGAGACTTTCCTCTGATTAGATTTACTGGAAGGTAGGTTGATGCCTTTTTGTCATTGTCCTAACTCGATAGGTCTTTGGCTTTGGCTCATACTGCAATGTCTGATTAGATAAGTGAGTCTCGCGTTCTTTTATCGATGGGTTCTCCCTTGTTGTACATTCATTCTAAATCCTAAATCATTAATAGTGATTTAATTTTTATTCATTCCTAATTATATTAATTAAACAAATTATTAATCACTAATTTCTAAATCTAAAACTAGTTATTATCAAGTCAAAGTAAATCATAAATATTATTAACTTAATTAACGTAATATGTACTAAAATTAATTAACACTTATTAGTTAATTCAAATTTATAATTAAAATTTTGCCTCTCTCTTGTAAGAAATTGACAAAATTGCATGGTGAAACATTCATCTTTCTATTCCTTTCTCTCCCGATTGAAACCCTGAGAGAAAAGAAGCAAAGAAGTTGCCGAAGGAGCTTGTTAGTGAAGGCATTGACTTGTCTTCCTTCCATTCAACTAAATCTCTTAAATCCGTCAACTTACAAGGGTTAGTAACTTCTAGATTTAGACTCAGGCTCTGTTTGTTCCAGCTTTTAGAACTTACTTTTTATGAAGACATGATTTTTATGTGTTTGGGGAGCTCCGTTTCTTTGCCTACCTCAGCTAATGAGATAAAGACTTGTTGTTGTTCTTGTTGTATGATCGATTTTTGTTTAGATATAATTTTCCAAAATTGTTTTAACATTATGTTACATACTCAAAATCTCAAACCTCTCCACAAGCACAACTAATAAAAGATGAACAAGTCTGGGCTGAATTTGATTAATTAATCAAATTCAAACTCAAATTGAGGGAAATTTGTCTTAATAAAAAAATTAATAAAAATGGTGAAAAGATGTGATAATTTCTGTTATTTTAACACAGAGTAGTTAATAAATAAATATTAAACTTAAAATGTTATATATATATATATATATATATATATGTAAAATAATAAGAATAATAATAATAATAGGTCATTCTTAACTATAAAGTCACCACTGCAGTCTGAAGTTGCGTTTTGCTTTAAATTTTAGTTGATCTTTTAAATTTTTTATCATTAAAACTTATTTTTATAATCAGATAAAAGATGATATCTGCAAAGTATATAAATATTACCATTTTTTAAGAAAATTAAACTCCTCGTAATAATTTACTAATTTTAGAGCGAGTCCTCCCAAATAGAAAAATGAATACGTCTGTAACTTGAAAATAGATTACAGGAAGGATATTAAGAAGTTATAATCGCGTTATAGCCTCTATAATCTTCCTGTAACCTACCTGTATTTTTTGATAAGTTCCGTGTTATAAATATCCACGCTGTAACCTATTTACAGTTTAGAGACATACAATTTTTTCCCCCCAAACATACCCTAGTTACTAAGCTGACAGACCAGCATTCCTTCTCCCTGCTCCGTTCTCTTCCATCCTCCCTCAAATCACGTAAACCCTAATCTTCCTCCGGCGAGCATTTCGAATCTAATTCCATGGAAGTGTAAGTACATCTCCGCTTTCTTTCACCGTAATCCTAAACCAAAATCTCATCAATCAGCTCTTATGCCCGCCATTTCTTCCCTCAGATCCGAAGTTTCCGAGTTCAAGGAATCTGACTTTGCAGCGGCAAGGCGCATCTCACTTCCTCCAACAACGACGAGCGTCCACGTTACAGCTTTGGACGGCCTGGTGAACGTCAACTCTCTCTTCACAGTCGCCGTCTTCGTAGGTCTCTCCCTAACAAGCCCCGGCCAGCGGAGCCTGGAGAACAACACGGCCTGCGATGCCGGGCCAGACGTCGTCCGCAACCTCCTCGTGTTCGAGGTGGTTTCCTTCAGCTTCTTCCTCTTCTCGAGCCTTATCGCGCAGGGTCTCAAGATCGCCATCAATCTTCTCAACAGCAACGATGTGGACGAGACCTTTAGAGCACATATAAACGCGCGCGTGCTTCGCCTGGGTATGCTTGGCTCGGCAATTGGATCGGTAATGGGCAGTATCTTTCTCTTGCTTTCCATGGTTAATGTGATACAGATCCGGCTGGGTATGCTTTCTTGTGGCAGTAACGCCGCCGTTCGAGCTGTTGCGGCTCTTCTCACCCTCGTCTGCACCGCTCTTGCTGTTTACATCTCCACCATCTTTTACGCATTCACTCACTGATTTCTGAGCCACGATCGTACATGTGCTGAGGTTTTGTTATTGCAAGAAGGTGGGTATTTCAAATTAGGAGCTGTTTGGTTCGGATGCCGATCAGATGTTTGGTGAAATGCTTTGCTCAATGTTCTGTTTCAGATCTTTTTTTGCCATTGGGCCGATTAACTGAGCTTGACGACTGGAGAATTTTAGGCAAATTGTACGATTTCGACCATTTTGACAGGAAGATTAGAGTTTATCTTTCTAACAATCTCTTTTTTTTAGAATTCACAGATGCTATAGTTTGATTGTTCAAAGCTTGTTTCTTTTTTTTTTCTACATGAATTCTTTGTTGTTAGGAGTTGGAGATGGTAATTGATGAAAAGTTTGGTTTTTTAGCCTGAAATTGAGTGCGGTTTTCACATTTAGACTTTGGTATTGACATGTGTAGCACTTAAAATATCAAAAAATAAACTTAAATAGCTTCTAATCTAGCTCTTTTAGTCATTAGGCCATATGATCCGAACTGCCAAATGCTAGTCGGCTTTATCAGGCAAATTCCTGATTAAATTTGTGTTATGATATATGTTGAATCATTAGAGTTTTTTTATGGTAAAAGATGCTACTTGATTAACATTTTCTCATGGGGTTAAAAGAATAAGAATTTATGGGTTTTGTTATAATGATATATTTTTATGATTGAGAATATTTTATCAATTATTGTCAGAAGACGATATATGGAAGAATCGGCTGACGTGCTCGTTGCCGTCGTCGTACAATTACTTTCGACTCCAAAGCAAGAATTGCGCGTGTATAACTAAAGGCGAGATATTTATTGATTGGAAGCTGTTAATGTGAACATATTCCACCTCTGGGAAGATTTCAATTTATTTTTGGAAAAAATATTACCTGAGGATCAGTATTTCAATGGAGATGTGTCACGTGACATTATTGTGAGACCAGCATATGTGACACCTCCTCATTGGAGTACTGATGCATCAAAATACTTTTGGGGGCATTTCCATAAATAACAGATGATTCTTATGTGCTTACTTATCTAGCAACTAACTTTTCATATTTACAAGCACAAAACTCAATTTTTTAAGATTAACACGAAAAAAATTAACTATTATTGAATTTTTTCAAAATGAATTACGTCTTTTCATTCATAGATTATGACTTCAAAGCGTTATAAATATAAATATATCGAATTTGAGGTATTAAATATGTGAAGATACAAGAATTATGTGCTATGTACCTAAATTTCCCTTTATATTTTTTATGAATATAATGTTTGATCTTAAAACATAGAATTCAGTCTTTCTTTTGTTCGGAAAAACATGAGCTTCGGAAGATTTTTATTTTATACACATCCATGGGGGAGTATTTAAAAGAAAAAAAACATCAGCTTATTTTCTTAAGCGGGTAAATTGCATAACATTCTTGAAAATCAATAACTCACATAATGATAAGCTCATGAATTTTGTTATTCATTAATTTTCTACTTGTTGGGTACTTTTAGTACCTTGGTCCTGTATTTTTTTGTAGGTTCATTAAACTTGGGAGAGACTATGTAGAGAGGGAGAACAGGATGGAGGTATTCTTTGGGCCTGAACTCTCTGTTTCTTTTGATGATTCTCCTACGACAGATAGGAGCAAATGATTTAATTTCTCACTAGAAGTTAGAGATGAGAGAGAGAGAGGCCCTAAGATGGATGATTCTCCCCATAGTTTGCCCTTCTCCTCCCTAAATATATAAGAGGAAAATAATATAAAATTATGGATAATACGGTACAAAATATATCTGATGTATCTTGCCGAAAAGATTGTGATGCAGATCTCAGGCTACTCATCAATAATGTGGGAGCATTTGTTAATCCCTTTAGTGCTGATCCTTACTTCAGTTGTTTGTTATTCCAGAGGATCACTATCAAGGGCCGACTCCTCAAACGGGTCTGACTAGTGTATCTGCCCATGCAAAAGTGATAAACAGAACTTCAATATGTCTGATCGATCCGCGAGGTCATGCAGTTCTTAGATGTTCATTAGTCGGAATCATTCCAAGAAAGCCTATTCATTACATTATAGGCCCCATGGTGGCCAATTATCAAATACAATAATACTCTATCAAACTATTATATTCTAATATAAAAAAAATTGTAAGAGATGACAAAGATATTAGTAATAATTACATAAAATGTTATAATTTTTATTAATGTTAGTTTGACATGTACTTAAGTTTATTATTTTCTTTCAACATGAAATATAACATATAAAAATAAGAGGGTACTACATTATCATAAATCATTTGATCAAGCATGAATCTCAATGTAATATTTGAATATAAAACATCTTGAATTATAATAAAAAATTTTTTAGCTTCAATTTTAGTAAACTTATAACATCGCCGAACATTTCAATGTTACAAACTCAAAGATATCAAAAGTGAGTCAATTTCTTCCAATTCAAATAAACCCAAATCAAGTAATTAAAATGTTGTTAACATTTTAAATAAATGTTCAAACAATCTACAAATTGAACATGCTTTTATTTGAACTCAATTTTCCATAAGAGAAATCCAATGATTAAGGCGCTTACATCTTCAATACATGATCTATGATGAAAAGAAATAACATTAGTTATTTAAGCATTTTTCAGGACCTTTGTTAAAATAATCAAAATGCAACTATCAATTATAATAAATAGATCAAATCTTTTATGTGAATGGTGTTTGGACTTAAAAAGGAGCCTGGAGATCTAATACAATTAGAGTTGTGTTCAATGACCACTACTAATAGTAATCATTATCGTCTAGCTATTATCACTCAATTATCATCATCCAAACACCATTGCTCAATTGTCAATTGTCATCATCCAATCATCATTGTCCAACCATGATCTCCTGCCTGTAGTTACCTAATTGATGTATCCACCAACTCATGTTCATCACTTTCCAACAACTATCACTCGATTATTATTACTTGACTTTCGTTGTTATCTTGCAGTGTTTCTAACACAATGACCTTCCATTAGTTCTAACACAAGCACATGAAGTAAATTAAGCGATGCTAATTTTATAATATACACAATGTATTATTTTCACAAGTCTGTCGTGCACCCCCACTCATAGCTTTTTTTTTTTCTTCTTGAGGTTTTCTTTCTTAATGTCTCATAGGCCCTTTTCATTTGTTTATTTAAGTGAAAAATATTTAGTTACAAATTGAAGACATTAAGACATTAATTTTTTTCAAGTTCACAATAATTTTCAAAATATTAGAATATTTATGAAGTTTATGAGATATTTTCATAGAACTTTTAAATATTGTGACTTAAAAAATAGCATTTAAAAATTATTTTCTTTAAGTAATATTAATCTCAATAATATAAAACTATAATTCTAAATTAAAAAAAAATCAAAAAAGATATGCTTGAAAAAAAAAAAAAAAAAAAAATGGGTATTAATAAATAAATGAAGTTAGCGGAAAAACCCCAGATCCAGATCCACCAGTTGTGGCCTCCGACGGCCAAAACCCTTGGTCTAGCTCCACTCTCCACCACCAGATCTCTAGATCGCCGGCCGGCGAAATTCCAACCAATGCAAGGCCGAGTCCTCTCTCGTTCGGCGAGCTTCCGGCCTGAGAACCTCGGCCCCAACGCCCTACATCTCATCGGCAACCTCTGCTTCGCCCTCTTCGTCCTCGGCGTCCTCGCCTTCACCATTATCGCGGCCACCTACCAGCCTGAGGACCCTCTACTCCATCCTTCCACCAAACTCACATCCTTTCTTATCTCCACTTCCAACGCCACGTTCCGCTCCGACGATTCCGCCGCCCACACGGGCGACGACTTCCTGACTCCCAATTTCACCTCCGACGCCTCTTCTGTCATTAACCTCTCCGACATCATATTATCTGTTGATGAAAACTCGACCTCCGCAGCCACGGACGGCGATGGGGTGGCAGTGTCCGTCCCACTCGAGGTTTGCACCGACGGAGCGATTAAGTGCGCCGACACGGAGATCTTTCAAACTATGATGCGCGCTGCCATCGAGACGTTCCGTGACATCCATTTCTACCGCTTCGGTAAGTCGGTGCAAGGAAGTGACGACGGCAGTTCTTGCGACATGGCTTGGCGTTTCCGCCCTAAGAATGCGAAGCGGACGGGATTCTATAAAGACTACAGGCGCTTCGAGATTGCACGATCGGCCAACTGCACCTACTCTGTCGTCAAGATCGGCGACTATCACTCTGGCATCAACGCCCGGAAGAAGCGAAAGTCGGCCAAAGGCGGCGAGTTCAAACGCAAGGGTGCGCCGGAATTGCTTTCCGAAGTGGTGGTTCCGGTGGTGGGTGAGGCGGTGAACGACACCCTTCCGGTAGTGGAGTCTGAAAGCAAGTTCAGAAGCGGGAAGTACTTGATCTACACTGGCGGTGGAGAGCGGTGCAAGAGCATGAACCATTACCTTTGGAGCTTCCTCTGCGCGCTCGGAGAGGCTCAGTACTTAAACCGAACGCTTGTTATGGATCTCAGCATTTGCCTCAATTCTATGTATAGCTTGAGCAATCAGGACGAGGAGGGGAAGGACTTCAGATTCTACTTTGATTTCGAGCATCTAAGGGACTCGGCCTCTGTCCTCGACCAGCAGCAGTTTTGGGAGGACTGGAATAAGTGGGAGAAGAAGGATAAGCTAAAGCTTCACCTCGTGGAGGATTTCAAGACCACGCCCATGAGCCTGGCTGACGTGAATGATGCTTTGATAATGAGGAAGTTTGGGACGGTGGAGCCTGATAACTACTGGTACAGAGTTTGCGAGGGAGAGACGGAGTCTGTGATCCAGAGGCCATGGCATCTGCTTTGGAAATCCAGGAGGTTAATGGACATTGTTTCCGGTGTAGCTTCGAGATTGAATTGGGATTACGACGCAGTTCATGTAATACGAGGGGAGAAGGCAAAGAATACTGAACTCTGGCCTAACCTCGCCGCTGACACCTCACCTGATGCTTTACTCTCTTCTCTCCGAGACAAGATTGATGACGGAAGGCACCTGTACGTCGCTACCAATGAGCCTGAAACTTCTTTCTTCGACCCGCTGAAAGATAAGTACACCACCCATTTTCTTGATGATTTCAAAGATCTGTGGGATGAAAACAGTGAGTGGCATCTGGAGACGAAGACTCTAAACGGTGGAGTTCCTGTTGAGTTTGATCGGTACATGAGGGTGGAGGTGGACACAGAGGTGTTTTTGCGGGGCAAGAAACAGATTGAGACCTTCAATGATCTCACAAATGACTGCAAGGATGGAATCAATACCTGTCGAACTGTATCTTGAGTCATGATTTACATCATCAAATAACTGGTATTTTAAGATCTTTCCGCTTATTTATTGCTCCTTTGTACTCTGTTCTGCGTACAATTTAATAAATTTGTATGTTTGTTATTGACTTATCTGTCGTTGTTGAGGCTCAAATTTGTAGAATTTACACATTTTTTTTAGGGGTTGTCTTCTTAGGCTCATCAAAATGTTCATCTTTTGTGCTGAAAGATTTGGGAAGTTGTGGGAAGAGCTCAAATAATTTTGTCAGGCCGCAATTGTCATAATTATCATCACTAGAATCTTAAATATGTCTGTTACTATTCTATTATAACTATCACAGCAGAAAGATACATGGGAAATTTGTATGAATTAAGTGCAGATGAAAAGAACAAATGTCTTTAATGTTATGAAATTGATGTGATGATTATTAAAAGAATCAAGGACAATGATATAGATTGACGTCAAAAACACTAGACAAAAGCAGAGGAGAAGAATTCACTACATCGAAAAAAAAGCAAAGAGGATTAAAAGTGGAGAGTGGCAGCTCACATAACATAACGTCTGATGAAACCCTAAAACAAATATACATCTCCACGAATCCTAATGTGCATGTGTGTGTGTGTGTGTGTGTGAGCATGTGTGCGGGACAGGCGGGCGGGAAACTAGTTGGTGTTGAATGTAGAGAAGGAAAAGTATTGGGAGAGGAGAGGATTTTGGTGTGGAGTCAATAAGGGAGAGATAATAAGGATGGGTGATTCAAATTCACTTCTATCCCACAAACCTATGTTTAGGAGTTATTTTATAGACCAGAAGCATGTTAAAGCTTGATTCTCATCCTTATTTTCATGATTATCTAGATGTAAAAATATGCAAGAAGAAAATACAAATGTAACAAAAATAAGAGGCATTTACGTACATACCACACAATTCTTATGTATTAACATATCTTACACATAAAGTTTCATATTTGCATGCATAACACTGAAAATTTTAACATCATATAAAAAAAGTCACAACAACTAATTTTTTTCAAGTGAAATACACCTTTTGATACATATGTTTATAACACCAAATTGTTATGAGTGTAAATGTCAAACTTTAGGTTTTGTCTATGTAAATACATAAGAATTGTCTGACATGTATGTAAATTTCCCTTGTCATGTCTAAAGCATAATGTCATCCAAGGTTATATTTGAAAATTAAAAGGTATAAGAAACTCTGGTTCCTTTCTCTCGTCCCTCTCTCCTCAAAACATAATTTTTATGACAAATTTGAGGGTCATGCCTAGCTTTCACTAATCGAAAAAAATACATACAAGTAATTGTGATTGAAGAGTCATGCAAAGAAGAATAGAAAGAGACAATCTATAAATAAGAAGGAATAACGAAGACTAAAAAAATATAGATAATTGACCGAAACATTGAGCTCCGAAATCCATACGCTTGAGTAACAAGGAGGTAATAAAAAAAAAATCAAACTAGTCTCCGGAGCAAGCCAAAGCATCAGAGAAAAAAAGAGAATCTCCATTTTGTAGTCATGGCTTTGATCGTATTAGGGGTAATTTGGTTTTTTGGTTTTATTTACTTATATGCCCTAGTCCTCCTTTATAAAAGGAGTTTAAGGGCTTATAAGAGTTGTTTGGTGAGAAGTCCGAGCTGTAACCCCAAACCATTTTTTTTTCTTCACATCCGGTGTTTGTGAAATCTCCCTCCCCGTGGACGTAATAGCCGAATCAACTTAACGGTGAACCCCATAAATCTTATGTGTTTGATTGTTGTTGTGTGAGTTTTTTCCTTTTATTTTCGCATAACACTCCAACAGGGCTTCAACACTCACAAAACCAGGCGTACAACCAACTCATAATACAGCAGTTGGGAGCAGCAGCAACCCTCTGAAGCCCAAAAGATCAGTGATGAGGAGTAACAAGGTCCATAGGGAGCAAATGAAATTGAACAATATTCGATTGAGTCCTAATAATGTAGAAAATTAATTTAGGTTTTGCTTATAAAGGCCTAAGATTCCAACCTGCTTATTAGTTCACCGAAAACTTTAGTGTATTTATTAGCTGCCATTGATTCTAGGATTTAGTGGTGATCAACTTTGCTAGCCATTTTATGTCTTCTAAGATTACAGTGCTTCTCTTTTCCTCTCTAGTTTGTTCTGAACACTATGTGCTTATAGATATTTCAAAATTAAGAAGAATTATATTTCATCTTAACTTTGACGTAACATGTTTGATGGTAGGGTTGTAAAACAAATTCATTGTTCCCTAACAGCTCGTATTCGACTCGTTAAATAGCATGTGTTTGAATCATTCGTTAAGCGAGCTCAATTCGAACATCCTTTTGTTAGATCATTTTCGACTCATTTTAGTTCGAAATAAGTAAATTATATATATTATTTATATAATAATATATTATATATATTTATATCTTAATTTAAATCACCATAATTCGTGTGGTCATGTGATTGTGCACTTTTTATTGCATGTAATGCTGCATGTTTGAATCCAATAACCTATATTTATTTTTTCAATTAATTTAAACAAGCCGATTTTGAGCCAAACCCAAACAATAATATGTAAATTAATTCGAACATGAACACACTTTTCATAAGAAATTTCAAACACGAGCCAAATTCTAGTATAATTTCAAATGAGTTGAAGTCATTTACAACCACACGGGATGGTTTTGATATTGAGATTCAAATGAAGTTAACATTTTGTGGGCTTACTCTTGATTCAAAATCAAATCATGATAGAAGTGTGGACATTAAATTGGATGAAAGAGAGGTTGAAGGTTTAGTTACACCTGAATGAAAGAATAAATTTAAAATTATTTGATATGAATTAAATAATATAATAATAATATTTTTATAAATTTAATATATATTGTTTTATTTCAATACACTTTCACTCATGTATGAATTGACTATAATTTAAAATTAAAATTTTGAGATATTATATTTTTACTTATTTTTTCTATTTTTTAATTTTTTTAAATTTTAATCATTCAATTTAAATAATATCTAAATACTTCAATATTTATTATCATTAAATTATTAACATCTGCAAATATGAAAACCATAATTTTAATAAAAACAGGATCAGTTCGGCCAATTGCTTTTTTATTTTAATCTGATAGCTAGATATACTAGATATATATATAATATATATATATATATATATATATATATATAAAATAAAACTAAATTTTGATATACTCAAAAATGAAAAAACTTAAAAAGCACAAATAAAGTATAAAACAAATAATAAAATTTACTTCCAGCAAAACAGAAAAGGCAAAGTAAGCATCTCTGAAGCTGCTAATGAGCCTGAGACAGCATAAACACATGAAGACAGTGAAGAACAGAAAACTATTATTACTGTATAAAGATGAAAACTCCATTTTTTTCCTTTAAAGCTGTCTGAATAAAATCCTCATAAAGAAATCTAAAATCCTCTCAGCAGCACAAAATTTCAACTGCACTGGTGGATGCTCCACATTAATTACTGAAGGGGAGTCAAACCAACCACACCTGAATGGAGAAAGGATTTTAAGTTAGATTATGCCTCATTGGTATGAAAATCTTACATATCACTATGCATACCACACAATCACTATGTATTTACATATCTTACATCCAGGCTTTATTGTTATATTTAGTAAGATTGACATGCATACCATTCAATTCTTATATATTCACATATCTAACTTCTAAACTTCAGCATTAACATATAAAACAACATACATATACATGAGAGGATTTTGGTCATGTTTTTGATGTGATATGATAGATTTTGGTGGTACAAATACTAAAAAGTAAAGTTTAGGTGTTAGATATGTAAAGACATAACCGGATGGTATTTATGTAAACGGCCCTTATATTCATAACAATTCAGTGCCATAAAACTACGATAAAAAAATGTATTATATATCTAAAAAGTTAGTAACAGTGGTATTTTTGATATGATGTTAAATATTTAAAGTGCTATGCATGTCAATATTTCATATTTAGGTGTTAGATATGTAAATAGATAAGAATTGTGAGGTATGTAAATGCTTAAATCAATTATAACAGTGTCAGGGTGGCAGTGAGAACAGAATGGATGCCTTGAGGAAGCAGAAAACTGCACATACAAATCACAAAAATAAATGGTGTCAAGTTTAGAAAATTATTGATCTAAAAAACATTTTGTGAAAAAAGTAATATTTTCAAAATTGTATGAGTAGAAACAATTGGAATGATTTTGCAATTAAACTTGCTCATTTCATTAATATTTTGACTTATATAGAGTCATACGACATTTACAAAAAAATCTCTAGACTTCTATTTACAAATAAAACCCTAAATTAGATACAGATCTCAACACTTCCCCTCAAAATGAGTCCAGCCGATTTTGGGCGGATTGTATCAATACTATCACATCACAATCATCATCATTTGATATCTTAAGATATACACAGTCATATGCATCTACAAGTGGTTCAATCTAATTCTTCCAAGGATTTGAATGATATGTTGGTTCTGATGCTTTTATCTTGTTAGAACTTCAGCTCTTGCATTTCTTACTAGAATTACATGCTACATCCTTACATGTATAAATACAATAAGAGAAAAAGTTTATTGATATTAGTATCAATATGCTGGGAATCGATAGTCATCATACTTAGTGCATGGCTCTTTAGACCATGGGTAAAATAAAAATCATGCACATCAATCATCATTATGCTTAAGCCTATGGTATCAATTAACACAATAGGCATCATGATCATATTATCACTTGAGGATTGTGAAAATCAACACAAACAAAAGCAAGCAAAATATACTGATCATAATATTTATATTGATCTTGATAACAATATAACGAGGAGAAGAGTCGTTCTCCACTCCATGAATACCCATCCGCATTATAATATGAGAAATGCACAAAAAGATGAAAATAGAGAAGACATAAGAAAGAGAAAATCAGTTATACTCAATAATTAGTAGTTATTTTTGCATAGTCTCACTCGCCTTTGATATAGAATAAGGTCCTTGATACATTTGAAAAATAACCTCGCCTAATAAGGCATGCCTCGTGTTCTTATTGCATATTTAACGTAAGGGATACTAAAGCATGCAAAAAAACTAAATTGACACTAGCATAAAAATAAACATATAAGAGATCCAATAGCATTGGTTATTATGCATTAATGTATTTTATATTACTTATAAATATGATTATAGTGGATATTCAAAGTAAGAAGCCTTAGTGAACATTTTTGCATATTATAATTCTCATCGGTCCAAAATGTGCCAGAATAATAAACAATATATCTCAAAAATAAAAGGCTTAAAATTAATAGAACAAATATTGCATATGACATACAGTATTAATATGAGTGGTCTTAAAAATTATTAATCAATATTATTAAATGATAAAATGATATGTAGATATCATAGAATTAAGTAATTAGCCATTATGAAGATTAATAAAATTATATGAGGATAAAAATTCTACCGTTAAAATAGTAAAGCAAAAATGAAGTATTGCGTCAAAAATATTATGTGATAAGAGGATGTCGGGGAAAAATGAAAAAGGAATTTCATTAAATGCATTTATGTTGATTTTTTTGTGTGAATTTGAGTATTGACAAGCAAAATAAAATCAAATTTAAGCATAATGAAAATTAAAATGTTATGATGAATATGCACAAAACTAAGAAGTATAAACTGAGAAGTAAATATATTAGAGGGATGATGAAAGTAGCATCTATTGACGATAAAGTAGTTGCAATTAAACGTAAGGTGCTATATACATGTACAATGAAAGGTATAAAATACACCACCTAGATTAGTGGATAAAACTAATACCAAAATATTAAGAATAAAAAAAATTCTATCCATAATGACACCAATAAAAACAAATCAAAACAATTTGGATAGAATAAGTTTATCATCTCATGCTAAACTAAGTAAGAATGAATGAAAATGGGAATACATTAAGCCAATCATAAAGATTTGGGATGACATCAATGAATGAAGATGGCAATGATGGCAACAATTGCCTTAAGTATAGTTTATCATAATTTTGAGACTTCGAGTAAAAACTATACACAAACTAGGTTCTACATGCATGTATATCTTAAAGGGGAATTTACACACATACCACACAATTCCTATGTATTTACATATCTTACATCTAAACTTTTTTTTTTTACATTTATACCACCCAAATCATTTAAATCACAAAAAAATACCACCATTTTAACTTTCAAAAAGAGAAATATAGCTTTTCATGCATAAATATGGTGGCATGTATGTAAAAATTGAAGTTTAGGTGCTAGATATGTAAATACATAGGAGTTAAGTGGTATGCATGTAAATCTTCCTATTTTAAATTAGAGATCATTAACAATCAACTGTAAGAGTGTCATGACGAAAGGTACTGTGGATGGTGTTTACTTACCACAAGCTAATCTGCCACCTGCATTTCCAGTTGTAAGGCTAAGTTCATGTCCTCCTAGAAAAACAAGGACGAAAAACAAAATTCGTATCAGCATCACACTCAAAATCAAAATGGAGGTGAAGATAAAAATAGTCAATGAAGATATTCAAGGAAGGATTCTAATCAACAGGAATTTTGACAGAAAATGGATGTGCTAAGCATTACCCTTTCCAAGATCATCCTCGAGCTCATGAACCACAAATGCTCTTCCAACAACAGAATTAGGTCCCTCCAGTGGTATCTGAATAATAAACATCAATGAGAACAAAACAAGTATATGACACAGGCTTCAAGCTAAATTTGGTGGAGGAAATTTAGAAGTCACTGTTATGGTATAAAATTTCCAGCTCACAAGAAGAAACAAAAAAAATAAAAGATAGATAAATTCAAGGTTAAAAAGACACCTGGTTATCTACAATTGTCGCCTCAGCAATACCTATTAACACAGTAAACAATAGTAAATGGTAGAAAATTAGTCCTTCTCAAACTGATAAAAGAATACGGGGAGATTGACATACACAACACAGAATTCTTATGTATTCATATATCTCACACCTAAACTTTCATATTTACATGCATAACACTTTGGCACTTTAAACATATGCATGAAAATGTGTATTTCAGTTTAAAAAGCGGTAATTGTGCAATTTTTTATATGATATTAAAGAGTTGAGTGCTAAGTGTGTAAATATGAAATTTTAGGCGTGAAACGTGTAAATGCCTAAAAATTGTGTGCTATATATGTAAATGCCACAAGAAAAAGAGATGGAGGTGCATTACCATCAGCATTAGCAACTATGTTTCCCAAATCACCGGCGTGACGAACTTCATCTTCAGGAGCACCATGTGTCAGGCCTTTGGGGTTGAAATGGGCACCTGCATGGAAAATTCTAGGACTTCGATCATGGAAGAATAAGGCAGAACAAAAATAGGAAGACTTCATCATGCAATAAGCTTGAAAGGATAGCAATTTTGTATAACTACTCAAATTGTTATTAATCAAGCAGATCTGAGCACCTATAAAAGAGGACCTTAAAATCAAACCGGAAAAAAAATATATGAACATATAGTATGCCAACTAGAAAATTAATTCATTAGCATTCATTTTACTCCAAAATTTAATTAGAACATAAATAACAGAAATTTCACCTGTTGAAATGCATCCATTGGTAGTATCACCAAACTCATGCTGCAGAAAATAATATTGGTAAGTAAGGAAATAGCCTACATTATTACATAATGGAGCAAAAGATGATCAAAATGTGTGTTATGTGCAAAAATTAAAGTGAATATTTGAATTTTTAATGCAACGCTTACAAGATGGAAGCCGTGAGATCCAGGAGTTAGTCCTGTGACACGTACATTCACAGTCGTGGGACCTGATAAAAAGAAAATTATAAATATATGAGAGCAGCAGATATCTTGTGCATATAAATTATATGTATTGCAAACGAAATGTACATTCATCGGAGTCATAAATATCTCATCATCACAAACTGATGGCTTTTGGAGTGCACTGCTTTTACACAAAGATGAACGACCATATTTTTAAAAATGATTGATTTTTTTCATGCATTTTATGAGTAAAAATTAAATCATACACATTTGAGGGATTTGGAAGATATTTGTAGAGTTTAAAACCAAGATTATTTCTAAATACAGACAATCAGATGATGGGATCTAGTAAATTAACCCCCTTTTTCTATAGAATGAGTTTTCTAACTTGAATCAACCAAATGGGGCCTTACATGAAAAGGAAAATACCAACCAACAACCTAATTATACAACATGAAGTTGAAAACTAAGTGTTACATCTTAGAATCCGTTCCAAAAAGCTTAATACAAAGATGAGAACAAAGTTATTACTTGAAAAGAGCACCGGGAGGCTTCAACCCACAGTCAGCACTATATCTCTATGTGCAAGCTTGAAACCTATGAAAGATTGCATTTTTTTTTTACTTCCGTTCAATCATATAATTAACCAACTAATCATCTTATCGAACCAGAGTGTTTCAGTAGCCGCCCCAGACAAATTTACCAGTTCGCTCACCAATCATAATTTTAATTATTTAGCATAGTAGAGGAGTCTCGGACCTCAATGTAGAAGAAAATAATCGCTGAATTACCAGCAACAGCAAACAAGCTCCTAATCACTCCATAATTTAAAGAATCACACTCGCAAATTCTTTTCTATATTTCAACCACCTAATTCAAAAACCCTAGTCTCCTCAATTCTCCCCCACCCAAAGAACGCCGCCACAAAACAAAGTCCGAACTCCCGTGAAAATTTTCCCGATCTACCGAGCAAAAATGCACGCATTTCGTAAAATAGGAAAAGCATCCACCAAATGGTCATGAAGAGAACAAACCGTCGTCTTCCTGGATGAGAGTGACAACGCCCTCAACCTTGGAGTCGCCCTTGAGAACTGCAACGGCCTTCTTCTGTGCGAAGACGACAGTCATAAGGCGAGGCTCTGCAGCTACGGCGAGTCTTCGAGAGCGGAGTCGGAGCGGCTGGCCGGAGAGAGCAGATGAAAAGGGGCGGCGGCGGGAAGAAAGAGGCAGCAGAGAAGAGCAACGAGGCTTGGCCGCGATGATGTTGTGGGCAGCGGCGGCGACGGCGAAGGCGACGGCGGCCATTGCAGACTGTTGAGAGGGGGATTTAGCCGGAACGAGAGTCGCAAGGAAAAGGAGTGTTAGATGAGGGCTGCAATGTGAGGACGAAGGTTCCTGACTGCTAAATAATATTATCAGGTGGATGGGGGGACTGCGCCGTAGGGATTGCGGAAATCACAGGAATGCATCTCCACTCTCAAATTTTCAGGAAGATTTACATGAACATCACTTAACCTCTGTGTATTTACATATCTAACAATTACGCTTTATCTTTTTTACATGTATTGACGGAGGGCACAGATTGATGCGGGATACCAGTCGCGGGGACGCCAGCGGCATGAGCCACACGCGGTCCGGTTCAGTCCAGTGAGAGAAGGATAGGGCGGCCACTCCTTGCGCACAGTACCTTATATTTCTCTTTATTTTAATTTTACATTGTTAAATCTTAAGTTGTTTTTTGTGAACACACGTCTCTAGAGTAGAGCCGGGAGAAGAATGAATAGAGAGAAAGAGTGGGGGTAATTGAAAAGTCTAGGGTAAAAAACCTGGGAAGAATGTTGCAGACCGGTCTTGTTCATTTATTCATTTTCTCGTCTTTATAGAGACGTATTTGTACAATTACAGGAAGAAGGGGTTTACTGAAACCGTTCTCAATTGCAAAAAAGGAGAGAGTGTGTGATTATGGAAACCACCCTCAATATAATCAATGTTGGTTTAATTCTAAATTTGTATTATAATTCAATTTTTGGGTATGGCGGTGAACAATCAATCGAATTGTTTTGTTAGGCCGACTAAAGCGATGAGCCGGGCGGAGGTTATTTCTACCAAGATATGAGCGGTTGGTTGATCAGTTGCTCTTGGCCAACTTTGAGGGAACTTCGGCGGTTGGGACCGTAGGTAGGCCCATAAACTTGATTCGTCGAGGGTGGATTTGATCAATTTGTCAGTCTTTCAGATGACTAGTCTAGATCATGGCTTTTGAAATTCACGTCTTAGTTGTTGAGCGATATTCTCTATCCATTCAATTCTTTGAGATTTGCGCCGATAATATTGGTGTGTGTGTGTGTGTGTGTGTGTGTGTAATTTGTTGTATTTTATGTCAGTTTTTACTCGTATTTCTATCAAGGACAAGTGTCGGCGTCCGTTGTATCTAAAAACGAGAATGTGCTGCAGTTTTAACTTGTCGGAGGTGATCATCTTCACTAAAGGTTCGAGTGGCACTCTGACTATATCTCGATCCCACAGGGATATTTATCCTTAACCAACTACTCTTTTTCCCTCCCTCTTCAATACCTCACATCCCTCTTTGTTGTCACCATCCAAAACCACAAGAAACTATTGTTTATGCCTACTCCAACAGCCCCAGTCACTCCTCCAAGTTTTTGCACATTGATTCCAACCCATCCTCGCTATCCATAACTATTGGTGCCACTATTCCAACACTCCCTACTTGTTGCCACCATCCAGAATGGTATAGTCAATATTACCCCAACCCTCTACCCTTGCAGTCTCCATCTTCCTCTTGTTGCCATCATCCAATACAACCATTCCCTGTCAATCGTCGTGACTTGCTTACTGTCCAGAGAACCTGAAACAACCTCCTTGCTATTTCAGCTTGTCAACCGGCCCTTTTCCACCACCCGCCTACCTTCTTGACCCTCACCAACCACCACCACCACCCATCGACCCAATCCTAGTTGGAGCTAGTGTCGTTTGTTGGTATTTCTATTTCAATGTCTCTGTTATTAACAACTATGTACTTTGACTAGTATTATTTGTTTTCCCTATTATGATTTGGGTTAACTTCAATATCTATATACAATCTTAACAATACATTATATACATACATACATACATACATATATATATTATATTTTATTATTTATTATTTATTTTCATTTTTCACAATAATGACTGGAAAAAATATTACATCAGGACTCCGCACGTAGAGTTACTTGCGGAGTCCAATGAAATTACGCCGTGGAGGTGATAGACCCGGTAACACAAAGAATATTCCTCTCGTGTTATTCCGTGTTATTCAGGTGTTATTGTGTACTGAGAATATTGCTGGTGTTATAATAACACAATAACACATTAATAACAATAACACATGAATAATACGGGAGAAATATTCTCTTGTGTTATCAGATATATTTTTTCTACATGACGTAATTTCATTAGACTCCGCATGTAACACTAGGTGCGGAGCGGTTAATATTTTTTCTAATGCCTGTGGGCTGTCAGAAAAAAAAAATTAAATAAATAGGGAGACAGCGGCATCTGCTGTAGTTATTGGGAATAATATAATAATTTTATCAATATTAAAATAAAGACTAAATTTGAATTAAAAAACTAAAGTCACCATGAGATCAATTATTTGTCTTTTAATTAATTTCTTATGGTTGGGAAGAAACTAAAATGAATGAGCGAACATACCACTTACATATCTAACGGCTATTTTTTTTTTAATTTTTTATATACACGCCCCCTTATGCATGTATTTGAAAAAAATTAAAATGATGGTATTTTTATGTGATATGAAAAATTTGAGTGGTATAAAATAAAAAAGTAAATTTTAGTATGAGATATGTAAATACATAGGATATGAGTGGTATTTATGTAAATGCCCGCTTTACAAATTTTATGAGAAGAAAATATTTAATTCACTTGAAGAAAATTGGGCTTTACGTCCAGTAATATTTTTGAAGACTACATTTTATATATTCTCAAGCATACACATTAACCATAGATTTAAATCTTTAAAATGAAATAAAGATAATTAGATATAGGGTGAGGTCAGATTCATTAGTATTGATAAATAGAAGAAGCAATTTAACTCCGCCGAGTTATAGATGTTACAATTGTATTCAGCAGCATCAAATTTTTTGCCTATTGCACCTTGATTGATTATTCTTCGTGGCATTATCAAACTCATTTTGAGCCATCTTTGATTCACAATTGACTTATAATCATACCATCTTCAAATCATGATAATTTTGATATGTTCGTGATCTTATTCAAGTTTTTAATGCAGTTGTATCTGATGTGCATGTCTAAGACAATCAAAGAAGACAATGACGAGCGGTATTAAAACATATTTGTAACGACTATTTTCTATTGATGATTTATGAAAAAAATATGACATGAATAGTGTAGACGAGAATTCAACTCGAGCAATTAGCAAAATCTTCTTAAACTCTTACTAATCAGACGAATTGATACTCATTACTGTCGATCGGAAAACTTATTTTATGATGTTACACAAAATTTGAGACTTGATTGATGGGATTAGAGTTTAGGGAGCCATGAAATTACTCGAACATTTGAGGAAATTAGGAGATTGGGAGTCAAAAGAGCTTAACATTAAGAGACCGTTTTCTATTTCATATTTTAGCCTTTACAAATTAATATGTTATCACATTCCATATGTAGTTTGTTATAGTGAGAAAAATTTGCCTCACACTGGGTAATGTCATTGATAGTATGTCGATGCCCACAACTAACGACAATGTCGGCATCGATTGTTTCCAACAAAGCCAATAATTGCAATCTTTGATAAGGCAAATGCCCATATTCCTAAGATTTCATCAAGCCAAGATCAAAATCAATGCTTGAAACGTTGAATGGCTGAGACAACATTCACAAAACGTAATCTACATCACAGTCAGTCTCAGTTAGTGTGTTAAGCAGACCTTTTATTTTGATTATCCTTTGCTTCAAGTGTCATATGTCAAGCCTCAACACAGTACAGCCTTACATCATTGTGAGAATGAGCTAATTTATTGTGCTATTGGGTGGTATGCATGCTATCAAATTCTGCTCTAAAATATTTCTTTTAATGAATCAATAGAACTGTCATTAGGTTAACCCAAATGAAGCTCAGTTCGAGAATGTGACAGATGATGAGCCCTAAAACCAATCAAGATGCTTAAGTTTCTACCAACAGCCCCCACACGGTTCGATGTTAATGAGTTCATTTCATGTCGCTATTATTTTGCAGGGATTGAAAATGAATTAACATATTCTAGATTTATACAACTTTTAAGAACGAATAAAACTAAAAGTTAAGGAAGTTTTGCATACATATCACTTAATTCCTATGTATTTACATATCTAACACCTAAACTTCAAATTTTCTATATATGTTGCCTTACATATGCATGAAAAGATGCATTTAACTTCTTGAAAATTAAAAAAAATGGTGTTCTTAATGTGATATGAAATATTTAGCATAAACCTCAATTGAAAAAAACCGTTTAATGCTCCATTTTAGCTTGCTATGTGGTGCATAAACCCTCACCAGGATTATTGTTGGATCCCATATGAATATTTTTTGGGTCCCTTAGGCTCATTATACCTATCATTTGAGATATTCCATCCTCTGCTCTTTCTACTAGTCATAAATGAGGCTGCCAAAATTGTTCATCTTTTCCACTATAACTTGTTTTCAACTTAATTGTGTTCCTAGCATATGTATGTTGCTATCGAAAAGGGCCCTACGAACAACCTAGAGCGGGCACTTACTAACTTAAAAAATTAGGGGCATCTTTACATACATATCACACAATCCTTATGTATTTGCATACCTAACACCTAAATGTTCATATTTACTTGCATAACACTCGAAGATTCGACGTCCCATAAAAAATACCACTATCAACATCTTTTTTAAAGTGAAATACACACTTTCATTCATAAGGTTATGACACGATCGTGTTATAAGCGTAAATATCAAACTTTTGGTGTTAGATATGTAAATACATAAGAATTGTGGTATGTATGTAAATTTCCCTAAAATAAACAAACAAATAATCATTAATAACCGAAATTTTTTGGACTACTTTTTATTATAAGTTGACTTGACTGGCAACCATTTAGCAAGTGAATCGAAGCAAAGCAATAAAATATTCTACTCACAAATAGATGGTAATAACTATAAAAAATTTAGATAATTAAATGATATAAACATTGGGCTATTACATTAATATCACCACCGTGAAGGCACCCGCACCTTTATATCATTACATGTGCATTAGTTCTGTCAAATCCCAGTTGCAATGTTACATAAAATTCGTGACCTGCATCGAGAATGAGTGAAGTGATATACGAGATAGATGGCATGAGATGGATGCAGTATATCATGCCAGAATCTGAATTCCAGCTCACAAAATAACAATAACAACAACAACAATAATAATAATAATAATACATTGGAAAATATCCAGATTCAGTAGGTTATATCAGCGATTTAATCCAATATTCTGAATAGAATTGTGATGTCAGAATCTTTTCCCTGTAGCATTTAAGTGGTTTAATTTTCAGAGCATTTTTATCAAGCAATTATATTTGGTATCCTAATGATGTTGGTTTCTAAGTTTTTGCACACTAAAAGCCAACCAGAACATAATAAACAAATTTTAGTTTTTCCACTATTCTCTCATACCAAAATAAGGAGAATAATCATTCATAATAATCCAAGGGAAACAAGGTATAGACTTTCTATTTATTTTAAGTAGGCATAAAGTCAAACGAGCGACGAGCTCATAAGCAATATGAACATGGAAATAAGCATGCAATCAAATATTCACATACATACCTATTAAGTAAAAACTGGTGCAGATGACAAACTTGCATCTTTATTGCAAAGGGTGTGATTCGCCAATCACGATCACAAGTGATCTTTCCCTGAGGAAGATCAAGACATTATCATCAAGGTATAGAAGATTAAACAATATTCAGTAGACTGAATGGAAACTGAACCTGATCCTATGCCAGCAGCAAAAACACTTTATTGCTGGTTTATTACATGGGAGCAGCTGATAAATATTGCTAGGTTGTGATGAAAATTCAAGTTTGGACTCATTCTTCACTATAATGATGGATTTCTGTAAAAGAATTGCCATAACCGGTTATTATTCAAAGAAGTAAAACAAAGCCAGCAAATGTTATATCGATAAAGTTGCTTTTTTGCAATGGTACAACAAGCACTGGAAGTACTACAGAATGGAAATAAGACAAGGAAAGCGTCACTTTTCTTTAGGACTGAAAGAAGAAAGGAAAAATTCATGCTTAACATCAAAAATACTCACTATTATTCAACTTCCGCTATTTACAAAATTATTAATGAAATCTGAAAAATTAATGCTTCTTAGTGTTTTGACCACAGCATGTGCAAATATTTAGGGTGGTTGGCACACCATCCTTTCTGACAAAGAAGGTATGTGTAGCGAATACATGAGGCACCCATTACTATTGGGTTTGTCAGAAGAAAACAATACAATGGGACTAAGTTTAGTCCAACATACTACTAGATGGGCACCCATCAATACAATATATAAAGCCAATGAATTAATAAGTGCCCATTCACTATTGTATAAGGCTCAACATAGCCTCTGACGTTCAACCTTTCTAATAGGTGGTATTAGAGGTATTCAACCAGCTAGAATAAATTGTTGCACAAAATCTATAATTCTCATGAAATACTTCAGAAAAAAATAAGGCAAATAAGGGTTCAAGGGCGAGTAGTACCCATATAATATTTGATAATATTAAATATATATATATATATAGTATCTTCTTGAGGGCTGCGATGATTGATGTGGATAATTCTCATATGAAGGTAAGATTGTTAAGATTAACATGAAGAGGATAATTAGATCCATGTCCGAAGTGAAATAAAAATTGAGTTTCTAAAATATTAAGTGCCATTATCCATTAATATAGCACAAGAAAATAAAATATGATAAACAAAATGGAAAAAGATAATTC
Organism: Phalaenopsis equestris; assembly: GCF_001263595.1. NCBI lineage: Eukaryota > Viridiplantae > Streptophyta > Magnoliopsida > Asparagales > Orchidaceae > Phalaenopsis > Phalaenopsis equestris. The sequence goes on along the minus strand of NW_018164444.1, from coordinate 65,862,421 downwards.
AATACCATAAAATAAAATTTAGATGAGTTGAACTAAGAAGTAGCTCGACTATAACTCATCTAGAAGCACTTGCTCTCACATTATATGAGGGAATAACTAACCTAAATAGTAGGAACCCCTGACTCTCTATGAACCACTTTCCTCACCATAGTTAGTTGATGCTTAAGAAATGGTCAAGCCAAGACAAGTGAAACTCGCTCTGATACCAATTTAAAGTAGTCCAACAAAATGAAATAGAATTAAAAGCAAATTGGACGAGGGCTTTCTTTACTGTGCAAGAAATTATACACAAGAGAATCACTAACTCTCACATTCTTAATCTCTCTATTAAAATCATTCATATTCATGCCTTATACGGCTTCAAAAATACACTTCGGCGAATAAAATGAGGTGATTGATTTGGTATACTTTCTTTATTTTAGGGATTATTTCTGTAATTTTCAGTTTACATAATTAGCTTGAGGTGTGATACTAAATACACCCTCGCCCCTTTGGATCAAAGACATTCAATTCATTTTCTTTGTAGTGAATCTCCTATCTTCTATTTCCTTTTCTATTCCCCCTCCATTCTCTGTACTTATCTTTTCTTCAGCCGGTCAAAGGATGGCAGGTTTTTAAGAAGAACCAAACTAGGTGGCTGCTGAAGAGTGAAGGCGTTGGGACAGTTGAAGAGAAGGTCCAAAAAAACAGTTGTCGTGGTCATCAAGGGGCTGAGAAGAAGTGTCACGGCTGAAGGTTGCTGGACATCAATTGTAGCATCTGGAGAATCCACAAGTAAGATCATGTGACAGCAAAAGTACAATTGACAGAAGCAAAATTGTTAAAGCATAGGTGTGCGTTATTTTTGAATTTCTTGTACGTTTATCAAGTAATTTCTCTATAAGGGGAATCAGAGCTAAATCAATCAGGAAGAGGTTAAGCAAGATGTTGATGACCAAGAATGACATCGAAAAGTTTCCCAATCATTTCAAGCTCTGGGGGGTGAAAATAAAGATACTTAACAAAGCACCATCACTTGGTTGTGATTCTATTGGAGGCGGCAATACTAAAAGTAGAAACAAAAAAGTCACGTGGAGAGTATTGGAAAAAGCTCACAGTGGAATTCTACCAAGTCTTAAGGAAGAGATACTTCGAGAAGCTATGGATGAAAGAGCAGTCATAGACATATGGAGAATGTCAAAATCCCAGTATCTCAAGAATTTTTTGGCATATAATTTGTATCTCTAAAAGATATCAAATGCATTGCAAATAGAGGGCTCCTAACCCTTGAATAAGCATGTAGATGGTTTAATTGATTAGTAATTGATTTGAAAAGCGTAGGTATAGGAACAAAAAAAGAAGATCAAGCAATTATTCTCCAATGTTCACTAACAAGTATGTACAAACATTTTGTTGACAATAAACTTCATGGAAAAAATTTCTTGGTTGTCAGAAGAAAAAAAGGCATAAAATTCAAGAATATATGAGCTGAACTGCAAAAATTATTCAAGATCCAAGTAAAAAGGCCATTTCAAGAAGCAGTTGCCTAAAGAGGAAGAAAAATAACCAATAAAGGGGTTAGAAATGGAGGAGTGCCAAAACAAAGAAAGGCTAAAATAGTTCCAAGGTTCTATCAGTGTCAGATATCGATCCAAACAAAGGCTGAATTCTAAACTCTTCATGCTCCTAGCATATGTGCCCAAAAAAGAAATGGTTTGACATTTTAAAGGATACAGGCGGCATAGTTTATCTTAGAAAAAATAAAGCATGTAAAATTCAAGGTGAAAGAGTTATTCAACACAAACACCATGATGGCATCGAAAGACTACTCAAGCACTCGAGATATGTATTAGAGAATTGAAGAAATTCAATTTCTCTTGGTCCACTAGACCGCAGTTAATACAATTTTAAAACCAAAGATGAAAGATTACAGGTGTGCAAGTGCAAAGCTCTTTGATCATAAATGTTCATAGAAATAGAGCGTAAACAATTATAAGTTAAAATAGTGATTAGCGGTTATATTAGCATGCCTTGTAACCTTGCTGATGAAATCAACTTTTGGCATCAAAGATTAAGACATGTAAGCCTAAGGGAGAGAGGGAAGAATTGTACTAACAAGGGCTCTTTGGAAATACGATGCTTACAGATATGAGTTTTTGCAAACACAATATGGCAGAAAATTCAAGAGATCAAAATTTGTCACAACAAAATGTAAAACTAAAAAAATTTAGAATATGCACATTTAGATCTTTAGGGTCTTGCAAGGAGTCAAATGGTAGAGCAAGGTATTTTCTATCTTTTACTAACTTAACAAAGTATGAGAATATTTCTTGAAACTAAGAAAAAAAAAAGTTTTTAAAAATTTGAATAATGTAAAAATTCTGGCTGATACTCAGCTGAGAGCTATCAGTAATCTTCAGTAACACCTCAGAAAAAGGCAAATCTTAAAAGAGTAAGATTTATATTGAATAATGTAATTGTAAGCTTATCAAAGACATTATGGGCAGAAACAATCAATAGTCATTTATTTGATAACATTTTCTTTTAAGAAGCATTAATAATAAATTAATTAGCAAAAAAAAATAAAAGTTTAAAAAATTAAGGCCGAAAAATCCACCAATAGACCAATCCTCTTTTTTCAATTTTAACATTTAAGATGCATTCCAATTAAACTTTTAATAAATCAATATTAATATTTAAGATGTTATTGATGAATCTTACTATAGCAATAACATTCGATATCATTTTATAATTGTACAACTGTCACATGAGCATTGTCTATAAATTATATCACTTAAGATACTTCAATATCAATATACTTTTTCATACACGTGCACGGGTACATTGGCGTTTGCTCACTAGTACCATAAAATGGTGGTTGCATTATAGCCAAACATGCACATACAGATACAATAAAAATATCACTTTTTAATAATAAATATTTTATTTTATTTGCATAACAATCCATATTATTGACGCGAAGCTTTGGGGAGTGCCGGCCTAGGGTTCAGTCCAGCTTGGCTAGACCAACTGGTGCTCAAGAAGGTAGAGGGTTGTCGACCTTCCTTTCCCCTCTTCCTTCCCCTTTCCCCTCCCTTTCCTTTTTCCCTTACTTTCCTTTCCTTCACTCTTTACCTTCCTAACATTTTCCTATTTTAAATCTTATCCTAAATCTAAAATCCAGATTATATTTTATTCTTCTTTTTTCTTTTAAATCATTTCATAAAATCTAAAATCCTGATTATATATTATTCTCTTTTTTTATTACCTAAAATAAGTCTAGCCTCTTTATAAATAAAGGATGATGTGCTTAAAGTTGAGGGTCTTGGTTTTGCATTATGAATTTAGATTTTGCCTGGGCATTTTCCCTCTTGAAGGTTGTATCTGACGATGAGGAGGTGCTCCGGCTGTAATCTAGTCTGAAGTGGTTATTATACTTGTCATTCGGACTCCTCCCTGCACCCCTGCAGACCACCACTTCAACTCCCTCTTCTCAGCCATCGCATGCAGCTCGGTACCCGTTAGCCTACCACAAGACCTCACCCTGCACCCCTGTAGTCCGCCACATCGTCTCCTTCCTGCAGCTAGCAGGCCACCACCTCTACTATCCTGTTTCCCAAAAGTTGCCACCTTCCTCCCAACAAGTCGCTGCCCTTACAGCACGTTGTCGCCTTCCTCCCAGCAGGCCACGGACCTCCGTCCAGCTTCTAGTAATTTGTCGCCTTCCTCCTAGTTGGTCGCAACCTTTCTTTCTGCTTCCAGCACGCTGTCGCCTTCCTCCCAACAAGCCACAACCCTCCTTCCTGCACTCTATAGGTCAAACAACTCCCTTACTGCCTCTGTTCCTAACCCCAACAGGTCGTTCGCACTGTTCCTGCCTCCTACAGGTTGCCATCCACTACAGCTTCGGGTTCCAGCCTTCTACGATGTTTCCTACTTCCTCTAGCTGCGGTTTGACACTCTACTATTGATGACTTGCTGCCCCGCTTCTGCTATAGTAGCAAGAAACCTCTTCAGCCTTCATCGCAGCTGCTGGCCTTGCACTATCACCCCTGGACTCTCTCCTCGTCAAAGATTGTTGTGTCTTCGTTGACATGTCGTGTGTCTGTAGTCATTTTTGCATGCTTGCTTTGTGTGATCATTCATTTAATTTGAGCCCCTTTTGAGTCAACAATAATATTTATCGTTCTACGTCGAGGTTTGGGTAAATTTTTGTATCATTTGGTATCAGAGCTAGCCCAACTCTAGTCTTATCCTAAGGTTTTCTAGCATTTGCCCCTACCCAAGCCACCACAACGTTTTTTTTTCCTATCAACTTTTCATTCTTCTCCTTTCATAATTTTTTTTTTTCTTTTTTGTTTCTCTTTTCTTTCCTTCCACAAATCCCAAACTGACAATCATGCCGCCAAGGAGAAGTATGCCCAAGCCTACCCGAAAAGAGATACGACGAGAGATTTGTCGTCTTCACCAGAGGCTTGCAAAGCTTGAAGAGTTAACGCAGAAGGACGTTAACTTCTATCGGGATCTGGAGAGTTGAAGGGGAGAAAAAAATGACGATCTAAATCCCTTCTATGGGGAGACTTTCACTGATGAAGAAGGCAGGTCACGACATTTCAGAATACAAAGAAGAGACCTAGAGAGAGATATCTGAATCCCTCATAGAGGGAGAATTTCTAAGAGAAAATGTCATTTGGAGGACACAGAGACTACGGAGTCAAGGTCAACTTACACGAGTTTGAAGGAGGCATGAATCCTGATGCATTCTTAGATTGGCTACAATCTGTTGAGTGGATATTTGAGTATAAAAAGGTGCAAGAGGATAGCTGAGTCAAGCTAGCCGCCATCAAACTGAAGAAGGACGCTTCCTTATGGTGGGAGAATATGCAGAGGCAGAGGAAAAGAGAAAGCAGTGAGAAGATCACTAGGTGAGAGAAAATAAAGAAGGCAATGCATAAGAAGTACCTCCCAACCCACAATCGCCATGACATATTCCTGAAACTCCACCACTTACAGTAGAGGGGGGTCTTTCAGTGAAGTTCAAAGCTCAGTTCAACCACTTACAGCTGAAGTGCAATCTGACAGACCCAGAGGAGAATACAGTAGCCACACATCTTGATTGCTTGAGGCCTAGTTATAGCAATGCGGTGCAGTTACAACCATACTGGACATTGAGGGATGTCCAGACACTCGCATTAAAGTGGAGAGGCGGTAGACGCAGGGTAAGTAGCCACACACAGTTAGAGACACCAGCAAGAGCACGTCGTAGGGGTTGAGAAAATTGGTTCACATACGGATAAAGCCAACCCAATGAGAAGAAGCAGACTACAGTACCTGTCAGAAAATGTTTCAAATGTCACGAATCTGGGCACATAGCCTCCAGCTGCCCGACAAGCAGAGTTGTAACTTTTACGAAGCAGGGAGCTGTGGAAGAGGTTAACGAGGAGCAGAAACATGGTGAGGAACAATTTGAGCTATGTCAGTTTCCACCATATGAAGGAGAAGTACTTGTGATTCAACGGATTCAACGCACCGAGGACATGAGGGATTCGCAGTGGCTTCGCCACAAAATTTTCTACACCCTTTGCACAGTGAATAGAAAGAAATGCAGTCTTATCATCAATAGTGGGAGCAGCAAGAACGTGACATCGACTCAGATGGTAAATAAACTGGGAATTACTACGCAGAGGCATTCCAAGTTTTACTCATGGATGCAACTGAAAAAGGAGAATTAGGTCAACATCGACAGGAGGTGCATGGTAGAGTTTTCAATAGGAGGCTAGCTGAATGACTAGATGTGGTGTGACGTGAACCATATAGATGTCCGCCACCTTATGTTGGAACAACCGTGACAGTTTGACTAGAGGACTAAGCACGATGGATTCGGGAACACATTTCCTTCAACCAGAAAAGGAAGCACATCATCCTACTTCCCTCGATAGAGCCTGAGATCACAGGAGCCCTTACAAGCAGATTGGTGTCCATGGGACCGGTTTTAGTGGTGACACCGGACGAGAGGACTAAGACACCCGCTCCAAATATATGACAGATACGATCGAATGTATATTAGAACGGCACAGTACCATCGACGACAACGCCAACTGAGAATGATCAGATTACTCTCACTACACAACCGATTAAACCGATCGTGGGTTACTTTAAAAAGATTCAACAGTAGGCATGGTCCACAGCCTCCGGGAGACAGATCGATATTGACATTTATGCAGCTCCTCTGTCTGTTACCCAACAGCAGGACCTCACCCTACACATCTAAAATCCACCACATCGTCACCTTCCTGCAACCAGCAGACCATCACCTCTGCAGTCCTATTTCCAGCATGTTGTTGCTTCCTCCCAGCAGGCTGCCCCCCCCTTCCAAACACTGTCGCTTTCCTCCCAACGAGCCGCAACCCTCCGTAAAGCTTTCCGCAAGTTGCCGCCTTCCTCCCAGCAGGCCGCAACCTTCCTTCCTGCTTCCAGCACGCTATCGCCTTCCTCTCAGATGGCCACAACCCTCCTTCCCTCCTTTCGTAGGTCGACCAACTCCCTTACCGTCTCTGCTCCCTGCCCGAGTAGGTCGTCTGCCACCATCCTTACCACTTCCAGGTTGTCATCCCCTGCAGCTCCACGTTCCAACCTTTGATGACATTTCCTACTTCCTCTAGTTGCGGTTCAACGCCTCTACTACGCTGACTTGATGTCCTCTCCCGCTACAGCAACAAGACACCTCTCCGACCTTCACCGCGACCACCGGGCTTGCACTATCACCCCCAAACTCTCTACTTATCAAAGATTGTTGTCTTCATTGAAATGTCGCGTGTCTATAGTCATTTTTGTATTCTTTCTTTGTGTGATTATTTCTTTCTTTTATTTTGAGTCTTCAATGTATTTTCCTTTTGAGTCAACAATAATATTTGTTGTTCTGCGTCATGACTTGGGTTAACTCTGGTATCAATTCTTGTATAATTTTTCAATGATAAATTAAACGAAGTCGAGCACAAGTTCATTCTTACAATATGAACACAATTCATTATAACATAAATCATGGATATGCAGTATTATGACGGTAATAGTAAATGCATTTGGTCAAGAAAAAATAAAATATTACTATAACAAAAGAATAATGAGTACTCACTTCGATGTCGTAGGATTTATTCTTGAATTTATCTTGACGCCAAAAATTGAAAACCTAATGTAGTATAAAATTTATTTATTATTTTAAATAAACTATTAACTTTCAAGTATTCAACATATATCACCTTATAAACTCCTGGCCAAGCCTTATGGTAGAGTACTAATCACGCGAGAAGAAGATTTTCCTCCCTCGTGCGTGATTTTGATCCTTAGTACAGGAGATAGATTTGGTTTTGAATCCCTCCCACACGAGCAGCTATTGCGATTGCCGCCTCATTCCTTCCACTGCTCTTCTCTTCCTTCGGCTTCAACACACGCTTCTTCTTCTACACAGCTTCTTCCTCTGCACTCGCACGTCTCGCGATCTTCCTCTCTCTCGTTTTCTTTAAATCAGCCTAGGCACTAGTTGCAGAGCCGCTCGACCTTCAGGTAAGTCGTTCTCACCTACGCCTCTCTCAAGCGCATTCCTCTATAAGGCGAAAGTAACCTTTGGTTTCCCAACTCTTCGCCTCACCTTCCTAACTATTCGATTCCCCTTCTTCGGCTTCCTCATCTCCTTTCGTTTCCTTTCCACACTTGCTCAACTCTTCATTTCCTCTCCCACTCATTGGATGTTCGATTCCTCATCCCCTGGTAATTGAAATGCAACGTTACAAAGTTCAATTGGCGAAAAAAATTGTTAAAGCATAGATGTGTATTCTTGTTGAATTCTCGTGTAGCTTATTAAGAAGTAGAAGCAGTTTCTCTACATGATACATAGTGATTGGAAAATACAATTTAATGAGATGGTTTGTAGCTGATAAGTGATGGTTGGGAAGAATAATTTCCTAACAAATACTACATCGCCTATTAGCTTAAGCTTTTGAGATTATAGATGTCCATCTACTAGTGGATGGGACTCAACCCAACCAAAGGCTGTAATGAGAGCTATAAATGAACCAATGCACTTGATTAATACTCAATCATATTTTCTCAAATTAGTAAATAAACAAGTTTGAACATATTTTTAAACTCAAAGATTAAATGAACTAAATTTGAGTATAATCTAACTCGTTTGTTGCCAATAACTACCTTGTCAATAAATGATCTAGATTTATATAATATATTATTTAAATGAAATTTAATCTAGATCTTATTTAATTATATATTTAATAATAGCATTTTATAATTTAATAGCGATATGCATATAAGCATAATGCAACTTCTCCTTATTTTGTTACGTTAATGAACTGAAAGAATAAGTATAAATCAAAATTTTTATTTTGTAAAACATCATGTAATCATTTGAAATTTTAGATTGTTTAATTAATATAAACAAATCAAGTATGAACATTAAAAATTTAAGCAAACCAATTATAAACACAAATGTGAAAAATCGGCTCAAGCTTGAAGTGAACATGAACAACTCATGATTCGACTAAGATAAGTCCAATTCATAATATACTCGACTTGACTCAGCTCAATTACAGCCCTAGCTACAATGTTTCACCCTCCTAATAGAGTCTAAGGATAATTTCATTAATACAACCTTACACAGCATTATAAAGACTACTTTTCTGATTCAAATCCACGACTCTATAACATAATGAAGGTAACCTAACCATTGACCAAAGAAATAATCAAATTTTGGTTTTGGAACTCTTTGATTTTTAAACAAGCATGACTCAGCCGAAACTCCATCAGTACAAGCTCTGTGGAGGGCACAGTGACAAACTTAATTACAGAATTAAAGATTAGTAAAAGGGCAAGACAGCGAGGCAAAATGGTGAGGTGCTCTACACTTCAAATATAACAACATAAAGTCCAAAGCACAACGAACTATGTACATTAAAATAATATCTACCAAATCTTCTATCGTAAAAAGATATGAATATAATATAGAAATATTGTGATTAACTAACCCGTTCTTTAATCTGGTTTGATTAGCAGAAACTTGGATATCTTTGCTGAAAATTTACTAAATTTGACTGAAAGCAAATATTGGTAGGCTGAAACACAAAGCTGCCACAACTACGGGCACATATATATAAAAATGAAAAAAGCTGGTTAGCAAGATAAACAGAGGATGAATTTTTATTCCCAGGATCTCACCTGCATGATGGAGGTTTTCCCTCAAGACAGGAACTGAACTTGATGATAATTCAGGAAAGTATAGAAGTCAGAAGCCATTAATTTCTCACTGTAATTGAGATTCCTTGCTAGATTCAAGTCCCATTGATAAAACCTGTAATGTGGTTCCTTTAACGAGCCATGCAGTAAGCTCAGGTTTATCTTCAAAGTGGTAAAGCGGTTGCAAGGTCCCATCATCTTTTCGAACACCATAAATAAATGGGAGCCTAAGGGTAATGAAGCTCTCTGGTGGTAAGATGACCCAAAAACCAAAGCTGAAATGTGATTGTTGTTTACGTTCAGGAATTGTCCGTGGCAAACATGATTCCTAAAAAAATGCATAAACAGCAATATCTTTGTAGGAATTGAAGCACGGTTTGATAAAAAGAAATGCTTTACCTAGTAATGCAAGAAACAGTTTTGTGAATTTAACTAACATTCAAATTAACTAACGAATGATTTTCTCAATTTCCACCTCTACCATACAAAAGAAAATCATACAGCCAAAAGCGGGTGATATAAAATGGAAAGGTATTGTTTATCTATAAAAAAGAATAAAATTCAGTAAACTAAGTTCATGTCGCTATTTGGGTACTTGCCTCAAACTGTATAACAGGGCAAGTTGCTAAAACTGTGGGAAATGGTGGGGTCACCTGCAAAGAAAAATAATTGTTAAAAAGTGCCGCTCAATTCACAATTTTTTTGACAAAAAAAAAGGAAACAATATCTATTTTATGAATTAACACAAAAAAAAATACATTCGTAGAAATGCAAGCAGGAGTAATAAATGAAAAAATAAATAAAATATAAAATCATCATCAAGCATTGTGTTAATTTAAAAATAAACAACAATAAAGATGCAGAATCAGATATAAAAGCAATAAAAAAGATAAGCCCATTCAAGATTGCACCAAAGCTGTGCATTTGGTGGGTCTTTGTTACAAACAATCTGTAGTTTTCAATTGCGGTAAAGCCAACAGTGCCAGAACACTGCCAATTTTTTACTTTCAGTGGTTTTCTATAGTAGCAATAGTGATCACTAATTAGACGTGCTTATTGTGATGACGAACAGCCGGATGGTTACGAAGTAGAAACAGACAAGCTGACAGTTCTACTGAAAAGATTATAGAAGCTGCTCTCCATAGATCTATTTTTCCATCTCTTCTTTTCCTTTCTAAGATCGAACTGTGATTGAAAGTTAGGTTTAAATTTCACCCACAAACATATTTAGATCAAACATTCTAAGAGGTACAATGAGTGTGGAGGATGCATGTTATGTGTAGAGCCTTATTGAGGCAAGTTGGAGCGCCCCGGCAACCGGGGAGGCGCACCTGGCAAGGGGAACCTGGAGCCAGTAGGGGTGCTGCAGTGCCCATTCCTGCCTTCGGACAGCGCCGGAAACTCAGCGTCAGTGAAAGTGCAACACCATGTTTCCGGCTCAAAGTCGAAGGAAACTCAGCGCCCAGGAGAGGCGCAGCCGCAACAGCAATCGAATTTCTACAGTTTGGAACATTAAGTCTTCAGCTTCACGAGTATGTATGTATGTTTGATGCATTGGAGTTGGATTTCGCAAGTTTTCTCGTGCGATCAGAGTGTTACGAATTTTAGACAGACTTGAGTTTGGTGTTATCTGCACATTTCTTCTCATTTCTTTATGGAGTGATTTTTAGAGTGGTGTGGCTTTGTTATTTTTTCCCATTTTCGGGTTTTTTCACGTTAAATCTTGATATTCTTTTTTTGTTTTTTTGTAATCTTGTGTTTGTGCCCTTTTGCCCAAAGTTTTGTTATAGATCTCCTGCTTCTGTGTTCCACATTTCATAGTTATTTAATCTCTTCATAACAAGTGGTATCAGAGTTGTGTTTTTGTATATCTTTAGCTTGAGTGGGAGCAATGACCAACCAAGCAAAGCACAAAATGAAGAAGTACAATGTTTTTCTGTAACATGTAATTTAAAGATTTATTGTATAAAAAAATGCATTTGCCACCGAAAGGGATCACCAAGAAGTATGAATCAATGACTCGAAAAACGGGAAGTGTTTGATCAAACTCGAAAAATGTTTGATCTGACTTTCACTTTCCTCATTTGCTTTCAGCATTGTAAATGAGAAAACCACTATTAATCTCATGGTTGTACTAACAATGATATATAAGAAGTCATTAGCTTCAAATAAAATATTTCTGATGAAAATATTGTTGAACATGAAGATAGTAAATGGTAATTATGTGGGTAAACATTTAAATAATTTCAACACTGCAATAAACCAGTTGTGTTCTGGTGGGCATCAAGTTTGATGATGAGGTCAGAGCACTGTTGCTTTTATCTTTATTGTCAGACAGTTGGGATGGACTAGTCACTACAACGAGCAACCATTCATGTAACATGAATTTAAATTTTGATGATACTGTCAAGTTAGTATTGAATGAAGAAGTTTGTAAGAAGATGAGCTATGAAACTTCAAAGTCTGTTCAGAATATTGAAAGAAGAGGAATGAATCTGAATAGAAATATATGCTAAGAAAGATTCAAATTTGGAAGAGAAAAATCCATGCAGGAAGAGAAAAGGACACGTGTATTTTGGAAAAGCGACAAGAAATCATTTTAAGAAAGACTTCAAAATTCCTAAGAATGTTGGTGGTGTAGATTCAAATAAAAAGTCTTCTACAAATATCTCCACTGATGAAATCCAAGGAGACTCGCTTATTTTATCCTTAGTTAGTATTGAATATTGGATAGTAGATTTAGGTGTCTCTTTTCATGCTTGTCCCAACAAAGAAGTATTTAAAAACTACAGTCAATATGATCTAATAAAGTTATATTTATAAGATAATAATGCATACATTATTGTAGGGAATGGTGATGTTGAAATCACGATGTCAAATAGATCGTTCACTCTGGAAGATTAATGAAGGTAGATATGTTTCATATTTGAAGAGAAATTTGAATTTTGTGAGTAAGCTTCCAAAGTAAGGATATGTGACTATTTTCATAAGTAATTCGTGGAATGTGACAAAAGAGACAATGGTAATAGCTCGAGGCAACATTGAAGACACTCTTTACCTGTTCAATGAGTTGTTTGAATCTATTAGTGTAGCTGGAACTAAGTAATAAAAGTAAATGACAACACATGCTTGGTCATATCAATGAAATATATACGAAGACCTGTGGGCTCCAAAAATTCACGACCGCTCCTTATGAACTCTTTGCATTTACTTTAATTTTTGGTTTTGAGATAGAGCTTTGAAAATTCGAATTTTCATAAAGCTGATTAGATTATACATAAAATACTACCCAAAGATTTCTCCCTCATTTAGGAAGGATTTTTAGATATGAGGTTTTATGTTTCCCATAGGTACAAGCCCCTATGATTAATTACTCCTCCCAATAACGTGAGAGTACTTTCGATTAAGACTAGTCATTAAAAATTGAAAATTGAACATATAATAGTAGCAGACTTAGGCATTTTAAATTGTAAAATTTATCTCTTAAAGCTTAAAGCGGATGGTGGGGAAATAAAAACGAAACCTGATCAAGATTTCATGGTTTCATTATTTCGTGTCGTCATGGTCCCTGATTTATTTAATAAAAAGAGGTAGTCCACCCAACCTGACAGAAGAATTCTTGTTAGCAGTCATGAGTTTCGTCGTTCAAGATATTCTTGTAGATCTGAGGTGGATATTTATCCAAGAAGAAAAATTTAAGTTGACCTTAGCTAACATGTTTTATGTCAAACAACCATACCCTTATGATTCACAACTCAAAAGGTAGAAAGTCGTTGGAGAACATACGGGCTACGTCGGTGACCGTAATATATGGTGTCATTTGGCGGCAATCGCCAAGTCAGAGAGTTCTGGTCGTAACAGCTACTTTATGGAGCAATTGGGTCAAACCACGCGGACAAAAGACTCGGGTCATCTCCATACTAGCATGCAATTACTCTGATTATGAATATAGGGATACATTTAATATGACATTAACTCTTTGTGAACCGAAGTCAGTCAGAAATTTATCACAATCGACAAACTGTTGCGGAAGGTGGATGAAATTTATTTTTAGCTTTTAGGTGATTGAATTTTAGTTTGAATTTCAGTTTATTATTTTAAAAATTTTGATTTAAAAGTTTGACCCATTCAGTTGAAACCTTAAATCAACACGATCACATCGATGGAAAGCATTTGAAACTTTTATATTTGAATAGGAGCGGTTAATTTCATCTTTTCAGGGTTTAACTCATGCCAACTTTTGTTTTTTTAAAGAGAGAGATCGGACTAGGTGATTTGGACTTATAAACTCTCATATGTAGGATTTAGAAATTTATTAGGGCTTGTCGGACTCATCAACTCCAATTCTTACAAGAAGGAGAATCGGACTAGTAGAGTAGGACTTACAGCTCTATCCTATAAACAAGTCGGCTCGATTAACCTACGCAACATTCTTGAACATAATATTTGAGCATTCAATATATTGGCTGGAGCACATGTGGGTGTTAATATTTCTCATATTTGTTTATCTTACAGAATTTTATAAGTTTTAAGGACTTGCATAAATTTTAGGCTATGAAGTTAATATGAACTTTACATTAGGAGGTACATGCAAAATTTTGAAAATGTGCATGCTTAGATAAACATCTTAAAGTATATATAGTTCAAGAGTATCCACTCTATTATTCATAAAATTTGTAGAAATACTTATAAAAATTTCAAAATAATGCATTTAACTTCGAGATCATTCAAAAATTCAAATGTTTACAATAATATGATTTTTGAATCACTCAAAATTTCGTTTTTGGGCTTTAAATGGGTTGACTTCCGTTCGGTAACGAACACATTGCAAATCCGGTGGCAGGATTTATGCATTATATTTTTTATTTTATCATTTGAAAATAACATTTAAGTCTTAAGTTTATCCCCAAATTATGATATTTAAAATTTAGGTTAAGCTCGACTCCTAAATTGTGATGTTTTATATTTTAATTTAAGTTTAACCTCCCAATTTATGACATTTAAGTCATTTAAAGCATTCAAACTTTCAAAATCATTTGTAGGCTTCGATAATCCAATTTCAAATATATATTTTATTTTATTTTTGTAAGTTTGAACGCTCAAATAATTCAATTTTTGACCATTTTACAAGTTTGTAAAGTCTAAATCTAAAATATTTTCAAGTCCAAATCCACTTAAAAATTCGGCAACCTCTCGACATCATCCCCGATTAAAGAGCTACATCGGGAATCTGCCTGCCCAATTATTTATAAGACACACTGGTCAATGTCGTGAGACACTGTGGTCGGAAAGAATCCTCTAATCTATCGGTCTATAAGATACGAGTAGGCCTTCGATTATCCTGCATTAAAATAACATAAGCCCAATCTCCCATACAATTCTTTGATTCTCCCATCTTCCCTTCTCCCTCTCTCTTTACACTTCTGATTTTTATGATATTATATATATATATATATATATATATGTATATATATATATATATATGTATATATATATAT
>NW_018164444.1:65839476-65847632 GCF_001263595.1 Phalaenopsis equestris | reverse complement strand
ATATATGTATATACATATATATATATGTATATACATATATACATATATATACATATATATACATATATATATACATATATATACATATATATATACATATATATACATATATATATACATATATATACATATATATATACATATATATACATATATATATACATATATATACATGGCTACCATGAGAAAGAAGTTTTGTTTTGGGATCGCATGTGAGGTGAGAAAGAAGTTTTGTTTTGGGATCGCATGTGAGGCAGGGAGAAATTTGAGGAAACTAGTAAATATTTTGGGATAAAAAAAATGTTTCAAATGAATAGTAGAGGTGAAAGAGAGCTCTTGCATGGCACGAACATAAGGAAAGAAGAGGACTTTTAAAATATAGAAAAGTTTAGGAAGCCTTTTGATGTATGTCATTATGGTTTTTTCTTTTATTGGCTCGGCTTGCCAGAAGTTCTATTCCTTCATTGTTGATTCCTTTCGCAGCAATCTCTCGTTGTCTTTCCAGCATACGCGACTGAGTGCAAAGGCGATCGATCAGAAGAAGCCGGCGAGCCAAAGTTTCGTGAGATTTTTGAGCAGCGCGATCCAAATGAACAGGTAGGCGTGAAGAATTTATGGTCTCTATACGCTAGCGAACCCGTCGTTGCTTCCAGCTTATGAGTAGGGCAGGCGAGGATTTCCGGCAAGAAAGGTGCTTAAAACCTCAATGAACTCAAAGAGAACAACGAACAAATTTGAAAACTTATGAATGAACCCAAAGAACTCAAAGAGATTGCTAAAAGAAAAAGAAGATTTCTAAAAAAATGAGAAAAACAAGTTAAATCAAGATGAGTAATTGTGTTTCTAAGTTCTAGTAATATTTCTTGCTTTTAAATAATTCTTGATTAAAGTCATTTAGTTTTATGTCTTATATCAATAAAATTAAATCATATATGATTCTTCATATTGTTAATCGTGAAATACACATTTTGTTAAATAATGTTGTCTTAATAGTTGCATAATAGTATGTTTTAGTAAAATAGTTCCAAACCTCAATGAACTCAAAAGAGAACAATGAACATATTTGAAAACTTATGAATGGCTTTAAATCCAGCCACCAACTTCGGAGAGCTTCATAAATGCCAATGCGTTCAAGTGAATGCATGTTTATATGAGTTGATAACCCCCTTTGGTGAGTTGATTATAAGGTGTTTGTAGTGTCTTGAGGATCAAACAATAGGGAACAACAATGATGGCTACACAAGCTACAATGACTATGATTGATACTTCCTAGTAGCATTAATGTAATATTAATGGGCTTGGTGCACAATGAAGCTTTAGAATTTGAGGAATTGAAGTCGAGGTACCACATTAAAAGCAATGGTTGGTCAAAGTGATCGTGATATAGTACCTCGATTGACATTTGGGGGAATTGTTAAAAATGGTGATCCTTGAAAAATGTAAATTACTGATCACTTGGCGTATTACGTGAGTATTGGCGAGCTTAGGAAGCCAAAATGATCACATAGAAGCAATTAATGAATAACAATAATCCACTTGAGATATTGATTTTTAGAACTTGATAATCAATTTTATCTTTAATTAGGTGTAAGATTTACTAGATTTGATGAGATTCAACATTTAATAACCTTGATTAAAACATTGAAGGCTTGCCTCATAATATGTAAAGTTTCAACTAACACAGATGTAAATGATGTTTTTAATGTGAGAAAATAGTTTTGAGTTATTAAATACTTGAGGTTGACTGAGCGACCCTTCACAAGAAAGCAAATCATTTAGAATCAACCAATCATTTGGCCTACAAGCTAAACCCTTGTCGACTCATTCGAGGATTGGTCAGCTTGATTAGAATCAACCAACACATCATGGTGTTGGCCCAGCATGCTTGGGGATGATGGACACAATTTTAGTGATAGCCCACATGTATTCATGTTGGTTGTAATTTGTGTAGGTGGGTCAAGCAAAACCAACGAGGTTATATGGGTGGCTCAGCTGAACAGAATTCGTTCAAGCATAAAAAAGTAAAAGTTGTCTAGGTGGGTTGTGCAGACTAGGCAAACAATTGACAGCTAGGTTATAGCAAATTGATTGTGTTGATCTAAATGACCGAGCTAGCTATGCACAAACTAGAGTATTACTGTGTCAATCAAGTGCGTATGAGGTAATTTGACCAAGTTTGAGATGACTTTTGCTGAAAAAAATAATCATTTCAAAGTAAAAAGACACCACTCGATTTGATTTCAATTCCAAAACAACTAAGGAAATTTATTAACAGACATGCCAACAATGTTCCAAAATGTGCACGTAAGCGCATAAGAATGGGTTTATATCAACAATACTCGAGAATAATATTAAGCACATTTTTACAATGGATTTATCCAAGGCCCTGCATAAAAATAAATAATGATAAAAACAAAACCTAGAAGCTAATAAACTAGAATAACATCTTTAGAATGCTGCTTACCAGAAAGATCCGCTGAAGTTGTGAAACCTTACTTGCAAATTTGACCTTCTGCTGTGTCTGTTTAGCAGCATTATTGCAATGAGGACATTTCATGTAAACAGGCAAGGCTCTTGTTAAAAGAGAAAATGCAGAACTGCCATCATCGAGTCTAACATGGGAAAGCTTTTCTTCAAATTGATGAACAGACTCAGGAAGCATGGAGAAGCCCTGGACAGACTGGATATTTTCCATTCCCTCCCTAGAAAACATTGTGAAGCTTTCGTGATTTTGACCACCATTAGCTGACACGGGCTCATTAACTTTGCTGTTTTTCTTCAAGTTAATCACAGAAGCAGTTTTCCCAGATGAATAATGATCCTGCATCTCATACACTCCAATCTTAGTTACAGGATTTTTTCCTTCAGAAACATTGATAGAAGAAAGCTGTTTAGGATCCACTGAATATGAAGAATCCAGGTCATTCAGATGCTCTGTGGATAATAGAAAGCGATGACCATAAGAACACTCATGCTCAAAGCCAACATATACAGTAGATTGCTTTGAAGAACTGGTTCTGTTTGTATCCCCACTACTAGATATTTCCACTGGAACCATGTTTGTTCCAATTTGTAAATATGGGTTAACACTGGTTTGGTGATTGGTTTCAGGTTTTATTGAGAATTGTAAAGCAGAAACATGCTCAGGTCCCTGGGATGCCTGGCGATCATCAATTACATTTTTTGTACCATCATTTTGTTTGTTTACTCCCGATGACCTGGTGCCTGGATCTGTAACATCTTTTGAATATTTTCTCTGCTTAAGAGCAAGCGGTTTCGAATCAGCAATTGCTGTACCTGCAACAACCTCAGCAAAAGGCTTCTTCATGGTGAAAGATGGAAGACCTTTACCAAAACTGATGCTTGTTACATTGGATGACACAATCTCTGATGTTTTTCTCTGGCTTTCTGATAAGGCCTGAACTTCATCGTGAAATTTAGTTTCAGTGGGCTTCTTTTTTCCTTCATTCCTGGGAGGCATGACTTCTGGCCCGGGTTTCAAAGTTACTATAGAGCTTTTTCCAGTCACTCCAAGGGGAAAGCTATTTGTTTCGGCTTTTTTATCAGTTGAAATTGTCCACTTCATCAAAAACTTCTGGTAAGAACAAAATCCAGTTTGAAGTAAACCTTTGGAAGGTTCATAATATCCTGCTCCTCCAATACGCCATAAACTCCAATGAGTGGGAGGAAGTGGTCCTTCACCGGCTAAATTTGAGAAAGAGAGGCTAGGAAGGAGATTTTCACAACTGTTGAAATGATTAAAGGTTATATTTGCTCTTTCAAAATCAAAAGGATCATTGCGCAGACGTCTTGAACGTCCACAAGCACAAGCATGAAGAAAAACATAACCACTTGAATGCTGAAATACGGAATCTTCCTTAGACGAATTACTGTTATTTACATCATGCCGGCGGTGCATGCAAGGCTTTCCAGTCAAGCTGACAGCATCACAAAGTTGTCTCCCTGCTTCCCAGATTGATGTACATTCATCTGCAAGTTTTTTTGTAAACATTCTTATGGCTGGTCCTTTAACCATTGAATTAAAAGCAAACAAAGCATTCTCCAAGTGAGTGTTGTGCATTGAAGTTGGATAGTAAGCAGGAAGATCTTTTAGATAAATGTCCTTGGCAGCTGGAAGAGCTCTTTTGCACCAAGATACTGAAAACTTCATGTTCATATCCTTACTGCTCTCCAGGCAAGATATAGAATCTTCAACAGCATGCCAATCACGTGTCTCTGTTGTACTTCGTTGGACAGTTAATCCTGATGCATTTGCTATGTCATCCGCTATGCCATGACCTAAGAAGAGCAATGCTTCAAGGATATGATTAGTGGATTTTAGCCAGCTTTCCATACTAGGTAACTCAGGAGCACTCCCTAATTTACCAGCAGCTGCTGATGCTGCAGCGGCGGGGGGCGGTACACCAACACCAGCAACAGAGCCACTATTCACATTACTTGGCAATCCACCTCTCCCTCTTAGCATATCAGCCTGTCTTAAGATGAAATCCTTTACTGATTGAATATCCTCATTGTGTAAATTCTCACAATGATTTTCAAGCATAAGTACATCCACTTTGTCCTTGGAATTTAAAGCTTCTTCTACTAGACTAGTAATAAAGTTCAAGGGTTCGCCTCTTTGATTCGCTGAGCCGTCTAAAAGAGCAACAACCTTTGATGCATCGAGTAAGAACAAAGGGAGGGAATTAGCACTCCCAACTCCCCTTGATCCACTATGAAAGTGGTCGGTCCCAGCAAGAACTCTGCATTTTTTTATCAAAAATCGAATCTGTGCCTCCAGAGATGACTGCAGTCTCTTTCTGAAACTACCTTCAGCTTTACTAGCAGGGCGTGCAAGCATTACCAATGAACCTGATCCTTTGACTGCCAAGTTTTGCCTATAAGCATCAGTCAGATCATCCACATTGGCCATGGCATTGGAAGCATCAGTGAAGTCATCTTCAAAAACAAAGAGAACAACAGGAATACACAGGCCAGGAAGCATGGATGGATGTGAACCGTTGCCTGACATGAGAGAAATTGCCGAAGCATGTCGGCTTGAAGAACCTCCCCTTCTAGTAGGGGGTGAAACCGAAGAGCCTCCCACAACATTAGGCTGGGAAATGGCTAAAGATTGTTTAGACGAAGCTAATGGTGCGATTTGGGATTTCAAGAATGGGATAAGAGCATGCTTTGCAGCTTGCAACGTTCGAAACTTCTTTAAGATTTGTACGTCAAATCGCAAACCCTCATGGACGAACACAATCACATGACAAACCTGGTTTTTGTTGAGGTTATAGAAAAACGTTTATATTGATAGAGGAGCGGAGAAATAGAAGGAGAAAACAACTCACGGAGAACATGAGGAGCATATATCGGAGATCTTCGGCCTCGCATTCCTCCAAAACCGAAGCGGCGCCCTCGTCCGGCCCCTCCGATGTCGAAGAAGAAAGAAGAAGCAGCCTCGAAGGAGAAGAAGGGGAGAAATGAAGAAATACCATCCCTGTCTCCGGCTGATGGTGGTATCCGACCCTCCGGCAATTGAGCAAGCCCGTCGAAGAGGCGTGGAGATCCTTCTCGAGGCCGCCGGAGCCAAATACGTTATCGTCGAGGAGGCGATTGATGAGATGGGCGAGGTCAGTAGATGGTTTGCTGCCGAGAAACCCAACGACGACGACGCCGATCGGGGATGAGGAAACGGAGGAAGTTGAAGGAGCAGAAGAGGAAGATGAAGAAGGGTTAGGGTTGAGATTCTGAGGTGGAGGGTTGGAAGAGGGGATGGAATGCAGCGGTGAAGGGGAGGCAGCGATGGGAGCGACGGCTGGTAAGGTTGTCGCCGGAAGAGGTGGGCGGATTAGGACTCGCAGGGGAGACGAGGAGCTGGGATGCTCCATGGCTACGGTGGAGAGACTCCACTGAGACGTGGTCGGAGCCTTGGTGGAGCACTTGTTCGATGTTGAGTTAAAATTACAAAAATTGTTAGCTTACAATTTGAAAAAATAAATAAATAAAATAATAAATAAACAAAGAAAATGAGTAAAACTAGCATATAAATGTCAAAATAAAAGTTCATGTCCCAAATCCCACATTCTAGATTGTTGTGGTTACAATTAAGGGTAACTTAAAGAGCAGTTTTAATGAAAAAAAAAAATTGCGGTTATTATTTTTTAAGTTTAACTGTAGCTTGAAAGTTGTCACTGCACCTAGCTAGGAGTAATATGAAAACGCAGATTTCAGCGATACTTTTTTGAAAAAACTATCAAGAATATATTTACTCAAATAGCAAAATCGCTCGCTCTGCCGCCCAAAACAGACCATAAGTTTGACATCAAAAGTGTGGTTAAAATGTAGAGGATAGAAAGAAGTCTATAACTCACAATAGAACTTAAAAATGTATTAAAAGTTGATTGAAATAACTTTTTCTTATTAGTTTAAAAAATAAGATTTTTTTATACTAATTATTAAAAATATTAAATATAATATTTTAATTACTCAAATTTTATTTATAACATTTTAACCATCTTTTATTACAGTATCCTCTTTTACCCACCAGTGAAGGCATTGAGTGACACTTTTGGGTGGTTAAAATAATTTATTTAAAGTTTGCAACATTAATATGTTATATTCAATATTTTAGGAGAAAACTTTAAAAATATATATTTATTCAATATATTTTTTCAAAATTTTTTGTTTAGCATTTTTTAAAATAAATCAACTTATTTTTTCAAAATATTCAAAATAATTTGTAAATATTTAAAAGGTTTTTAAAAAATAGCTAAGTGGTTGTTTAGATTTTTTTTTTTTATTTTGTTTATATTTTGATTTTAAACAAAATATGATTAATAGGTTTAAATAAAGTAGCATTTTCTTAAATTACTTAAAAGCATCTAAAATTTATTTTAAGTATTTAAAAAATATATGCTTTGTTAAAAAAAATATTCAAATTATACTAAGCAAATATATTCTTGAAAATAAGAAAAGATAATAACAATAAAAAAATGTAATCCCAAACAAACCCTAAACTTCTCTTAACATATCAAACAAGTCTTATTTTAATTCAAAACATAAGCAAATAAAATAAAAACAATGAATGAAAAAAAAAAGTGCTCCCTAACACTGCCTTAATTATGGTGTAAAACCTAATTGTCTTATTAATTCCCCACTTTTAAAGTTCTTAATATTATATAGTTCATCTTTTATTGTTAGTTAATAGCTTAGACTTTCAATCAAGAAATTTTATATTGAAAATCTTACATATGTGGTGCATGAGTTTGTAATATATATATATATATATATATATATATAGTGAAAAGCTCAATAACTGATTTTATTGAAACAGAAAAGATACATAAAGGCTGTATGAGAGGGCCCAGTAGAGGCACCTTACCCATACTAACCAAGTACATTATTACCCCAACAAAAGATACATATAGACTCAAAAAACTTAAAACATGCAGAAAACAAGTAGCTAGGGATGATCTAGTTTAGTTCTGCCTCTTCCTCTGGTTTTAAGAGCGGAGTCATATAACAAACTTTGAAGCATCGTGTTATTGTCAAGAGTAACCAATGTATCATCTATTAAGTTTCCAAGTTGGAGTGTGCCCCAACCTTCTTCTTCTGTCGGAAAGTGTAAACTTGTCATTCTTCATCTGAGGACTGGCTCATGTGATCATCGGTTTGATTAGATATTAGAACCACAGTAAAAGGAAAGACAGTCATTGCCACAGTGATAATTTCCAGTGTCTGTGAAGTGTGAATTGTCACCTCTGCATCTAATGCTTTCTGAATAAGAGCTGTGGGGCTATCCCGACTTTCGGTCTGAACATTATCTCTGATATTATGGTCAGAAGAAGGGTTCTTAGGGGCAGACACAATTTTCTGTCATATGATGATTCCTCCCTCAGGTTGGTTGTCATTAGTTTTGTTGGGAGCGCGTTCAAGCATGTGATGTGCACTAACATCATGTTCCTATTTTTGACTATTGGTTCTCAACTGTGGGTGCAATCTGAAATATTTCTCTCACGGGTGTTCAAATATCTTGCAGTGTTTGCAGTAGTAAGATTTTTGTTCCGTAATGATTATTTGCCAATAACCATTGTAAGCAGAGCCAAGTCAGACTTCTTTTACATCTGTATAAATATATATATATATATATA
>NW_018164444.1:65829995-65839462 GCF_001263595.1 Phalaenopsis equestris | reverse complement strand
TATATATATATATATATAATAATAATAATAATAATAATAATAAAACTAATAAAAATATCATAAGACAATTAAAGAACATAAGCATTAAGTGGATCATCATAAATAATGTGAAAAACAAAAAAAGAAATTTAAGAGTCGCTTGTCATAATAAACAGAGGTATGGCATACTTCGTTGGGCCATTAAAACTTAACGGTCCGCACTTATGGGTCGTTTCAGGTCCAAATAAGGTGGAACTTCTCCTCAATAATGTATTATGCCTTCTAACAGAGCTATATAGAGAAATAATCTCAAGTTTTGACTAGGATTGCATGTTAAAAATAGTTGTAGCAAAAGAGTTGTGGAATCCTAATTTTATATGAATATCTCATACAAAAATAAGTAGTTAAGAAGTATAGAGAAAAATCCAAAATGAAATAAATAAAGCTATGTGACCCAATCCAACTAACGAATATGCTATATTGATAAAGATTACAAAGGCTTGTTCACGTATTAAAATGCGTAAGAAAGAACTATAAAGTAATGCACACGATCCAAATTTATCCTCCGTTGATTTTGATGGAAGTAGTGGGAAATTAGATAACAATTTGGTGATTATAAATGAGTGATATCAGTCGAATGGCAACTAGCAACGTGCAACAACTAACTTATAACACTTGAACAATAATGTTTGAAATAATAGAACATGACCGTTATAAGAAAATTAATTGAGTAATGGTGATCGAATGACGAAACTTGGGCGATAGTTATTAAGCAACAATAGCCGAACTTTTATGGATGAGCAATTCTAATTGGACGATAATGACTAGCTGGCTTCGATCATAGTAGGGCCATCACTATTGGAGGTTATCAATATTTGATATTTGGTATAGCTTTATATATTTTTAAATTATGTTCAAAAACTCTTTGCATCAAGTACTGAGATTTTATTTAAAAAGTTATATTTTAATAAAATTAGCCAAAACCTAAAATATTATATAAGATGGCCATGTTAGTTCATTTAATCAAAGACTAATCTTTTTATATTTAAATATCATAAATACATCAAAATGGATGAGTGTGAATTTATTCAAATTTAGGGATGCACAACATCCACCTAGACCAATTGAATATAAAGATCTTAAGAAAAGGTTGGGAATTTTCCTTTCAATGGATTGAGCTCTATTACTTATGATTATCTTTATAGAAAAATCAAAGTGATAAATGGTATTCCTATAAATAAATTACTTAATATTTATCTCAATAATTATTGTAAGTTTCATGGCTTCTACTAATAAGTGAAATAGTCAATCAAAATGATGAACTTTTATTATTTAATATAATAAAAAGGGGTCTCATAATTGTAACTTATCGTCAAGAAGTTTGGTGGAATGTGAGTGATTTTAAAATATATTTGACATTTATTATGGTTTCATGCACAATCTAATATATTACATTTTATTATAAGTTCGTAGAACCTTCATCTTAAGAATTTATGAACAAATGTCATTGAGTGAACTTCTCATGTTGCATATTCAATCATTGACAGTAAAAGATGCATAAGCCATGATTTTGTAAATGTTCTAATAGACTTCATCTCCAATCATGCTAAAGTTTGTATCTTTTCGTCGAAGATGAATGACAGTTTGTTGGATCCCCAGGCAGCATTCCATCATGCATGAAAAAGAGTACAAAGTCCATCCGAGAAGTCTTACTTAATTCCTTAATGAATTGTACCAACTAGGGATCTTGAATTCTTGTAAAACTTATATCCTCAATACATGTTCTCCTATATAAATTTTTATTATTGTGGTTGCTGCTTCGAAAAGAACATCAACCTGAACATTATTTTCTTATAATATGTGGATGAACAATTATGTATTATTGTGAAAAAGTGGCGACTTAATTTATTTATGAGAATGTATTAAATGCCAATGGTTAACATGAATGTCTCCCTTATCTTGAGAAGCTATGTGAATTGCGAATATATCCATAACGCCTCGTACATTTCCTACTAAAGTAGGGGTATCAATGTAGATTTATGAACCACATCTCATTTGTCTATAAATAAATGGTTACATAAATCTTAACAAAAACAAACAGAAAAATATTAATATACTTGCTCTAAGTTCCTGTTGACTACTCCGAATCACCATGCTCTTTTTTTCTATGCTTTATTCATTAGACATGACCCACAAGAAGGATTCGGAATCAACATTTAAAATGAAGTTAGAGCATCATAACTTAAAACCTAAAATTCACTAGTAATAATAAAATATGATTACATGCAATTAAATATTTCACAAAGAAGAGTGGGTATAATAAATAATAAGAAATTCACGAGCCAAGTGTATGTGAAATATTGATGACTAACCATTGCAGTGGCCATCTCCTTCCCTCGCTGAATCGTACGCGGATTTTGAGAGAGTGTCGGCCGTCCTCTTCGAACAGTATTCTCGGCCCGTCCTTTGTTTGGTCTTCCATGGCGACAATTATCAGAGTTAAACAACGCTGGCCTTTTTCCTGTAAGTAGGAAAATTTACAAATATACCGCCCTGTTCTTATGTATTTACTAACACATAACTATTTCTTTTTTGTATATTTATATCACCTGTTAAGTCTGAATCTGTCTTGGAGACATGTCTGAGGAATAGAGTGATAGAGGATAAGAGAGAGAGAGAGCAATAACACACTAAAGAGCGTAAATATGCGGCCCCTTTTATTGGTGAAATGAAACCCTTATTTATAAAAATGAGTCTTTATATACTTACACATTGTACCACTAGAATAGGTGTGACACAGGTATTTTAGTTCACGCATGAATACTCTATGAGGGTCGTGGCTATGGTCGCCCGACTATAGTTAGACTGAGCGGCCGCTTGGTCGGATGACTATGAAGATGGTTAACCACTCCCCAAGCGTCCTTGTTATCTGTCCTGAAGTTGAATGACCCATTCTTTGTTTCAAATCCACCATAGCTGGAAGATAACGGGCTCGACCTGACGGATTTAATCGGCTGGATTCTTCAGATTTAATTCTTCTCTTATCTGCCTGATATGTACCGTTTCTACAATGTAAGAAGAAAATTGGCTGATCGATCATGTAACCCTAGATTGCGCTTGGTAGGTCCCACAAGACCATGTCATCTCTTCCTTTACCCATGAAATATCATTGCAATTTGTGTTGGTATCTTATTTATTTATTTTTTTTTTGTACACAATCATTTTTTTCATTATCATATCAAAAATATCTTTATTTGAACTTAAAAAAAAAATGAAACGCACATTTTCATGTCTATATAAGATGCCATTTATATTTAAAATTTAAGTGTTAGATATGTAATACATAAGAATTGGGGTATTTATGCAAATATTTTTAATAAGTATTGGAGCAATGGAGCTTAAATTGAGTAACTTAATAAATATGAGGATTATTTAATTAATATTTAAAAAATAAGTAAATTTCATAAGTGTTTTATTTAATGAAATAGTTTATAAAATATTAAATAAATGAATATTTAATCACGGTTGAGTAGTTAAATGGCAACATGAGTTTCGTGAACGTGAAATATGGAGATTCATGCAGTCATTTAGCATATATCCCGCAGCCTTATGTGCATCATTTTGTTGTTGAGAAATTTACATAAATTATACATATATGCACAAGAAAAATGTGTTTGACCTATCAGATAATCAGTCTTGGACTAGGCACCTGTTGAAGTATCCATGTTAGACGGGAATATCCAAAGTGAGAAGAAACCAATCAAATGAGGATTAGTCGGCAGACCAACCCGAGATTCTACAAAGATCGGTTAACTTAGAGATGACCAACTTCAATGATCAATCAACTCATTGGTGGAACAAAGAAAGGCTAGCGGACGCGCAAAGCCGAATGGCTGACTCGACCAAAGGCCGACCTAAGAAGATTGACCGACCAGAGAAATGTCAAAGATAGGCTTGTCATTTCATAGTTATTCTAGTTCCATATAAATAGATGAGCATTAAATGTTACAAAGGCTGGGGGCTGGAATTTAAGATGATAATATTAAACCTGCTTATTTCTCCCTATACTCTTTATCTTTTTTAACACTCCTAATTTTATGACAAATTTGAGTCCAATAACATCATAAAATTTATATATATTTACATATATGATACATAAAATTTAATATTTAGTCATAAATTTATGCATGAAAGAAAATATGAGAACACTTTGATAAAGAAAGAGTGATATTTGCAGACAACTGTTTGGAGCGAGTGCTTTAAATGAGCTTGATTGGTGGAGCCACCCATTAATTGGGAAAAGTTATTTGATTGATCGGATTTAAATGGGCTTCTCCTTCGTTCAAGAAGACCATCCTAAAGTTGAGACGAACTCGAGCTCAGTGAAACCCTTCAATTAGTTGAGCTTAGGTGAGTCTCTTTGAGCTCATTGGATCGATGCTTTGGTTTCTTGATATTATAATTTTATGGCTTTTATAATACATTCTAAAACTAGAAATATATGGACAAATTTAGGAATGGTAACTAGCCGTTGCAAATGACCGTTGCTGTGGAATCAAATTTAAATTGTTTGGATGGGAGAATTGCGAGCAACAATACCGTTAATTATAGCTATTGAACATTTTTGGGAATATGAAATAGCTATAGAACTCCAAGGACAAATGTCGTTTTCTTAGTATATATGGTATATATTTTTATATGCAACGGCCCAACTTGCTTTAAAAACACTTGAAAGTTCCAATATATATATATATATATATATATATATATATAGATCATGTGAATAAAATATATTTGCAATCACTTGTATTTTCATTTGCTCTTAAAACATACTTTTAGCATATTTTTATATATTTTTATTTATTTGTTTTAAGAAAATAAATAAGTTTATTTAAAAAAAAAGCTCAAAATGATTTTAAATATTTTAAATGTTTTTAAAAATTTTAAATGTTTTTAAAAATAAGCGAATATATTTAACATATCAACTATATTTTACTTCAAATCAAAATATACATAAATAATATAGATAATAAACAACAAAAACAATTTAGAATTATTTTCAGCGCGTGAGATCAAATCTCTTTTTTAATTTCCAACTTCCAAGAACAAAAAAAATACATACGTATCACCTTTTTTTTTTTAATTTTAAATATCTAATCATTCATGTCACATAAAAAATATTACTATTTTTCGATTTAAAAAATGAAGCATACAAAGTTAATGTTCGCATGCATGTAAAAATTGAAATTTTAAGTGTTAGATATATAAATATATAAAAATTGAATAGTATGCATGCAAATATTCAAAAAAAAAAAAAAAAACAGAAATGTAAATCACCAAGCCACCGACTAATGATTGGGCAAAAAATTAACTTCGAGTTTAATGATAGGGAGGAAAGACTCCACCGAAAGGCACATGAACAAGACAGCTGCCATAACTACTAGAAAGGAATCTATCTCAAAATCTACCCTTTTTAAGCCGACAAAATTCATGGGAAAGCTTCATTATAGAAATCTTTCAGAAATTCAGTACAAAGCCTACAGTTGGACTTCTACATTTTACCTTCGAATTCTAGAGAACAATCTTCAAGCACAAGCACGAATCTTAAAGCAAAAAACATACATATAGTTTGAATTCCTCCTTCAAAAACGCATCTTCATCTTTACAAACTAGGCGTTTGCATACATTTGACGTATTTACATGTCTCACACCTAAAATTTCATATTCACACACATATCACTCAAATATTTAGTATCACATAAAAAAATAGCACTGTTATTACTTTATAAAAAAACACCAAAGTGCTATTTGTGTGAGACATGTAGATACATAATAATAATTGCATTCTGCCTATGTAAATTACCCCAAGTATTTTCTCACAAACTTTTCTCAAAGGAAATATACCTCAACAATTTCCTCTTGACTTCCCTTTGCTGTAAAAGTTGCTGCCTTCCTGCTTTGTCTGCTTCCCAACAGCCATGTTGCCTAGCAATCAATCTCTTCTGTTGAATGGGACCCTTCTCTTCTCCATTTCTTCGCATTTAATCACACCCGTGACCCTTCCTGCATCATCTATTCCACCTGTCATGGCTCTCTTCCTCTTCTTCTGCATCTCTATTCTTCTTCCCCTCCCTCACAGCAGCAATGCTCAGCCCTCTCCTGGTTTCTATCCAAGCTGGCGCTCAAGACCAGTGAGGTTCAATCATGGCTTC
This sequence comes from Phalaenopsis equestris, assembly GCF_001263595.1. Classification (NCBI taxonomy): domain Eukaryota; kingdom Viridiplantae; phylum Streptophyta; class Magnoliopsida; order Asparagales; family Orchidaceae; genus Phalaenopsis; species Phalaenopsis equestris. Next base: position 65,833,271 of record NW_018164444.1, on the reverse strand, counting down.
ACTAATCTCTGGGGGCCTCAGCACCAATGGGTCTCTGCTGACCAATCCTCACTCACCATCTGGCTCGATCGGAACTCAGGTGCCACATTCTCCACATTGCCATTACAAACTTCATCATTGCCACTGCATTAGTTCCTCATTCTGCAAAACAATCACCAGGAAGCGGGTTCAAGTCGATTCGAGCTTTTCGAAGTGGCTATTTTGCAGCTTCAATCAAGCTTCAGAGGGGCTACACTGCAGGAGTTATAACGGCCTTCTATGTAAGTGAAAAAGCTAATTCCTTTCACAAATCGTAAGCTTGGAAATGATTAAATTTCCCATCTTTCTTTCGCTTAGCTATCAAACAATGAGGCACATCCCGGATTCCATGATGAGGTCGATATGGAGTTTCTGGGGACGAAGCCAGGCGAGCCATACACTCTGCAGACGAATGTGTACGTGCTAGGGAGCGGCGATGGGAGGATCATAGGAAGGGAGATGAAGTTTCATCTATGGTTTGATCCGACGGTTGCCTTCCACAACTATGCAATTCTGTGGAACCCGAGGGAAATCATGTAAGTATGAAATTAATTCAGGGTTGCATCAATTTGGAATAAAATATGTACTTGTCGTTAGAGTGTGTGTTCTGGATTAATTTCATGGGGCCAGAGGAAATAAACAGGGTGGCGGGTTAGAAGGAACTGCCTCTCTTTGATTGAAACTAATGCAAGTTTAAGATCTTTCCCTCTTAGAAGATTCAATCATATTTCCCAAAACATATATACACAAAAAAAAAAAAAAAACAATTTTTTTTTCTCCACAAAATGGTCAAAATAATATTTTTATCCTTTCTTTTTGGAGACAATAGGACTGCTCTTGAGGAAATTGGCAAAGGTGAAAAGGTCAATCAATTCCAAAGGTAGAGGGTTGCATGAGACAAAATTTGCGTAGGATCTAAATTGAAAGTAAGTGGTCATCATAGATGTTGAAATCTTTAGATCTGCTTTAACATTAAAACAATATTAATTACTCACAGCTAGCACTCCCCGCAACACTCATCATTCACAAAAATAAATAAATAAAAGCGAAAGTGAAATGTAAAAATGAGACCTTTTAATTGCTCCTGGCGTTTTATTGCTGTCGCTGTTGATTACTTATAGCAAGAGGTACATGAGGCAGATATGTGCAATAAATTGTGTCAGGTTCGTCCGTCAAGTAGTCTTGGGGCTGAAATCTTGCGCCTTTTCTGTTTAGGATAGCTTGAAAGCATCAGATGCGACAACATGTCTGAGTCTGTACGAGCACTATTGTTTTGGAATCTGAAGTTCAAAGTCAGTTCAGTCCCTAATCAACTTAAACATTATCTAAAATAGATTTCAATAATAAAAAGATGACCAAAATTCGTCATTCGATTTCGTACGAAATGTATGGCTGAAAGAGGCATTCTAACAAACACCTTGTGTCCATGCTCTGAATCCAACAAGCAGCTTCTTCGTAGACGACGTACCGATCCGACAATACGCGAAGTGGAGCGCGTGGACATTTCCTCGGAGGCCGATGTGGGTATACGGATCCATCTGGGATGCTTCTTCATGGGCAACGGATGACGGCAAGTACAGAGCCGATTACCGCTTCCAGCCCTTCGTTGCTCGCTTCACCCGCTTCGTTGCACGCGGCTGCACCGCCGCCTCGCCGCCGGTTTGCCGTCCGCCGGCCTCTTCTCCGGCGGGCTCAGCCAGCCTCAGCGCGCGGCCATGCAGTGGGCGCAGCGCCGCTCGCTCGTATACGACTATTGCCGCGATCCTAAGCGTGATCATTCGCTCACACCCGAATGCCCGCGCTTCTGATGGTCAATATTAGGGAAAAAAATTGATTATCTCAAGCGGAGTTAAGTACGTAAAAGGATACACGGAGGGTTATACGGGAGTTACATGGGGATTACAAGGGGTCTGTTGTACCTCCCGTGTAAAGCTCGTGTAACCCCGCTGTAATCTTGTAACCTCAATGGATAAAATAAAAGCGCGGGTTACAGGTGAGTTACACGAAAGTTACAAGGAAGTTATAACACGCTTGTAAACCCCATGTAACCCCCGTATAACGCCCTTGTACCATATTACGTACACATCTCTGCGTACGACTGACATACGCAATTTTTTTTCCCAATATTAGAGAGTTGATTTAATCGATTTCTTATGTAATCTTGTTGAATATATTAAAATGTGGAAGCCGAATTTTGTGGGTTAATTTTGGTTTTTAAGTGTTGAGTTATCTTTAATTAAGTATATAATTTATGCCATATTTTTTTTAATATTGTTTTGTGTGTAGATTATGAAATTTGTTAGGAAAAATAATGATAATGAGTTCCTCAATGAATTACTATCACATTTAAATTCTCAAAAGATGGGGTGTTAGCTTCAGAAAAAATTTGCGTGCGATAGACTCACGCAGCGCTGCGTGCTACATTGGGGTTATACCGATGGTACAAGGGTTACATCCGCGGTATAACCCCTTGTAACCTCCCTGTATCTTCTTGTTTGTAACCTATTTGTACTCTAAAATAAGTTTCCCGCTTCTGTTATCATATATTAAGAGGTTACACAGAGGTTACAAGAGCTTATACTGTGGACGTAATCCCCTTGTACCCTCGGTATACCCCAATATCGCACGCAGCACTGTGTACCTTTATCGCACACAAATTTTTTCCATTAGCTTCAACCAGTTGTTCAGATGAATTTTGCTCAATTAATTGGGGTTCTTGAAGCTGATTAATCCCAAATTAGTCTAATTTCATTGAAATTACAGCGAATTTTAGAAGTTAAAATTAAAATTAATTGGAAAAATAATGATAATGAGTCCCTCGATGAATTACTATTGCAAAAAAGTTATAACTTTGTTATTTGTCATTTGTGGATTTCATAAATGATAGAGTGATCGAATACTGAATTCATAAGAAAGTCAATTTAGTCCTGAGATTGTTTTAATCCTAATTTAAAGGGTCCTTAAATTAATTTTACAGTTTTATAATCTACTACTCTCATGTAAACAATTAAAGGACTATTTGGACATTTCATAGAGTACTGTTGGGTCCACAATGTCGTCATAAATAGTAAATGTTAATTATTTATTAACAAATTGTTTGCATGATTGGCTAAACTATTACCGGCCACATGGAACCGGGTCCTCGGTGTCGTTTCTAGCCCCATCTAAGTTAATAGGTGACCGACAAGCTAATTCATAATTTCATGATAATCTCTAATTCCAACTAGGGCTAGGCACCCATGAATATATATATATATA
>NW_018164444.1:65818715-65829948 GCF_001263595.1 Phalaenopsis equestris | reverse complement strand
TATATATATATATATATATAATTTTCTTAAAGGAGCATTTGCATTAATTGCACATAATTTTTTTATATTACATAGCTCACACCTAAATTTTGATATTTACACCTATATCAAATAAAAATAGCCCTATTATCAATTTTGAAAAGTCTAATACATATTCTCATGCATAAGGGTGCCATATATGATATGTGAATATGGAAGTTTAGATGTGAAACATGTAAATACATGAGAATTGTGTGCTAGGTATGTAAATTTCCATTTTTTAAAAAATAATTTAGTAATTTGAATGATGCAACTACTTATCTTATAAATAACTTGAGATTAAATTTTTAAAAATAAAATAATTTGTAGAGTAAAAATAGAATTGATGCATGCTTAAATGATACATTTTAACCTTTTTTTGTTTAAAAAAATAATAGATAAATGAAATTATCAAAGAAGTATGAGCAATTGTTTTTGACATTTCAAATTCCCAACTTTATCATTGTGAAAAGTGAGAACCGTCATCTTTTTTGAAAGGGAACAGGTGCTTTCGATGAGGGGCAAAGTGATATTTCGGGAGAGACAAAAGAATAAACTACGTCCCATATATATATAATTTGAATTTGAGGGAGGGGGGAGCGGAATTGCCCCCCCGGATCCCACGTCAGCCCGCCCCTGGCTATTTGATTGCTCGAAGTTGAAAATTATATGGTAAAATTGTTCAATATTTACTGCATGCTCCAATTGATTGAATTTAATTAGACATTATTTATAATGTTATATTGATTTGAAGCTCCACAAATCTCATTAAAAACTCTTACCAAAATGAGTTAACTTATTGCGTGCAAGCATTAAAATCAGCACTTAAGCTAAACATCTCTGTAAAAAAACTGAACTTTTTATTTCCAGTTAATCTATCCCTTTTTCCCCCATTTTCTTTCTTTCAATTCCTTCAAAATATATACTCACAGAGAAAAAGGGCTTTGATAGAAAACTTAAAAGGCTCTTAATATTTTTTATTGAATTGAATAATATGTTGATAGTAGAATATTTATATGTATGTGTGATGAAAAAGAATAATAAAAATATAATAAATAAAAATATTTTTGATGGTAAGAATGTATTGCAAAGAATATTAACTATAAATGCCTATTATAAATATTAGATTTACTTTGTCTCAATAAATCCAATCATACATTTCTTTTTCATCACTTTATCCCTCTTATTATTCAATGACTAACCATTAGAGGGGTCTAGATATATCATTTGATCAAAGGCTTGCATTATTTTCAATAGACTCCACATAGTTAAATCACTGGTACCTAAGTTACACAGAACACAAGTGCACAAATAGTTAATATAAGACAAAAATTTAATGATTTTGCTTATCATGAATCATATACAATAAATTTTCTTTTGAATATTTGTGTTTATACATCATATTGTAAAACCCCTTGAGTAGGATGAGGCTGGACTCTAACATCAATGCGCCTTTTGCTGTAGCAATTAAAATTTCATAAAAAAACTCCAAAGGTAAGCATGCTCGTGTGGGAGCACTCTTAAGACGAGTAAACTCCGTGGATGTTATACTAATGGACAAAATCATTAGGCCATTAGGCCAAACTACATAATATCTTGATGAATAGGAGTTTGAGCTGTTACAAATGGTATTAGGGCATTATATATACCAACCTAAAGATAGGAATTAAGTGTCACACAAGATAAAATGCTATGCCATGAGAGCTACCGCTTGAACCCACATGGGATAAATTATTGTATGATTGGAGCAACCCCTTAAATATATAAAGGTCAGCTTTAACATTGTTTGGTGGATGATTGCATATTAAGAATATCAATGTATAATAAAGAATGTGCAAACGATGAATCATGAAGGGATCCAATCGTCCATATGGAATGAAGTACGACAAAGAATGACAGACTGACAAAAAACCAGAAGGTCCATTTTGTGAAACTCCTTAAGTAGAATAAAGTTGAACTGTTAAACATCGATGCGCCTTTTAGTGTAACAGTAGAATTTCATTAGAAACTCCAAACTTAAGTGTGCTCGTTCTCAAGCTCTCCTAGGATAAGTAACCTTTAGGGATGTTACACCAATAGGGGAAAACTGTGAGGCCACTCGACCAAAGTAGATGATACCTTGATGGGTGATAGTTCGGGTTAACACAAACGAAAGTTGGGAACTAGGTTCCCTACCAAAAAAAAAAATGCTACGCAATGGGAGTCACTTTTTGAACCCTAAATGGGACAAAACACTATATGGCGGGAGTCACCTCTAGAATTTTATTTGCCTAGTGGGTGATTTTGGGTAAGAAATTTGATGAGGACATTAGTTACTTAAGTAGGGGATATTGTGAAATACCTTAAATAGAATGAAAAAAAATAATCTTAAACTTTGAGGAGCATTTTGGTGCAACCGTGGAATTCATTAGAAACTTCAAAGTTAAGTGTTCTCGTCGTGGATCATTGGATGGGTGACCACTTGAGAAGTTACATTGACGGGGCAAAACCATGAGACCACTGGGCCAGAGTTGACAGTACCTTGGTGGGTAAGCGTTTAAGCTATCAGACACTTATCTCATCAGATGTTGCGTCTGAGCCCAAAGTCGTAGGTTGATCAAGCCAGGAGAATGACAAAAAGAAAGATACGAGTCTAAGGCAATCAAACCTGAATAGACAAATCAACACCCAAGCTAACCCCCACTAGAAAGTTGAGCGAAGGCAATAATCTACCTCTCGACAAATTAAAACCCAAGAAAAGAATCCAGTTTCACGACATCACCGACCATCTGGCGGACACCCTTAAGATTTCTCTTCATGGATTAAGAATTGGCAATTCAACAAAAACCTCACATTCATCAACATTGTTGTCTGAAAAAATAAATAAAATTAATCAAGCTCCTTATTCATCTAAACTTAAATCAGAACAAGATAACAATAATACTAGTTTTTTAATTTATTTTGGGTCGTTAAATTGATATATTCAGCTGGAAAAAAATAATAAAAAAATTTAGATACAAAGGGATTTTAAAAAATTGATTTTTTTATTATGATTGTATAGATGATATAATTTATTAAATATGGGATTCACTTATTTTTAAGTAAAATTAATTGCCACAAATTTATTTAAATTAAATTAATTTAAATTTTCATAAAAATAATTAGCACTATTTTTATTAAAAAAGTATATTTTCTTATTTTTTATTATTTAAAAAAGATTAGTGTTTGCGAAAAAAAATAAAGCACCATAAAATCGGATAAAAGTTGAGATTTTTAGACGGAAGTAAAATAAAAAAATATGGCATCGTTTCCCTATTGAAAGATCTCAACCATCCATCAACACAAACTTCGATCCTTTCCACCCGTCCCATTGCAGGCGGCGGCAACGAAATCTCGCCTCCAGAGTCCCATCCCAACATAGCAGCGAAGTCCTCTGCGCCTCCTTGCCATGCCCGCCATGGCAGGAGCGCTCCTAGCTCGTCATCAGCTGCGTCCTCCACCTGTTCTTCCCATCCGTGTTCGTCTCCTTTCGATTTGGTCTTCCTTTTGGGCCGAGAACGATCCCTACTCTAATACCAGTACCGCCACATGCTCTAATCTGAGCTCATCGTCTTCCTCTGCGCAGAGCCAGCACAAGAAGCTCACTTACCGCTTATCAGCGGTGGTGGATGCCGTCAATGAAAGGAAACTCCCCCCAGAATTACGCGGCCGAGGCAACGCAATCAGGTTTTCTTCCCTTTTCTCTATATTTCTTCCCTTCAACTGTTTTCTTTGTTGCGCTGCTGGTCCTTTGATTTTTCTTTATTGTTGTTCCTTGCTCAAAAAATTTGAATTAGTTGTCAAAATTTTAGAAGGAAAAATCATGTAAAGGACGTAAATTGCATTGTGATATTGCATGAAAAGATCACTTTTTTAACAAAGGAGGGACCTTTTTGCCTGAATATGACTTTCTAGATCTTCTTAATGTGATCAATATTGTTGTATTTGCTGTTGAGGGCAGCGAAAACTATCCAATTTTGGGGAGGATCAGATCAGTACATTTGGCAGAGTTGTTTTGGATGAAAAGTAGCCCGCAAAGAACTCGCTATTTAGAAAAGCTGCTTTGTAGAAAAAGCATAATTTAAATTATGATTCGGAAAGTAGCTCTTAAAAAATTATGGCAGCAAATCAGAATAGTGTCAGCCATACAAAATGAAGTCTAAGAGCTGATTCTCTTTCATCATGTTGCTGAAGTCAAGCCAAAAGTTGCAAATTTATAGAAGCTGCGTTAAGCATGTTTCCCTCAAGGAAAAACTGAATCAATTAGCCTATCTCTTCATGTAATCTAAATCAACCGAACCTTGGCAACAGTGTTCAAGATGAAGTCTGTAAAGGTGACTGCAAGAGTCTACAAGTTTTGAACTCTTGCAGAAAAATCTCATCATCAGCGTTAACTTTTTTATGATTTGGGGGTGGAGTTTGCTGGTTCACTTCCATGGGTATTCAAAACATGACGTTTCCTTCTAATCTTAGTGAAGTATTTCACCATGTGGATTGAAACCATATTATTGGCAAAAGCTACTAGTACCTTAACAACCATCAAGTAATTGCTTGGACTAATATTTTTAATTTCATTTATTTTCCTTTTGCTATCATAAACGATAATGTCATATTATTCTCCAATGCTAGACTAATTCAATTTGACGAACAAAATTGAGTAAACTTGAAGTTTGTTTCAGTCAGCTTTTCACAGTTGAATGAGCAAGATGAAATAGCAAATAGTGCATCTTATATGTACGAAGATAAAGTTTGACGGAAGATGAGTCCTTTGGCCAATGAATTGCTAGCAATCCTTTGGTCTTATCTAACAAATCGATCAATAGTAATATGTGAGATACCTTATTTGTTGGATTACATCATTAGTAATATGTAACTCATTCCAGTTTAATTTTACTAACTAATCTAGACTAAAAGTTGCAACAATAATTCGATTGGAAGTTCGACTAGTGGACATTTCATTATGATCAAGGCATAGTAAATACACTCGAATTGCTTGAAGAACAGAGGGTCGAAACATTCTGTCGAAATAATTAATACAAATGAAGAATCATCTACTTCTTCAATTCTAGGGTACAATAAAAAACTTTTTAGTGCTTAGAAAAAATTGATGCCCAAAGAGTTAAACTAACCAATAGTGGATCTACTGCAGCTAAGCAAAGGTATGAACCCATCCAAGGCATGGAATGTGAATGACCTAGAGTGCTACTACTATTAAAGCGAGTCAAGCAGAATAAGGTTTCAACTCTTTCTTTTTCAAAAGATACTAGACATAATTTTCACAACATCAACAGCTTGCTTGAAACAGTGGGGTTAAAATGGTCTTTGAGTTAAATGAAGGACCTTGGATCACTCATGAGGCATAACCGAGTCTCAAGAAAAATGAAAATAAATGAAACTTGTTTTTTTTTTTAATTTCACAATGAAAATTGATGTAAATGAATTTATAAGGCTTTTTTCCTTTACACTTTATGATGAAATGATATTTATATGCATTTTTTTGAAGATTCATGATCATATATGAATTGCTAGATGCAAGCACGGAAGGAGTGGAAGCTTGTTATCACTCTTATCCCTGTTTACTCCTCTAATCTATGGCTTTTTCTTTCCCGCATCTTTGTAGAGATGCCACAAAGATTGCTCACTGATGCTAAGCACACAAACTCGACGTAGGAGAAATATTTAGAAAGGTAGAAGGGCCGCACAATCACAAGATGTTGAATTTTGCTTAAAATTCAACAATTACACGGTTTTTATAGTCAGGGGGAAGTGTGACATGCTGGACCGTGCGTCTTAGCACAACTCCCACATGTCCTTAACATAACTGAAGATTCGGTCAATTGGCTTATGCAACCATGACAGCTGGATTTGTAATGTCAATCTGGATTTGGGCTGGCCTAAATCTAGGTTTCTATCCATTCAGAAAACCCCAAGGGAGGTCAATCTGCTTCTACTTTCATTTCATCAATTTTTGACCAGTAGACATATATCCGCCTAGATTGCCACATAGATATGAACGAGCTTCAACCATATCCTTATCGCTTAGATTCTTTGGTCTCCCTAGCAAGATTCTTTCCTTGAATTTCTGAAGATCTTTTTTCTCTTTTTTTGAAGTTACAATAGGATCGCCGCCTGCTCTAGTCATCCACGAGTTATTTTATGGTCCCTTTCCATTATGAGAAATGACCATGTTTTGATGAATCTCTACAGCGCCACTACTTATTTCTATTACAAATCCCTATTACTTTCATAACACCTATTGTTGCCAAAATATATCAACCCCGCCCCTTATTATTATCCACCTCAATCTTACATTTAATGGTGCCTATAATCAGGACTTCATATGCATGACACGAATTGAATTCATACTAGTACTTGATGGATTTCAACTTAAGAGATTGAGCTAGCCTTTATACTGAGGGATTTAAATCATTTTCTTCATCCCATAATGGAACCTTCTCCTTCCCTTTTTTGTGGATGCAGGCTTGACTTGCCGAACCATTTAAAATATTTTGTTTGTCGTCTTTATTTTGTTTTCTCATCTTACTATAACTCTTAGGGCCGACGGACTTCCCCTCTACTAGAAAGTAACCTTGTTCAAGAACCCAACCTTTTTGTTACTTTCTCATCAAACATCTCCCTTGTTCATTGATCCCTTAAGATAACTTTTGGTTGCTCCACAATTCACAGGACGAAATTTGAAGGATGATCATAGGAGGTAATTTAAACAGATTTTTAATTGCATTTACAAGCAAAATCCATGGTGGTATTTTGGATGATGTGTTGACAAGTGGAAATCCATGCAAAAGCCATGTTGTAGTAACTAGGTGACGCTATCAACACTACGAGTTATATAAGGGACTAGGTTAGGTATGACTCATATATCAGATAAGGGACAAATGTTAGAGCGGAACGGAGCGAGCGAGCGGAGCAGAAGGTTTATATACATATATTACATACATATATATATATATACATACATATATATATATATATATACATACATATATATATATATATACATATATATATATTGTATTTGTAACCCGAAGGGGGTGTACTTTTTTTCTTGAAATTAGAAAGTCGCCGCTCTTGCTCCCGAGAACGTAGGCAAAGTGCCGAACCTCGTTAAATCCGTTTGTTCTTTATTGTGTTCGTGATTCCTGTGTCGATTTGCCATAATTTCTCAACGGACTACTACTATTTAGATTGATTTGTTGGGTGTTTTTGTAATGGTCTTAGTGGCCTCTTTTGAATAATGCATCAGCCATATAATCTTTCTACAATTTTATTCAACCTCATAGCGTTTTGTCAAAAGTTGGGAGTTTTTGTATATTTGCAGGTCAGAGACTGATATAGTTAATGTGGTGGAGCAAAGAATATGGCATTCCATGGAGGAAGGACACTTTGAAAACCTTCCAGGAAAGGGGAAACCTCTGAACCTGAACACTAATCCTCATGCCGATCCTGCGGAGGACACGCTCTATCGAATCCTCTCGAGAAATGGATGCGCTCCTGAGTGGGTTGAACTGAACAAGGAAATCAGATCTAATATTGCAGAGTGGAGATCAGCGCTAAAGAAGGCCTGGACTGAAAAATCAGATGAAGAAGGTCATCAATGGCTACAAATTACAGAGAATCTTAAGGCGCGGATGAAGGACATCAATGGCAAGGTGATCAATCATTCTGAAATCATCATGAGTGGTGAAGCTATGATTTACATATATACCAAACAATTCCTATGCATTTACATATCTAACACCTAAATTTTAATTTTTAACTTCCTTTCTCTGTTATTTTTCTCTAATTGTGGGAAGTTGCAGGTTTTGAGGTACAATCTTATGGTGCCTTTTGGCCGCCAAATGTTTGGACTGAAATGGGAGAAAGAGATGGGCAGGCTCAATGTGAAAGAAGGGCTTGTTTGATATTCCCTTTTTTGTGAATATATATTGTGATTTTGTTACTGAGAGGGATGAATATAGGTTGTGTTTTGTTCAGTGTAGCACAACAGAACTTGAAGTCCATTTGCGGTAAATTATAGTTGTCTGAAAAAAAAAATCAATTATAACGAAAAAATATATTTTGAATGTTGTTTGAATATTATTGAGTTTTTATAGCATTCTTATAGCAATTACATTTTAGTATTACATTTTAGTAAGTTGGATTAGCATTCTTACGACTATAGACTTGCTAGATTTGACATTTGTTTGACCTTCTATATATGTCTGAAAACTTTTAATAGTGATTTAATAACTTGATTTGAGCTTGTTTTGACTTGGATTGTACTAATTTTGATGTTATTGGGTCTGTCTCATTGAGCAGGTCAGTTTGACCATAAGTTTGATGAAATCAGATGATTGAATATTTCACGCTCAATATATTACTTCGAGATCTTTGCTATACCTCAAAATTCATGACAGATGATAAAGATTTGTTGGAGTTCTATCAAATATTAAAACCTGAGTCAAATTAAATGAATGTTTATATAAATTTCTTCAATCTAAGTTTGAAAATAATTAGAAAAATACAATTTTGAAGCATTAGAATTCCCTCTCTAAGAGTTGCATGAATTTCAAAAATTAGAATTCAAAGTGTATATTATTTAACAATCCTTGGATAATTGTATCATAATCCTTCATTTAAAACAGTATTATATCTAAAAATCTCCACGAAATTTATGTACTTTTGAAATGATATCCCAAATTATCCATTTATTCGAACACAGAAACTCCTTCAAATATTATTTTTTCTACTTTCTTAAATTAATTTACAGCAAAAAAATAGAATTTTTTTTCGTTCAAATATGATTTATTTACATATGAATCCGCCCACTTAAATGGACTTCGTTCTTCTCGCACGTTTGTCGCCATCCAAATTACCGCAACGTTAGAAACCCTTTATGAATATTAATTAATTTAGTCCATTTTTGTATTTTTTGTTCTCTCATTAAATGAATTTCTTATAAAAGGATTCATACATATGTTCTTCTACCAATCCATTGCGATTGCGCGCATCTTGTTCGTTTGCTTGCAATGAAACAATTGAATCTTTGCCTTCTCTGTCTCCTCCTCTGTTTTCCTTTGTTTCATGGAAGATCTCCGAGGACTTCAGCTAACTCTGGAGGCACCAGAGATGGATTAGAAACGTGGGGATATGTTGAAGTCAGGCCAAGTAATTAGTTCTACATGACTTCTTTATTTTGGAAAAATATTACATCATGATTCTGTCATCCCGCTGTGTTCAGGAATATTTTGCTGCGTTATCGGTAAAAAATGAAGTATTATTCAATTATTATATGTTGTTATTCGATTATTTTGCGGTGTTATTCGAATATTCCTCTGCGTTACTTGACTTGAGACTGTGTTATTCGACATATTCCCCGTGTTATTTCAATTTTTACTATGTTATTGGAATAACACAGCCTCAAATCAAGTAACGCGGGGGAATATTTCAATAACACCGCAAAATAGAATATTTCAATATTTCAATAACACCGCAAAATAATCAAATAACACTTCATTTTTTACAAATAACACAAATGAAATATTTATGTAACACAACGAGATATTTCTAACTATTGCAATCCGAATGTAGCTCTACGTTCGTAGTCTTGATGTAATATTTTTCCCTTTATTTTTTCTGTAATCAGCTCTTTAGTTAATTAATGAATTAGTTTTGCTGGTTAAGAGAAGAAAGATTGAGTTTTTAATGAAAAAAACGTTTGCTTTTGGTTTATAATGCAGAAGCGCATATGTTCTGGTGGCTATATCTGAGTCCCAATGCAGTTCAGAATGGCTCTACGCCATGGCCAACGGTGCTGTGGCTGCAAGGAGGACCAGTGAGTTTATTTAAACAAGAAAATGAGTCATAATTTTTATGGGAAAATATTAGAAATAATTTAATGATTATGATATTTTTTCTTAATATTTAATTCTATATAGTTTTTTTTTTTTTCCCTTAAATTTTTCTCTTGTTGCTGTTTATGTACAGGGAGCTTCAGGTGTTGGAATGGGAAACTTTGAAGAGATTGGGCCGTTGGATACCAACCTCAAGCCTAGAAACTCCACTTGGCTGCAGAATGCAAATCTTCTGTTCGTGGTAGGATTTTTTGTTATTATTGTTATTACTTTAATGAAAGGTTAAGAGTTTCTAATTTAAGTGTTTGGAAAGTAAGTTAATTTTTCTCAATATAAAAAGCTACTTTAAAAAAAATGAAATGATTATCAATTAATAATAGAATGATTTTTTTTCCAATAAATTTATCCTAAATTTTTACATTAACATGCATACCCTACAATTAGATTTATACTTACCACCCAAATATTTCATATTAGATAAGAAATTCCAACATTTTATTTTAAAAATAACAAAATACACTTTTTCATGCATAGGTAAATACATAGAAATGGAGTTGTATGCATGTCAATCATTAAAAATAAATGCCAAAATTAAATTGAGAATGAATATTGTTGTAAATCTTTCCCCACCGAACACCAAGAGATAATTCCAAAGAAATCCTGCAGCTGAACTTTTCTTGATCACCAAGAATACTAAGAACCTGCAATCCTTTAAAGAATTGGACAGTCTTTCAGTTCTTGTAGCTGGCTGTAGCCAAAGATGAAGGAAAAATAAAACCAGAACAAGCAAGAAAACAGAAAACTGCAGAGAATTAAATAAAGACAAGAACACAAGAGACACCAACCAATTACGTGGTTCGGTCCATAGACCTACATCCACAAGAGGGAATCAACAATCAAATCACTAAGACAATACAGAAGAATTATAAGACATCTTTTTACATTGAGGAATGAGCAATCCTCTTGATCTCTCTCTCCCTCGAAACTACCTCGATACAAGATCTTAAGACCCCTCAATTCTTGAAGTCTCTCCCCTTCTTCTTCTTCTTGGAATGATTCTTTTCCTCTTCTTTGTAATTTACACGCACTCTCTCTACAAGCTTCTCTCATCTATTTATAATAAGATGAGGCCTCCCAAGTAAACCCGGTTCACCCTAGAAGCTTCTAGGAAAATCACAAGTTTGTCATTGCTTTAATTAACCAATTGAGAGTCATATAACAAATATTATAAAGAAATTCCATGATTGAAAACATCTTTGTTCTTAACTTTTGAAATTTCTTATCTGCAATTTTATCTTTTTGTCTCACTTTCAACATTGTTTGAATCTATATATATATATATA
>NW_018164444.1:65768122-65818704 GCF_001263595.1 Phalaenopsis equestris | reverse complement strand
TATATATATATATATATATATTTGGGATTCTTCTGTAAATAGGCATATTTTTTATGGATATTTGATTGAATTAAAATTGCAGGATAATCCCGTGGGAACTGGATATAGTTATGTGGAGGATTCCAAGTCCTATGTAACTACGGATGAGGAAGCTGCCACCGACTTAACAATTCTTCTAAAAAACCTTTATGAAGACAATCATATGCTTCAGAACAGCCCTTTATATGCAGTAGCTGAGTCTTATGGAGGAAAATTTGCTGTTACTCTCGCCTTATCCCTTTCCAAAGCCATTAAAGCAGGAGAATTAAAGCTCAACTTTTCTGGTAATTCTTCTTCTTCTTCTTCTTCCTTTTTCTTTTTTTTCAATTTATTTCCCTTCTTCAAAGCCTTATATTTATACATATATTTATTTTGTTCGGGCAGGCATTGCTTTAGGAAATAGCTGGATTTCTCCGGAAGATTTTGTGGTAAACTTAATCAGCCATTACCATACCCTTTCCTTTATAATTCTGATAAACTAAATAGAGTTTTCTTCTATGTTCAATAATGATACAGTTATCATGGGGACCTTTATTAAGAGATGTATCAAGGCTGGATGTTAATGGCGAAGCACAATCAAACAAGTAAAAATTATAACTTTGTCATAATTTTAATCTATAATATATACGGATCCTAATTAGTTAACAATATTATATATTACAAAACCAGACTAGCAAAGAAAATCCAGGAACAAATTACAAATGGGCAGTATTCTGCTGCGACTGGAACTTGGACTGAACTTGAAAGGGAAATTACTGTGCAGAGCAATTATGTAAACTTCTATAACTTTCTGTTAGATGACTCAGAAACAATAGCCGCTTCAACTTCTGAAGCTTCGGTGAAGAAGGTGATAGGGAAATATGCAAAGAAGGTTAGAAGTTCTAAGCCTTCTTCTGCTGCAAGTCTTGCGGACCTCATGGATGGTGTCATCAGGGATAAGCTTAAGATAATTCCAAAGAATGTAAGGTGAGGTTTTGTTTAATCTAATTTTCATTTTTTTATGTGAAATAATATTTTCTGGGATTATGTACTGCTCGTACTTAAAAAGGGAATCTGTTGCAGTTGGGATGAACAATCTTCTTATGTCTTTGGATCTTTGGTAAATGAATTTATGAGGCCAAGGATCAAAGAGGTATAAAATATTTACATATTTATTGCTTATTTAACTTATATTAATGCACTACAGGAAATATACCCATATTTGGCATATTTCCGATGCTACGATTGATATTAAAATGAGCGTTGCTAATTGAAATTGCGTCGATATTTGCATCGAAAATAGCTTCACAATAATCTGGTGTTGTAAATTTTCGTCGCAAAAACAGGCGATGAAACTCTATCATCTAGTTAGCGTCGGCCATTGTGGGCTCTAATTAGTGTAGACTATGGTGGATGATAATTAGACGTAAAAATACAGACCTCATCAAATTAATGACTGCAAATATCGAGCTGCCGATTGTTATGAATGTGTCGAAATTTCCGACATACTTCCTACACAAATCTGTCTTCAAAAAGTATTTGCATTTCTAATAACTTAACTTCAGTCTTTCAATCAAAACATACCTTACCTATTCGTGAAAATTGTGTTTCACTTTAAAATGGTGGTATTTTGTATGTGATAGAAAATATTTGGGCGGTATAAATATAAAAAATTAAAATTTAGGGCCCGTTTGGGGCAGCTTATTTAGTGCGGTGGCGTTTTAAAAACACACCTGATCTGTTTGGGTAAACTTTGTTTTGGCAGCTTATGCGTTTTCAAAACGCAGAAAACAACGTTTTCACATCGCACCTATCTAGGTGCGGTGACAGTTTATTGACAACAGTCTGACTTTTCCAAAAAAATAAAATTTATAATAGCCACCGCACCTAATTTGTTAGCGGATTATTTTTAATCAGCTTATCAGCAGATTATTCAATAAGCTACAACTGTCCTGAACAGACCCTTAGATAGGTGCTAGATATGTAAATATATAGGAATTGGATGGTGTATTTGTAAATATTAATTTAGAAATGGTATTGATGAGGAAAGATATTGCTGCAGGTTGATGAGCTCTTGTCCATGGGAGTTGATGTGACCATATACAATGGACAGGTTTTATTAATCTACTTTCCTTTTTTCAGATTTTTTTTTCAGGCCATCACCATATTTTTAATATAATTTAAAATGAGACATTCTATTTTATGATTTTACAGAAATAGTAATTAGGGCAGTAAATAATTTGCAGCCATTTTTGCAATTTAATTGACATTTTCGGTTCATATTTTTCAAGGTTGATCTCATATGTGCAACAAAGGGTGTGGAGGCCTGGGTCCAAAAGCTGAAGTAAGAATTAAATTGTAATTAATTTATTACACAAATAATCAAATAATAATAATAATAATATTAATATTATTATTATTAATCTTGTAAATAATAAATAAAATAAAAAAGTATTTTGTTTTTTTAATTTCTCAGATGGGAAGGTTTACAGAACTTCAGCAATGCTGAGCGAAGCCCTTTGTACTGTGAAAATGAGGGAGTCACTGCTGCTTTCAAGAAGAGCTATAAGAATCTGCATTTCTATTGGATACTTGGTGCAGGGCATTTTGTAAGTTACCCTCAATTAGGGGTGTAAACGAGCCGAACACGAGCGAGCCTATATTTCGAGCTCAAAAATTGTGTTCGTGTTCGGCTCGTTTGCTTTGCGAGCCGGTTCACAAACAAAGAGTCGTTTTAACAACTAATCACGTAGCCATAAGATGTTAGGGATTGGACAAGTTTTAAAACATTATTTGAATCTAATTTAATAATTTTTATTCCATTTTCTTCATTAATACTTTTAATTGATTATAAATCTTTGTTATCTTGTAGTCAATTAAATTTTCTTAAAAATACTACTCATCAAAGATATATATAAAATTGATTAGTAGTATTTCGAGCCAAAACGAGCCGAACACGAATGAACAAACATTCGTTCGTGTTGCTCGTGTTCGGCTCGTTAACTTAGCGAACAAGCCGAACACGAGCTGTTCGCGAACAACGAGCCGATTTGACAGCCCTACCCTCAATAGGTGAAGTACATCTTTTCATAAATAATAAAAGATGGTATTAATGTAAATATCAATGTTTAGGTGTTAGATATGTAAATACCATTGGAATTGTGTGGGCATGCATGCAAATCCTTGGCATTTCAATACGTAAAAAGAATATTAAAATAGGTCTCAGCGAAATATATCAAAAAATAAATTATAATAAGTAAAAATAATCCTTTTATTTATTTATTTATTCAGGTGCCGGTGGAGAAACCGTGCATGGCGTTGAAGATGATAGGTGAAATTACCCAATCCCCGGCGAAGAGCTCACCGTAGAGGTTCTTTGAGATTCGTGCCACACAAATTATTGCCCAATGTACTGTGATGATGAAGAAATGGTTGCTTTTGGGTTTAAAATGTAATTTTTATATTACATTTGTACCTTCATGAAAAGAAAAAAAAAATCATCTCTACTTGAAATATGGAATCAATTATCTATTATTTTCGTTAAGACCAAGTTAATTACTAGAGGCATTTACATGCATAAACGATTCAATTCCTATATATTTACATATCTAATGTCCAAACTTCTTTTTTTTTTTTAAATTTAGACCATCAAAACAGTTAAAAATATGCTTATTTTAACTTTTTTTTAAAGTTGAATATATGCTTTTATGCATTGATAAAATGACATGCATATAAAATTTGAAGTTAATGTATTAGATATGTAAATATGTACATAAGAATCGAGAGGTATATATACAAATCTTCCTCATTATTAATGTCCAATAAATTATTAATTGGATATCAATTTATATGAGTAAGATCATGAGAACTGAGAACCAATAATACAACCCCTACAAATAAAATAAGTTTTGACGCTCTAATGGCACCTTCTGTAGTGCTGTAACTATGTATTTATCTCATTACCTTGATTCTCTAATACTCAATATATAGTTTGTCTAGTTTATATAGTGTGTGTGTGTGTGTGTGTGTTTAGCATTGGAATTTACTTGCTTCAATGCTAGCTCTCAGGATTGATCATGGCCTTCTCAACTTAGGAGTAGATTATGTACTGCTTTTATCTACTACGTTTAGGCATGGAGTAATTGTTAGGAGCAAGTTCATAACCCTCCTTTGCATATTGATGTTACCATTCATAACCCTCCATTGATAAATTATTCAGACTATTATAAATGATTCATTTATTAAATAGTTTTCTATATTAATTAAACGATTTCTAATAATCTGATTATGGTGTCAATGTATTAACTACTACCTAAGATAATTAATCAGACTAATAGTTAGCCTTATTTATATAATCTTTTTTATTTGCATGTACAAATTATTAAAATTCACATGATTGGTTAAATTAATTTTATTATGGGAATTCTAAACCATGCTTACGCTGAAGCTAATAAATTAAGAGCTCTTCAAATAAATCAAGAAAACATTCTATAAATTATTTCTTGAGCATGTTTAATGACTTATTTCTGAGTCATAAAGTATTATTAAGTTTCACATGCAAATAATTTTTATTTATTTACATGTTTTGTTGAAAGATCTCAAAAATACTAATGATTATATTTCATATTTGTTATAATTCTATATTTAGAAGGTTATATATTTTATGGAATCTCTATTTATTTCTCTCCTTAATTAGAGAGATTAGTTGCCTCTTATATTTTGTTATTATTCATTTTTTTTTCTACTGTATTCTGTTTTTGTTGCTTCCGTTACCAGTAAGTCCTGTAATGGTATTTATACCCCTCTTTTCATTAATAAAATTAAGTTCGCTTATATCTTTTCATGGTATTATAGCCATACCAATCTTTTTCGGTATGACGACTTCTTCCTCTTCCTCCTAAGAAATATCATCCGTCTCTTCTGCTTCTGTTTCAACCGGAATCGATGACACTTCCTCCCTCATCACTGGCCACAAACTCAACGGCCAGAACTACCTTCAGTGGTCTCAATCCGTCATGATGTTTATCTACGACAGAGGTAATGACGACTATATCACAGGTGATGCCGTCGCTCCGACCAAGGATGACCCAAAATTCCGGACATGGAATGCAAAAAACCACATGGTCATGTCGTGGGCGAAAATTTTCTTCTCTACGGCACGACCAAAAGTATTTGGGATACCGCTCGAGAGACATACTCTCACTCGGATAACACATCCAAGCTCTTCGAGATCGAGTCAAAGTCAGTCCTTCACGATCTTCGCCAAGGTGATCAATCTGTGACTCAGTATTTTAATGCCCTCTCACGCTACTGGCATCATGTTGACATGTATGAAGTCCATGCCAAGTCATGCACTCTGGACTCCAACTAATACCGTCATATCATCAGGAAAAAAGGATATGCAAATTCCTTTTCGGCCTCAATACTCTCTCGATCATGTCCGCTCTCGTGTATTAGGCTTCAAACCACTACCGAGCATTTGCAAGGCCTTCTCGGAGGTTCGCCGCGAAGAAAGCTGCCAGAAAGTCATGCTTGAGCCTATCTCCAGCTCGCTCAATCTCTCCATTGATGCCTCCGCCCTTGCAGCTCGGGTTCCTCCGCCTCGGCACAGCAACAACCCATCACGCAATGGCCATCCCTGGTGCGACCATTGCCACAAACCAGACCATAATAAAGACAAGTGTTGGGCGCTTCATGGAAAGTCAACTGATCGAAAGCCTCGGTCTGATCGTGTTCCTCGTGCCAACAGCGTCGTCGCTGCCGATGACCTTCCTGCCCCAGCACCCAGTCCATTCAGCAAAGAGCAACTTGATTTGCTGCACAAACTCATCGGCAAACCACCTGATCTGGTTGTTCTCGACCCCATCACGAGCCTACTCGTGCAGCAAGGTACGTTCTACCATGCCTTCACAGTCAATCAAAGATCCCTCGGTCAGTGGATCATCGATTCCGACGCTTCTCATCACATAACTGGTGATACCTCCCTCCTCCATGACTATATGTCGTGCGGAGACAACTCCACCATCCGTGTTGCCGATGACTCTGTCTCCAAAGTCACCGGCTTTGGCTCCGTGCACATCACCCAGAACATTCTACTCTGATCCGTGCTTCATGTTCCTACTTTAAATTGCAATTTAATATCCATCGAAAAGTTGACTAGTGATCTGAGGTGTATTGCTAAATTTTTCCCTACCATGTGTGAATTTCAGGATGCAGACTCGGGGATGACGATTGGCAATGCTGAGATGTGCTTTCGTCTCTACGTTATCAACGAAACTTCACCACCACTACCTCGCTGCGGACATTTGTCTACCCATCATTATGTCTTCAATTCTAGCGTCAATAAAAAATTTGAGATTAAGTTACGACATTTTCGTCCTGACCATCCAAATTTTATGTATCTTGCAAAACTATTTCCAAATTTATTCATAAAAAAAAATGTTCGTTCTTTTCAATGCGAAATTTTTCAACTTGCCAAACACACTCGCACGTCATTTCCACGTGTTGGTTACACCTCTTCCCGACACTTTGCACTCATTCACAACAATATCTGGGACCTATCCCGTGTTACAACCTTTATCGGGACTCAGTGATTTGTCTCCTTTATTGATGATCACACTCGACTAACATGATTATTTCTTATGAAAGATAAATCTGCAGTCGTTCACATATTTGAACAATTTTATTCAATGATCCAAACACAATTCCAAATCTCCATCCAGGCACTCAAGACTGATAATGCAAAGGAGTACTTAGCTTCCGTCCTCGGCTCTTATCTCTTCTTTAAAGACATCCTCCATCTCAGTTCTTGCATCGACACTTCTCAACAAATGAGATCGTCGAACGCAAGAACCGCCACATTCTCGAGGTGGTCCGCTGCCTCATGTTTTCCTCTAACGTGCCTAAGATTTTTTGGGGCGACGTTGTATCCACTGCAGCCTACCTCATCAACAAGATGTCTTCTCGGGTCCTCAAATTTCAAAGTCCCTTTCAACTCCTCAAATAGTTTCCCCACACCAAGGCAATTACCTAAAATCTACCTACCAAAGTATTTGGTTACTCCTCCTTTGTTCACATTTTGAAGAATCCAGCACACCATGACAAAACGAAACACATCGAAATCGATCGACACTTCATCTCAGAAAACATTGAGAGAGGAGCCGTCGAACTTGCATACATTCTTTCTTGACATCAAACAACAGATATCCTCACTAAGCCTCTCCCAAGAATCAACTTTGAAGAATTATGTAACAAGTTAGACATGTACAATCTGTACAACCCAACTTGAGGGGGAGTGTTGAAAGATCTCGAAAATACTAATGATTATATTCCATATTTATTATAACTCTATATTTAGAGGGTTATAAATTATATGAAGGATCTTGAGAATTTCTATTTATTTCTCTCTTTAATTAGAGAGATTAGCTGCCTCTTATATTTTGTTATTATTCATTTCCTTTGCTACTGTATTATGTTTTTATTGCTTTTATTATCAGTAAGTTCTGTAATAAGTATTTATACCCCTCATTTCATCAATAAAATTAAGTCATCTCATCTTATATCTTTTCATATTTCATATCTAAAATTTTATATTTACGTATAATATTTGTGCTTTAAATCTATTCAGGAAAAACGAAAAAGTATATCTCATTCTCTTTAAAAATAATTAGTGTTATTTTTAATGTTCATATGAAAAATTTACGTGTTATGTGTTTAAATATGAAAGTTTACATGCGAGATACGTAAATACACCTCTAAATTTTAAATGACTTTCTCGATCATTATTTTTTTATTTTAGGGCGGGGATTTTTTGAAGGTTTGACATGATTAATTTATATTGAGCATTTGCCATAACAACAATGATATGATAATATTAAAAATCGATGTGATAATTATTGTAATAGCTGGCAATATTTTCTTATGATGTGCTCTTGGGAGCTCTTCCAAGAGTTGTCATGAGCCCTTATACTTGTCAATTTATGGAGAAAAATAATATGAAAGTCAGGTGAAAGACATTTGTGAGCTAAAAAATACTTCATATATTAGTATAAAAAATTAATCAATGAATCACAAGTCTTGAGCTGTTACATGTATCTACTTCCACAACAGTAGGCCAAAGAACCAGAGGCTCAAGAAGTGCGCCAACAACAGGTAGGGGAGTAAGTGTGGAAAGAGCAGTCGTCAGAGGAGACAAAGGCTGCATCGAGTGCGGTAGCATTTGCATAGGAGGGGTGGCAGCAGTGGGTGTAGGAGGAGGTGCCACAGGAGGTGTAGCAGCAGTCGGTATGGGAGGAGGTGCCACAAAAGGTGTAATAATAGTAGGTGGGAGAGGACCTGTCGGAGAAGGTGTAGCAGTAGTAGAAACAACGTCAGGAGTAGATGACCCGCTCTTCTTGTTGTGGTTGGTGGTCTAAAGAGCCCTAAGAACACGGGGTATATGAGGCGGCTAAGCATCTGTACCACTTGTCCCTATCTGTAAACAAAAAAAATGACATTAAAAAGTTTAGTACTGATGGAAAAAATAATCATAGGCAGAAAAAATAGTAAAGTAAAGATAAGACATAAGCAGTAGCTATGTAAAAACAAGAAAATCAAGAGTAAGAGCCATGACAAATAAAAACAAAATTAAAGGACCAAAAGTAGCAATAGTAATAACTAATCCGAAATCTGCATACCTATGTTATTAAGTTTCACCAAAAGAACTTACCGTCGAAGATGAACCTAAAATTTCTTCTTCATTCTGTTCATCATTGTCATCCAAACTATGAACAATCTCTTAAAAAATCCTAGTGGTATCCTCTAGCGCAAACATTTCATCATTTAAGTTACTCTGAATTCAAAAATCTGACATACTTTCCTCTTGGCGATTTGGTTCTATAGAACTATGAAGCTCAACTATTTTTTTGGTTAATTTTTCATAATCGAACCACTCACAGTTGAACAAGTACACAGTGTAGCTGACATTGCCTCAATATTGCAATTGAATGACTTCGTCAAGTACGACGTAATAACAAATCTCGTCATCTGTGTATGTTTCCTTTAATAGCTACACAATAGTTACAAGTCTTCTTCACTACAAATGAGGAACTCATATGGATTGTATAGCCGTTTATATCAAATATCAGCCATGAAGTAACATTATGATTAGGTACATAGGCAAGATCTAATAATCTTTGATCCGTGATTCCGTTTTGTATTGTGAACTTATAAGAAATAGAGAGGTACCATTAGTGTAACTTTAAATGCGATGATCATATTACACACCACACTTGTGATTAGAATTGTTTTATTATACGTACGTATAATTTGAATCATGTTGGAAATTATGCTTCGACCATCCTGCTTATTAAAGACTCATCTTCCATGCCCAAGCCGTCGATAAATAATTTGCTCACAATGTTGTTATTTGTATTTTTGAATTACTTAGTATATAATTACTAGCATTCTAAATAATAAATGACAGTATCTATTGAGTTTAGGGAACCATGAATCTTACTGTATAAATGGCTGGACTTTGTCATAGTTCATCAAGACATATAATGGAGTTCCCCGTATCTCTTTATTGCTTAGCTATCACGTGTCAAGCCTCACTATTGGCTCACCTGATATTTGATATACAGATAAATTTTGACTGTGGAGGGATGTCACCTACAATATGAACAATTTGATGACCTTACTCAAAATAACATGAGGAGAAATTTATCGTCTCCTGCAATAGATATGCTTCGCACATTGATCCCACATGATGTGCTTTATTCTTAATAACTTTTTTGATTCTACTTAAAAGCATGCAACACACATTTTACATTAAATGTGGTGGCCATTTAGTGTGAAATAAAATGCTACTTGCAATGTATACATTAGAAAGATATATCTCTCGAAGAGATACATCCATATGTACTGTATTGGACCCTACCCCCTAGTATAGCCTCGTAACATAGATGTATAAACAGATGCTACATAGAGTTAAAGAAACCAGGAGAAAATATCTACTCAAGCTTACATAATAATAGGGGAACACTCACATCAAGCGTCTCAACGAGTCAACAATATTGTCCCTGCACATAACTCTCTGAAGAATATACTGACTTTGATTAATGGATCGAGCACCGACTTTGGCAGCGCATGAAATGCAATGGGTTATTAGTACTGCAAAAATAAATGACAGTCGTGACTCTTCATGCCAAATACCTTACCTATTCCCAAGTTGAATTAACGACTTAAATTTGAAACAAAACCACTAAGAAACTACAAAGAATTCACCCACTCAAAAATTGTCCTCCGTTGATCTGGTGTAAGACAATACGCAGATTTGGGCTTTATTAATTTACCTTTATTTGTCTTCTGAAGCTTTAAGTTTCTCCTTTTTCAGCACTCTTTTAGGTCCATTCTAGCTTTCACACTATCTTTTATCTTACTTCTAATATCCATCACAGTGTTGAAGATATTATCAAAAAAATTCTTTTCACTGCGCATAACATCAAGATTATGTTTAATAAGATTAATCTTCCAATATGGAAGTTCCCAAAATATACTGAGCTTTGTACAATTGTGCGTGACAATGAAATTAGGGAGACGAGTTGAAGCTAGCCCTGGTCTCTCAGTGATCTTCGACACTTCACTGATCATCTCCAATATTTTGACTCCAGTAATCCTATGGGGTAGAATTTATCTCTCAACCTTATTTTTGAAGAATGCATATTTGTTCGTTCTAAATGGGTGATCAAGATTTAGAAATCCTTGGCAGCAGTTGAATCAGCTATTTTTCTTACCATGTTTTAGAGTAAATGCCTTTGACATATCCATGCTGTAAGGACAAACCAATTTCCTGGTTGTGCTCCAACCAGATAGCATCTCATAGGTCAGGAAATCACTAATTGTCCACATAAGATCCACTCTCGGTTGAAAATTATGCTTCGTAGCACTGCCATACATAAGCACACCTGGCTCCCATTATATTTGAAGCTCTTCAATATGTGGACCTGGTATGATCAACGTCATAAATAAAAATGAAATGATTATGCACATATCAGGAGGCAAATTGTACGGTCAGCATTAGTAACGGGTTTCATCCTGACTGTACGGGGTGAAGCCATCCACAGATATACCAAGTCTAACATTGCGTACTTCAGCTATAAAATTTGGGTAAGTACATTCAAAATGTTTTTAGGCCTCACCAAGTGATGAATGACTCATCGAGTTAGCTCAACAGATCTAGTAGTGTGCCAAGTCATGTAAGAGACTGCACTCATGGAAGTGAACAATCTCTGAAGCCAAAGTATGAGCGAAAAATAAAAGAGACGCTTGTATTGAGTATTTTTAAGATTTTTATTCTTTTTCCCCTTTTGTTTGAATATATCCATACCACAAAATTGCTAATTCGCCTCGATTGCATCGACCTTGTAAAATAACTTGTACCCATTAACACAACAACCGATCTTCCCATATTGTAACCCTAACTTTGAAACCAACCTTTTCGTTTTATTTAAGTCATCTAACACTAAATTTTCTGCAGAGTTAGTCTCTTTCAATAAAGTCTGGGCATATTAAAATCAGATTTGATGATCAACATTCTTAGCACCACCGATAACTCTGTATTTGCAGTGCATCCATCCCAAAAAGGTTTTTGTGCAGCGTTCAGTAAGTCATAGAATTGTTATAATTCATTGTTTGGTGTTTTAGGTTAGTGTTAGATGCTCCCAACAAATTGAGCTCTTTGAGTATAATGAACCATTTCTTCACATGTGCTAGGATCAAATTCTTCTGCAGAGGGGCATAACTTGTCGAGGCACCTCCTTGATTGAACTAAATTTCAGGTTCATGCTCATCGTACCCAATCCAATACTAATAATTTGGTTTGAATCTCTTGCGGTTAAAATCCAACTAAACTTCTTTGGGTGGCAGAAGTGCTTGATTTTTGTTCTTCACACAAGGACACTAAAACTTACCATCAGAATGATAGATTGATAGTTGTGATGCCATATGCACGAATTCCTCGATGCCATTTAAAAACTCATATGTGAGTCATTTTCATCATGGATATAATCTAGTATACATCCAAGCTCTCAATTTACAAATATCCATCTACATCATAGATGTAGTTTTGCAGATAAGTGAAACTACTACAAAAATAAACATTAATTTGTCCTTACTTATCAATTTGTACAATACGTACAATAGATGATTATGCTTAGTGGTTCGTGTGAGCTAATTCTAATTGAAGAAAATGACCATAGAAACCTCTTTTAACTAGCTCGCTTTATCTGGTGAAGTAACTCATTGGTTAATCATATATATGACACTTCTTTGAAGTGGTTTATTTTGTAAACAATAAACCCGATGCATCCCTCCATTTTAACCAACAAATGTGAATTCTACTAATAACATTCTCATCTATATTATCATCACTGTGAACAATACCAGATGCACTCCTCTAGTTCAACCAACCAACTTGAATTCTACTAATAACATCCCATCAATATCCCCATCACTTCGAACAATAGACCAAATTGATGCATGCATTCCCTCCTTCAACCGACTAATTCTACTAATAACAATATTCGTATATCACCATCAACTTTTACATACATACCACTGAACTCTAATGTATATACATATCTAACACCAAAACTTCAATTTCTACAATCATACCACATTACCTATATATGAATTTCATATATGTCACTCAAATGTATGTACACAACTAACACCTAAACTTCAATTTTTACATAAATACCATTGAATTCTTATCTACATGCATACCTAACACCAAAACTTCAATTTATACATACATACCACTTTACCTATGCATTTAGTTAATACATATCACTCAAATATTATGTAAATACATATCTAACACCTAAACATCACTATTTACAAACATACCACTGAACTCTTATGTATATACTTACGTAACACCAAAACTTCAATTTATGCATACATATCACTCAGTTCTTATGTGTTTACAAACCTAACACCTAAACTTCAATGTTTACATGCATTCCACTGAATTCTTATGTATATAAATACCTAATACCAAAACTTCTATTTATACATACATAACAGATTACCTATGCATTTTACTTCTAAATATCATTCAATTCTTATGTATATATAAACCTGACACCTAAACATCAATATTTACATGCATACTACAAATAAATGAAAATAGTGGCATAAATAGAGTCGCATTCTTAAATGCTTTCTGATTTGAAGGATTTCAGTCGTCTCTGCAAGCTGGAAGTGCGGTACATCGTTATCTTCACAGCTAGCTCTAATGGCAATTGTATCACGAAGCTTCGTTCGGGAAGGAGACGATTTTGAGTGAAATTGAAAAGGAGAAGGGAAGTGGGGAGGGAAAGGGGAAGCTCGGGAGGGCTTCGGAAAGAAGAGGAGACCAGAAAGGCGCGTGTGGGATGGGTGAAAGGAAAAATGAAATTTAGGCGCACTGGTTGAGTCTATTAGGTCATTTTGCGTCAGATTTTCATCTAATTTTGAGTTGAAAATAGTTCAACGTTGATTAGTAAAGGTTTGCGTCGATTTTTTGGATGTGAATTTGACATAAAATCCGTCGCAATGCCAACAAAATTTTCGATGCACAGTGGACGCAATGCAAATATTAAAATTTATTATTCGCCGCCTAACAAAAAAAAAAAAACCGACACAAATACCATATGTTAATACGAGCTTCTTCTGCAGTGTTCGAATATTCACAGTGGCGTGGTTGAATTCATAGTGGCGTGATCGAATCCACACCATCGTCCTCACCAACGGGTGTCCGCACCTAATAATTTCTCCTATTTATGACTTAATATGATCATCCATATTAATAGTTAATTTTTTATTCAGTCTTACTATGAATAATATGAATGCAATATAATTAGCAATCACTCAAGCTCAATATACATAGGGTTTCGGGTCATAATATGGTCTATACATGCAGATTAACAGCTATTCGAATCAAATAAATTAATTTCAACACTATTCTTATATGTGTAGCCTTTTCTTTCTATTCAATCTCCAAGGTAGGAAAAACAAAATGGTAGTAGAAGGGAGGCTCTATTTGCTCTCCTCCATAAAGCACTTTGGCAGTGGTTTAAGACCCCCCACTAAAGGTGTTCTATATAATTCCATATTTTGTTTTTATTTCTATCATCAACATTTTATGTCTTAAGGAAACACTTTTTTTTTTCTATTAAAGTACTATATTGTATACAAATTAATGACAGTAATGGGCTAGATAAGATATTAGCAAGCACGATGCGTCTGTAAACATAATTGTTGTGTACAAATTATTGGGTTGATCTACTGCACCAATTGCCATGTGCCAGCTGTTAGGTTGATCGGTCAGGTTTAGCTTGTTAGCCTGTTAGGACGTTCACCTGTCGAGTACCCCTTTATGGGTATCAATTGTCCTATATGAGTTAATGATAAGGATAAGACATATGGCTACTTCTATGTGTTGCATCGGGGGATTATTGCGTGCGGACACCGCATGCATCTCTGCATGCGGTGTTCGATCCTGGCCGTAGATCACGGTGATCTACGGTCAGGATTATTTCCGTTTTTTAAAAAAAAAAATAAAAAATTTTAGGTGGGGCCCACCGAAATACATCAGGACCGTAAATCATGTGATTTACGGTCCGGATCGGCGTCCGTACGCACTGCGTGCGGACGCCGATCCGCATCGAATAATTTTTCGTGTTGCATCATGGTCTGACATCGTTAGGTTGCATTGGTAGGTATTATATTATATTAAAATCATTTAATATTTTTTTTGTGTGACTCAGCTAGGGGATAAATCATCTCGAGCCATTAAAATAAAGATGTTCTTCCACCCTCAAGGAAATTTCGATCAGAGTTCCCTTTCTGTTGCCTCCTTTCCTATCTAAATGAGTGTATACACCATTCCTATTATTTTCTAGTGTTAACTAGGGTTGGCATTCATTTTTGATGCAACACATAAAAGACATCTTTTCTGAGTGATACAGGACTGTTATATATATAGTATAGTAAGACATATATATATATATATAGTAAAAATGCCAACACGAATTTCAAAGGATCAAACGGCTACAATGAAGTTTCAGGCGACTGAAGTCTCGTATCGAAGAACAAGAAGTGTTGGACAAGTGATCGATCGACACACAACAAAATCGACCGACTGACCATCGACCAAATGACCTCTACCGAGTAACCAAATAACTTTGATCGAACTATTCGACCGCCCGATATAAGCGATCCGATGTATATGATCGGTCGACATAGCCAGTCGAAATTGAAGCGTCCGGCGATCGATTATAATGCAAATTTCAATCTACAAACACATCGATTCACTTATTTGGGCAATTATTATAACTATTCACTCTCTTTTCTGTAACTCTTTACTTTCTTATCTCCGCTCGGCTCTAACTCAGGGGAAGTGTATTCCAGAAGACAAATTAGGATTCCAAAATACAAAAAAATCAACACGATCGATTGATTCTTGTTAGCATACGTTTTATGAATAATAATTATATCGATCCCGATAGCTATTCTCATGTATTTTAATGTATCGCTAAAACTATATTCGCTGCCGGCGAGACAATCAAAGAACGGAAACCGAAATGCAAATAAGACAAATTGTTTAGAACTAGCTTTTAAACTCCTTAATCATCGACGGGACTGTCGTAACTGGCAATCAGTTTTTTTAACCTATTTTTTTTAATATAAGATTTACATACATACCATCCAATTCCTATGTATTTACATTTCTAACATCCAAACTTCAATTTTACAAATAAACCACTTTTTTTCAAATTATAGAGGTAATATTTTTGATGGGATATGAAAGATTTGACCAATTCGAGCGGCATTAATGTAAAAAAGCAAACATTAGTTGTTAGACATATAAATACAAAAGAACTATGTGGTATGCATGTAAATGCCCTCGATTTTCTTACATAGATACCACCAAATTCACATGTATTAGCATATTAACCATAAAAATTTTAATTTTTACCCACAGATCACCTGATTCCTATGTTTTAAGCATTGGGGGGAAGTTTATATGATTGATATATTAATACATAGGAATTGGGTGGGACGTATGTAAATCTCCCTTAAAAAAAGATGCTAATTTCAACGGTCGTCTTATAAAAAGCTCATCTTTCCATTGCATCTCCGAAGTCCATCAAAAAAAAAAAAAAAAAAAACAAAATGAGTGATACACAAAGAGAAGATGAGGAACCTTTCATTGCTGCCATGCTACTCTGCTACTCCAAAACTTTTAGTAGGGCTGTGCAAGCAGCATTTGATCTTGGCATCTTTGAGGTATTGGCTGAGCCAGGTCCCAAGACCCAGCTGACTGCCCGCGAGATCGCCGGAAACTTGTCCGGATGTAACCATGAGAAAGCTGCAGCCATGCTGGATAACATTCTAGGCTATCTTGCCTCTCATTCTATCCTCACCTGTACTGCTTCCTCATCCGACGAAACAGGCAGCCCAAGGAAGCAATATGGGCTAACACCAACGAGCAGGCTCTTGGCTAAGAACCATGATGGGCTTTCTTTGGCTCCTTTTATGTTCATGTCACATAAGAAGGTTTATGAAGATGCCTGCTGGTATATAATTATCATATGACACTATATATTAATCAATATTTCGTGTTTATTTCAATAAATAGTAGATTAAACTGTTTTATTTTCGTTATATATATATATATATATATATATATATATTCATTTTTTCCTTTTATATGAGTATTTAACGTATCATATGCCAGATATTTAGGATCTAGCAACCATTTGATATGTCTAGAATGTATGATGAGGTTAAATATACTAACAAATATGTCTGCATGTCTACTTGTTGAGTTATCAACATAGAAGTGGCCCTAATCGAGCATAAAAGAAGAGATAACTTGAGATTATATGATGAGGTTTAGTGCCAAATCTTCGGGCAACATGGCATTCATGTTGGGGTTACATAAAAGTAAATTAGAATTTTTTGTTGCCGAGAATCCTCAAGATGATAGTTGATTTTCTTCTAAGAGCTATCAAATTCATGTACACTAATTGATGCATCTACTTGTTCGTGCATGGAGGGAATTACATTTCATTGGAGATGAAGTGTATGGACTGCATTGGACTTTTAAAAATTTCTAATTATTTTATGATCAAATATGACATCAAGAATGATATATTATTATTAAATATGAAAATAAGACCCAATGATGAATATAAACACAAAATGATGGTTTCAAGACCTAGGGTTTACTTTGCTAGAAGCTCTTCCCCAACCCTAGTGGGGCAAGACATGATTTATTGTATTATGGGCTTCAAGTTCCCTAAAGAGGCAGACCTCTAGAGTTGATTATTTCTTAAAAAAAATTATCTCGTTTGAAAATTTTTTATTAAAATAATGACTCATATTCTTCAGCAGATTACAAAATTTGATTTCAAGATTGTTAATTTGAAAGTTCAAATTGAAATTTCCTTGAACTGGAACAGTTCTTATGAAAGTTTAAAGGTAGAAGGTAGGAAGCGCCAGATAGTGAGAGGCTCATTAGTGCTCCAACTATCCTATAGTTGGTTGTGTTTTAAGTTTTAAAGGTTGGGATTGATTTTAAATTTTAAGTTGTTCAAATTTATTAAAAATTTAGCATTTATATTCCGACAATACGAGATTGTGAAATCATTAAAAGATGTGAATGCTTTAGATATCTCGGGTCTATTGTTCAATATGATGGTCATATAGATGGGAATGTTATTAGTAGAATTCGAGTTGGTTGGTTGAAGTGAAGGAATGCTTCAGGAAGGAATGCTTCAGGCCGGAATGCTTCAGGCCTATTGTGTGATAGAAAAGTATTGCTTTGATTGAAAGGAAAATTTTCTAAGATGGTGGTGAGATCTACACTGCTCTAAGGCGCAAAATGTTGGCCTTTAAAAGAGAAGCATAAAACTAACTTAAATGTTGTCGGGATGAGAAAGCTTTGGTGGACAAAAAGCGAAATGAATATATTCGTGATAGGGTTGCGGCATATAAGATTAGAGAGAATCGTGATGGCTTGGTCACATTAAATGTCGACCGCCTAATGATCCGGTTAGTAGAGTAGATGTTTTAAATTCAACTTATTTTAAGAAAGGCAGAAGCTGACCTAGAAAGACTTGGGCATATTGTATAAAAATGATCTTAACTTTTTAGAATTAAATGAAAATATGACATTTACTAGGATGCAATGGAGAAAAAAGGATTCATGTAGCCGGCCCCACTTAGTGGGAAAAACGCTTGTTGTTGTTGTGTATAAATTGAAAATTATGTTAATTAAAAATAAATATTTGAAATTTAAATTAAACTTAAAAATTTATAAAAAAAACTACACGAAAATTTGGAATTGTGTCCCAAGCTCTATAAAATTTTTTATCATTTTGAATTCAATTGGTGATATGATGATTTAATTAAGATTCAATTGATTTACCAAATATTAAAAATTTAGAAAACAATTTTTAATTGTTGAAATATTTTTTTTTATTTTTATTTTATAACAAGTGTTTTAAATTTTAAAACTTTTCTTTGTGAATATTAATTCAAATGAATTTTTAAAATTTAACTTGATTTTATAAATACATTTTAATTAATGGTTTTTGCTAATATTATTTACACTATTAGCTTTAAAAAATTCAATGAATTCTAAATTTCATAGAACTATTTTCTAAACTTGAGTGATCAAATAAATAATTATGATTTAATTTAAAATTTGTGAGGATGTTTAACTATTTTTACTACTTTAGTTCATTAAAAATTCAATTTAGTTCTAAGATTAATGAATTTTTCTTTAGAGAGGAGTTCTTATAAAATTTCCATGTCATCTTTAGACCATTTTCAATATTCATGTATACTGGGGGAAAACCTATGACAAAGGTAAAGTCCACTCATGTTGTGCTTCCATTGATGTTTTGACAGGAATCAATTAAAGGAAGCATTACAAGAGGGGGTAAATCCCTTCAAAAAAGCTTATGGTTTCACAATGTACGAGTACATGGATAAGAATCCTACCTATTCTAAGGTTTTTAATGAAGGCATGGCCAGCAATAGCAATATAGTGACTCAGAAGATGCTTGAGAAGTATGAAGGGCTAAAGCAAGTAACGGAGCTTGTTGATGTTGGTGGTGGTATTGGAACCTCATTGAAAAACATCATTTCTAAGTATCCACACATTAAAGGGATCAATTTTGATCTGCCACATGTTGTTTCACAGGCACCATCGCTTCCAGGTACATGAAACACGTAATATGGATCTCAAAGACAGACCAACTAATAACTAAAGGTTTGCTAATTAATTAACAAAGTAAGACATTGATCTTTTCTAACAAATTAAGAGATCTCATATATGATATCTTATAATAAAGGTTTTAAATTAGTAGATAGTAACTTTAAATTTGGGCTTAAAATGAAAAAAATAATTTTCTAGTTGTCAAATTTCAACTAATATGCTTTGAATTATATGTAAGTTTGTATAAAACCTTAAAAAGCAATTTAGAAATGAGTTAATGGAACAAAGAAATCAAGATTTTTTTTTTTTTTGAATTTAGCTTTAGATTTAGTTATATTATAGATAATATTAAAGTGATTTAATTATATTTCTTATCCAAAAAATTTATTATCCTTTAAATTTTTACTCTTAGATTTATATTGAGTTAAAATACTCAT
This sequence comes from Phalaenopsis equestris, assembly GCF_001263595.1. NCBI lineage: Eukaryota > Viridiplantae > Streptophyta > Magnoliopsida > Asparagales > Orchidaceae > Phalaenopsis > Phalaenopsis equestris. The sequence continues at coordinate 65,798,997 of NW_018164444.1, read as the reverse complement.
TAGTCGATTTATAAATGCTTTTCTTAGGTGTCCAACATGTTGGCGGGGACATGTTTATCATGATACCAAGCGGAGAAGCCATTTTCTTAAAGGTAACCAAACTTGTTTGATTATATTAAGATAAATTCTTAAAAAATAAAATTGGTATGGGAAGTGATTTTTCATATACAACAAAAGTTTCATATGAAAAAAAATATAAAATTTTGATTTTATATTGTAACATGATTTATTATTTATAATGTTGATGATAGATGCATGGCTCCAAATTTTCATGTTGTTCATATTCTTAAAATCAAAATTATAATGAGTTTTTCTTGTTATTTACAAAGAATATATGACTTCAAAGTTTTATTATGATTATATTCTCTTCTTACAACATGAATTTTCTAACATATATAGTAAAAACTTGTGAACTTTCAATACTAAGTTTCTAACATAAATGTTATTTTGCAGTGGATTCTTCATAATTGGAATGATGAGAAATGTCTACTAATTTTAAAAAATTGTTGGAAGGCATTGCCAACTTCTGGAAAAGTAATCCTTATGGAGCACATTCTTCCTGAGTTTCCAGAAACAAATATTTCTACACAGCAAATTTACACCATGAATATGATAATGACAATGTTTTTTGAAGCAAAAGTGCGGACTGAGAGAGAGTATCAGTCATTAGCTCATGAAGCAGGTTTTTCAGGATTCAAAATTTTATGCAAGATTTTCAATTATCATATAATGGAGTTCTTAAAATGACATATGCATGACAGAAGCATATCTCAAGTTGAACTCTTAATAATAAAAATAAAATTGGATGCATTGCTTCCATTTTATTTTTTTCAGAGGAAAATAATACATGTATGTTTTTAAGTCCTAATTGATTTTAGAAATTTACTAAATGAATGAATGGGCTTCCTTGGTTAATAAGTAAAGGTTCCAGTAACATCATTTCTTATAATAATAGCAAGGACTTGATTCCCAATCAAAACTAAGAGGTTGTTTTTAAAAATAAGATTTTGATATGTTTAATTCATGGCTTGAATTTCTAATTGAAATAATTATCACCAACAAGCAATCAGTGGTTTAACTTATCTAGGATTCGTGGTTGCAAAAGTTATAATAGTGATGTTGACTTAACCCGCAATTATGTGTATTTTTAATTTCGAAAATAATGCCAAAAACTTGTCCCAATTTATATTTAGCGACTAGTCTGAATTAATATAATGCTTTAGAAAATATATAAAAAATTTTCACGCTATCGGTACTACACAAGTATACATATCGCTTCAAGTAATATAAGATTTTTCTTAAAAATCCTAGTATCGATCCCACAAGGAAAGCTGTAACTCTTTAAATAGATTTGCAAAATTTCTACCTAAATTGCAGATTAAAAAAGTAGAATAATGCCGATATGATTGCAAAGGTTCTTTTAAATTTAAGCAAAAAGTAACAACTAAGTTTAACAGTTTAATAAAATAAATCTAATGAGTTTGTATATTATGAAAATATATTTTCCCCTGCAAAGAGATATTAATCTATATGGGATATAAATGACTAAAAATAAGATTATGTATTGTGACAAATAGGAGCATTTATATTATTTGCTCTCTTCCGGTGCTAGCAAAGAATATTCACTAATTCAGAGTTTTTCACCAGCTTGTATAGTAATGTTGAGCAGATTCTGGCCTCTCACTTCCAGATTATCAATTGTGCACTCTATACGATCTATTAGGGATCCTTACGATCCAAACTCTAAACCAAATTGATAAAAGAATCAAGTCTGTCACCCTAGAAACATCAATTCTATGCCCATTAAAATATATCTCACTATCTATTTGCACTCCTGCCCATAAAATATATCTCACTATCTATTTGCACTCCCCCTTAGGTGATCGCAATGACTCTGCCCAGAATGAAGTGTGACATTCACTAGTTTGGTGAAATCATAGCCTTTCCGGGTCATTATGTTTCTCAACTTATTTTAACCTCACAAGTGGTCAATTTATAAAGTCAATGAAGAATCGGTGAAAATGTCATTACAATTTTTAAAGTAAAAATAAATCTTTAAATCATTCTCATCGCACAAGATTAATTCTTTTATGCAATGAGAAAGAAAGAGAACTACTCAAAATTCATGGAGATTAAACAAAAAAAACATGATTTGTATTGAAATCAAAGTTTTGGAAATAAAACTTAAACACAAATACAAAGTATCTTATGTCTTCTCTCCCACACAAATTTTGGATTCTCCTTCACCATATCTCCAAACTCTGACTCTTACAAACTCAAAACACACTTACAATCACACTTAAACACAAAAGTAAAACTTCATAAAGCCTTCTAATGATGCCGATAAGTCCTCTTCTTCGTCCAATTTTCGGTCCTATTAATAGATCTTTGAAAATAATCAAGGGTTGCTTCAAGCACCTCTTTAAAATTTGGCAAAATTCAATGTATCTTCTAGAAAGGTTGTTACTGGCGCTATAGCGCCAATCTGCCCAATACGCTCGTCAAGTGAATTTTAGTTTGATTAAAGACTCTAATTTTCTTCAAGGTTATTTGAATGAGGACAAGATACCGAATTTAGTAAGAAATGAATTTTACTTGTGACTAATAACATCATAGCTTTATACACCATTATCCCACTTATGAAGCTTGTTTCTCTTAATATTTCTGATTATAAACTCAAATAGAAACTCTTTTACCATAAGAAATCCTCTGTATGTAATATCATCATACAATACTATTACTGATAATACTTTTCTCTCATTCTCATCCTTTTAAATCACATCATTCCCCTCCCCAACCTAGAAAAATAATTGCATACGGACACCGCATGCATCTCTGCATGCGGCGTCCGAGCTCGGCCGGTGCTTCCTGGCTAGTCTACGGTCAGGATATATTTCAGTTCAAAATAATAATAAAAAAAATTTAGGCGGGGCCCACCGAAATACATCCTGACCGTCGATCACCTGATTTAAGGTCAGGATCGGACACCCGTCCGCATGAAATAATTTTTCCCCCAACCTAAATACAAAAAATTATGTTAGAGCAATACCACATACAAATAGGGTGTGTGGTACTACTTTTATCCCTAACTCTTCAACATAGTTTAACCAACTACTTATTCTTCTCATGTATTCTCCTCCTAAGCCACAATATGTTATTCAAGTTGACCACACAAGTTTTCTTTAATAATATCTTCTTCTAATCATATTGAATCTTTTAGTCTCTCACTACTTCACTCTTAGCAATATTAAGAATTGTCCATCTTCATTCTTCTAAGAAATCTATATTACATGTCTCAATAAGAACACTTAAACACTTCAACCCAATGCCGCCTAGCCACCGCTTCATGCAAGTACACAACATGGAGAATTTATTACATTGCGTAGCATTGTAAAATTTATCATATTTATAGCTTAAAATAAATGATATACAACAAAATTATACAAATTTTATCATTTGCACAACGCAAAATTTTATGAAAAATTTACAGATATACCACTCAATACTTGTATATTTACATACCTAACATTTGAATTTCAAATTTTGCATACATACCGCTATACATATGTATGAAAGGTGTCCGTGACTTCTCAAATGTTAAAATGATGATATTTTTTATATGATATAAAAGATTTGGGTGGTATAAATGAAGTAACTAATGATTTTTTAACGGGGTCAAACCTGATTTTTTTATCGTAGACGAGGGCTTAAAATTCAGCAGAAATTACTATAAATTAATTATTTATTAAATAGATATTATTTTGAATGTATTAATTAATTGATTATGAAAATAATTTATTAATTACTTATAAAGATATCTACTTAGACTAATTTGTTAGCCTATTAGACATAATTTTTACTTTGCATGTATACATTATTAACTAAATTAATTTTATAACAAATTCTAAAACATGTTTATGCTTGAGCTAAGTATCATTTTTACGTGGGTTTAGGTTAACAGATTAAAAATTATTCTAATTACTTGAGAAAACACTATATAGACTTATTTCTTAAGTAGGTTTCATGACTTAACCCTGGTCATGTTATGCCCTCAATCAAATTTGCCAGCCTAATTTTTTTGGGGGCATTTACATACATTCAGCCCAATATGTAATTACATATCTAATACCTAAGTTTAATATTTTATATTTATATCACCCAAATCATTCATATCAAATAAAAAATACAACTATTTAAATAACATTTTGAAAATGAGTTCAATTTTTCATGCACAAGGTGACCTGTGCATCCGAGAGAATTTAAAAACGGTAGAGTAATGAATTATAGTCTTAGCGTTGTATGAAATTTGCGTGAAAAAAACTAAAAAAAGGAAAAATCATTGGGCCTTGCGGAGTTAAAATATTCCATGACACACGCCAAGTGCTGCAAAGCACGGTCTGCTCACACAAGTATACGTGACGTATCAATAGTAACGGGTTTTAATTCAGTTGTTGATCCCACAGGGAATGAGAAAATCTCACAATAAAGAAAAAGTTATAGCCTATTGTTATCGGTCCAAGCATGAAAAGCTCAAAATGCAAGTTATGGTTTTTAATCAATCCTAAAGTTATGAAATATTAGTCTAATCGGGTAAACAAAAGAATGTTTGTAAGAAATTCAAGTTTTTAGAAGTTTCTCCCTTGAAGTGATTACAAACTTCGACCTTGAATCCTTAATTTCACTCTAAACCCCTTTCACTTGGAGTTTTGGACCGGAAGAGAAAATAGTGTAGCCATCTTTGTCCACCTTGAAACCAAAGAAATAGGAAAAAAGTTCAATGAACCATGTTAACCCGCCCACCAGAGGAATTTAGCAACGGTCATAACTATCACAACCGAATTCGGTGTCACCTGTGCGGGGATGACACTGTAGCAGTAAAACATAAACATCATCTCACTACAGAACAACAATCTCAGGCCATATCAGAATTGGTTGAGGTACAAAACCAGACTGTTACCAAAGTTGTCCGCTACTTTTTCACCCTCTGCAGCTGGTTGGAGGAGGATGTTCGAGCCAAAGACAAAGGACTTAATAAAACCAGCTATATGTCTTACTCATACGATCGACACAACTTCCGGGAGCCCTGAGCAAGAGAGAAAGAAGCAAAAATCACATAGAGGTGAGATAAATGACACAAAAACTACTAATTTACAAACTTATAGTGCGCAATAGAAGTCGGAGCGACGCAAAGGCACAAGGGTATTTTTGCTACATAAAAATTCGGGAAGGAGTCAAATCGAACACACATACCAATGATATGAAAATCAAACATATATATATATATTAAAAAATAAAATATATTTACACACTTTTTGTTCGATTATAGCTAATCGGCAGAAAAGAAAATTTATTTGTTTACAATTATTTAGCTGGAAAGAAAAAATGTTAGAAAACTATTGATTGCAGCCTCAATTGGAACATACCGTAACTGAGACAATCATTTGTACATCATCTCACCATCTACCCTAATGTTTTATACCCTATTCATTTCAACACACATCCAGGGACTGAATCCTTTCGGGCAGCGATTAACTCGACCCTGAGAGACGTCAAATCTTCTTGAAGGGCAACCTCACGAGCCCGAACCGCGACTAACTCTTCCTCCAATAACCCTAGTCGCACATCCCATAGCTTAAGACAATTGATTTCTTGAGTCAATAGTCTTGACCCCATAAAAATTAAGCTTAACTGAGCCAGACGGTTCAAGCACATTGGTCGTTCCCGCTGTGTCAACTGTCGGGCATACCCATCCATCCCCAAGTGATCTTTTAGAATGTCTGGAGCACTTGGCGGATTGCAAGTCCGCCGCGACACTAGCAGGACGCCGAGTTTTCACACCCTCGCCCGAGGAGAAACATACTGTTTGATCCAAATCAGAAGTGGTGAAGGAGTAGGCCTCTCCCCCAATCTCCTGCTTCACCTGTGGAGGGTGAGAAACCGACTGAGAAGTACTCGCCAGGGGACCTTTGGGAAAAACTCCTTGATTGTTTGCAGCCAATGCCTCACGAGGTAACAACTCGAAGGCAGGTTCTTGATCCTGCCCTACCTTCAGCTCGGGAAAAGCTGGGGGACAGATCATTCGGTCCACCTGATCATCATTCAGATGATATTTTCCCATCATGTGACACTTCTTCAAGACAAAATCTCCCTCCATCATCAAAGAAACCCCTGTTGGACAACCATTATGTGAATATGACAATCCTACTTCAACCACCGGCTCAGAAGTCTTCATCTCAGGCACAACACGTTTTTCAGTCGTTCGACCTTAAAGATCGATTTGGCTCTCTTCTTTATGGCATGAAATTCAAATCACAAGTCTCCTCACTAATAGATTGAGGGAGCTATCCACCATCCATACTCGACACCACTGAAAATATAAAAGATCAATCCAAAGGAACGCCTAAAACATAAGTCCTTACATCTCATTTTATTTATTTATAATAACCTTGGCACATAAATCAAAAAGTATTTAATTATTGTGAATTAAACAGTCATGAATACCATTTACTTATTTGAAAAATCTAGATTCTCATGTCTTTATTGCAGCTGTTACTATCAAAAAACAAAAAAAACAGAGAATTTTAAGATGTACATAAAAAATGTACTGTCACGAATCTCGAAGTATCTCACAGCCATCAGAAGAGGTTACATGGCATCATGGGACCGACCAAGGACAATCAGAGACCACATGCTAAGATGGCCTGCTCTTCTGTACCTAGAGAGTGATAATTCTCAGCGAATAAGAGTAGATCAACTCCTAAAAAATCTATTTGATTAGACTCATGCAAACAGATAAACGTCCTACACTCTGGTCAGACCAGGCAAACGGGGCAAACTATCAAGATCCAGAGCAGCTGGTACTAGTCCACAGCAAGTGGTTGCCAAGCCTAATTGCCGCCCGACCTAATAGCCGCTCGGCCTATTGGCCGCCCGACCCCCTTCCAACTAGACGCCTCTTTGAACCCCCGGATTAGTCCGTCCGGACATCCGTGAGTCCCTGGTCTTTACTTATGTATAGACTAAAATACTCATTGTATCTGCGTATACTAGGGAAACAACATATAATTCTACATTTTCTATTCCTATAAATAAGGGTCTATTTCATGAATGAAAGTTGCACAGAATTACTTTTCTATATTATCCCCATCCCTTGGGCGCGTCTTCCAAATAATTTTGAATTCAACACACATACAGATAGATAGATAGATAGATAGATAGATAGATAGATAGATAGATAGATAGATATATATATATATATATATATTTGTTTTGGTGGGCGGTTTTTAAAACTAAGTTTCTGTAATAATATAAAAAATGGATAATGACAGAATCTTTTCTAAATAATTATCTCCATTGACCATTTCAATTTTCTTACTCTACACGACAAAGACAACCTAATCTGATCCATTGACCATTTCAATTCTTCTCATTATATGCTTTGTAAATAAAGCATATCGATTCCGATAGCAATGATTATATATTTTAATCCATTGTTAAAGCTATATCCGCTGCCTGGCCGGACCAAAAAAGAACGCAAAACGACATGCAAAACGACAGATTATTTAGAAAGCGCTTTTACATGCATACCATTCAATTCCTACGTATTTACATATCTAACATCTAAACTTCAATTTTAACATTAAATAAAAAAGATGCATTTCACTCTTTAAAAACTATAGTGATGGTATTTTTTATCTTTAAAAAGTGAAGCTGCATCTCCGAAGTCGATCGAGAAAAACAAAATGAGTGATACACAAAGAGAAGAAGAGGAACCTTTCATTGCTGCCATGCTACTCTGCTACTCCCAAACTTTTAGTAGGACTGTGCAAGCAGCATTTGATCTTGGCATCTTCGAGATATTGGCTGAGCCAGGTCCCAACACCCAGCTGACTGCCTGCGAGATCGCCGGAAAATTGTCCGGATGTAACCATGAGAAAGCTGCAACCATGCTGGATAACATTCTAGGATATCTTGCTTCTCATTCTATCCTCACCTGTACTGCTTCCTCCTCATCCAACGAAACAGGCCGCCTAAGGAAGCAATATGGGTTAACACCAATGAGCAGGCTCTTGGCTAAGAACCATGATGGACCTTCTTTGGCGCCTTTTATGTTCATGACTAATCTTATGACTTTTGAAGATACCTGGTATATGATTTTCATATGATTTATGTCACTATATATAATTCGATATCTTGTGTTTATTTCTCATATGACTAATCATGGCCAAGAAGATTTATGAAGATGACTGTTGGTATGAAATTTTCATATGACACTATATTAATCAGTTTTTTGTGTTTATTTCATTAACTACTAGATTAGACAGTTTAGTTTCATTATATATATTCCCAATGTTCTTCACCTTATGGAAAAGCATTTTTTCCTTAGGATCACATGGGAGTTTTCAAATTTCTAATTATGTTATGATCAAATATGACATAGAATCATGTATCATTGTGAAATATGAAAATACTACCCAATGATGAATCTAAACACAAAATGATGGTTTCAAGACCTAGGGTTTACTTTACTATAAGCTTTTCCCCAACACTGGTGGGGCAAGACATGATTTATTTTATTACGGGCTTCAAGTTTCCTAAAGAAACAAACCTCTAGAGTTAATTATATCTTAAAATAGATTATCTCCTATGAAAATTCTCGATGACTAATACTTCAACAGATCCCAAAATTTGATTTTGAGATTTTTAATTTGAAAGTTCAAATTGAAATTGGCTTGAACTGGAACAGTTCATATGAAAGTTTAAAGGAAGAATGGTAGGAAGCACCAGATAGTGAGAGGCTCATTAGTGTTCCAACTACCCTATGGTTGGTGGTGTTTTAAGTTTTAAAGGTTGGGATTGATTTAAATTTTAAGTTGTTCAATTTTATAAAAATTAAGAATTTATATTCCGACAATACGAGATTGTGAAAATACTTGAGCAATGACTTATCCTATGACAAAAAGTCCACACGATCATCTTAGAATCTAGACTAAAATGAGCTCTATCGATACAGAAAGAAATCTCAAAGCTAGTCTAAGGAGACAAAATAAGACTTTAAAAAACTTCTATTGAGTATAAATCTGGCCTGATCATTCTTGGCTTACAAACCAACATGGAGAGGGCACTTGCTAACACACTTATGCTTCAAAATCATGAGAGCAAACACATGCACGAGTGGATGGATATGTTGAGAAGATGTGTTGAAACTTACAACTTGACTATGAAGATAAAGCAGCCTAGATACATTTGTAACTAATACACAATTTACAGTTTGAGATTTTTATCAGCTAGACTCAATTAATTTCTATATTAAAAGTCAGTGTGTAATCTAGTGCATAAATGCATGCACAAAAAGTCAATTTTAAGGTCAATTGAGAATAATTGATAGCTTCCCCAAGAAAGGTGACTATCATCGTTGGTTGGATGTTCCTTTATCTGCAATGGGCGAAGCACCAAAAATAAGGAATAAAATCAATATGCATTGCATATGATTCATTTATTATTATGATTTCTAATTGATCTTATTGATTATATCCTATGGATTTTGATTTTTTATTTTTTTTTATTTTGAGTTACTTAAAATTGTTATTTTTGATTATTTAACTTGGGTAGATATTTTATTTCTAACCGTTTGATTAAAGAGAACCAGATTATTTTTGGCACGTGTCATAAAAAGTTACCTAAGAAATGATGTATATGTAATACAAGCAAAGTAAAAATTATTTAGCAAACACAAAAATAAAAATATGTATAAAAAAATGGTCGATGTGACCGAGCTTTTCTATAAAACTATGAAGAAAAGAAAAATGGGCGCCAGAGCTCTACCCTCATACAACTCGGTAATCATAGAACCAAGGATTAGCGCTATCGACTGATGAAGTTCATCCTTGCTCATATATTCCCACAGACCTTAACCTACTTCTATTCAAAATACATTTGATGATGAAAATGCCTAATGAAATACCTACAAAATATAGGCAAGTTTGAAAAACACACATATAATCATCATGTGTATAAAAATCATGTGGACAACATTAATAGGTACCAAGCCCCTATTCTAGTAAGCCATGCTTAGGGCCATAAGCGCTTTAGCTAGCACAAAGAAAATATGTCACTTTAATTTTAATTATTACTATAATGCATCACTAAGCACGAGCTCATATAAAAAATAAATATTATACTATTAAAAAATCATCATAATATCCAGCCAACACCCAATAAATCCGATAGTGTCTATCTAAAACTTACAAAAACATAATACAATAGAACAAACCAATCCACAAAAAATAAATGCGCAATCAACTGCCATTTTTCTAACTAAGTTTAAATTAATGGACTGGTAAAGAGTCTAGAATGTGTGTGGCTGGTGCAATAGGTCTAATATAGTCATTAAGATTAAGTTGTATTTTTGGTTTTGATGTTTAATTTTCAACAAAAAGTTGGTTTAAGTTAATTGATTAATGTTTTAGGGTGAATGATAAGTTTTAAGTTTGATTTAGCCTGAGTTTTGTTCTTAATTTTAATGATAGGCCTAAATGAGAGGGGGTCTAACTATTTATAGTTCCCTAATCCTCTTACAAAGGCAAGCATCCCACTTGGAGAAGTGTGGCAAACCACCCTGGCTTAAGAGATTTTGGATTAATTTATTGAAATTAGTTTGGTTTTGATTATTTTAAATTTGGTTTTGGATTAAGTGTTTGGTTTTGAGTTTACTTTGAATTTTAATTATTTTCACTTTTTGTTTGAGTTTTAGTAGATTTAGTTGTAGTTCAAGTTGAGTTTAGATTGATTTTAACTTTTTTTAGTTTGAGTTTAACTTAGATTAGTTTAAGTTAAATTTAGTTTGGTTATAACTTTGAACTAAGATTATTTTAAGACTTGGTTTTTTATGTAAAGTTATAGCTTTAGTTATCAAAAACTTAAAAACCTACTTAGACCATCTTATGAAATAGCAGAGGAAACATAAGGGATACTATAATGTGTTTTGAGAATGGATGATGTAAATTTGAACTTAAGGTTTAGGATTAGTTTAAGTTTAATATTTAATTAGGTATTGATCTCTTAACTACGCGGCATAATTACTTCCATAAGTTTTGGCTCACTCAACATGAAATCCTCTAAGGTATCCACCATAACATAAAGTTTGAGTTTAGGTTATCGGGTGGCTTAAATTAGCATTAAGTTTAGTTTGAGATTTACTACTTCTTTAAAAAAATTAAAAAATATATAAAAAATATCTCAAAATTTTATAAGCTATTTGAGGTTAATGACCACATAGGGTTAATCCATGAAAATTTGGATTTTACTTAATTTAAACTCTTTATGAATTCATATTGTTATAGAATTAGATTGGTGGCATCTAAAAGATACAAATACAATTATTTTTTATGAATAAACTTCAAGATTTTCGTATTTGGGATGTTCAAGAAAAAGAAAATTCTATATGAATAAAGTAACAAATACCATTAAACAATTGACAAAAGATGTACTTGGAGAATCAAAAGGAAATATTTTTAGAAATTAAAATAGTTGGCGATGGAATAATAAAGCGTAAGAAAATATAAATATGAAAAAGTCATGTTATAAAAATTGGTTTAAATGTGAAAGCTTGGATAACTGAAAAAAATATAAAATAGTGGAGTCTAAGAGAATAATCTGGGATGCTAAAATTCTACTCTTAGTGATTTTTATGATAGATTAGATACTAAAGAGGACCAAAAATAGATGTATAAACTACTCAAACAAAGTGAAAAGAAAATTAAAGATTTAACGTATTAAAGATAAAAATCAAAATGTGTTTTTCTTAGAAAAAGATATTCAACATAGGTGGATGAGTTATTTTGATAAATTTTTCAACAATAAAGCTTTAAATTTTTCAATAAAGCTTCTGAAAATACGATTGACTTTAGTGAATTTAATATTGTTAATAATAATAACAATAAAATATTTCATTTTTGCTATCAGATTAGTAAAAAAGATGTTGAGAAGGCTTTAAAGAAGACTAAAGATGGAAAGTCTGTACGAAATATTTAAGAGGTTTGAGAATTTCTTAGCTTATTGAACTCTTTAATATTATATTAAAAACTAAAAAGATGCATGAGGATTGGAGGAAGAGTACTATGGTTCCCATTTTAAGAATAAAGAGAATGCACAAGAGTGTGCAAATTATAGAAGAATTAAGTTGATGTGTCACACTTTAAAATTATGGGAGAGGTAAAATTATGGAAAATTATGGGAGAGGGTAATTGAATATAGTGTAATACGTATTACTAAAATTTCACATAATCAATTTGGATTTATGTCGGGTAGGCCTACTATGAAAGTTATACATTTATTGAGAGGTTTGATGGAGAAATACAGAGAGAATAAGGTGGATCTAAATATGATTTTTATTGATTTAGAAAAAACTTACGATAAGGCTCCAAGTGATATCCTTTGGAGAGTTCTAGAGAAGAAAGATATTGATATGACTTATATTCAAGTCATTAAAGATATATATACTGGAGTTGTTACTTGTTTTCGAACAGAAGGATGATTGACTAAATGTTTTCTTATTTCAGTTGGATTACATAAGGGGTCGATTTTAAGCCAATATCTTTTTGCTTTAGTTATGATCGGTTTTATTGAACATTTACAGGAGGATGTACCTTGGTTTATGCTTTTCGCTGACAAAATCCTTCTTATGGGTAAGATTAGAGAAAGAGCTCAGGAAAAACTTGAATTAAGAAGGCCTACATTGGAGTTTAAAGACCTTCGTTTGAATAGAACTAAAAATGAATACATGGAATGTAATTTTATTAGTCGTAGCTCTATTGGCAGAGTTATAACTATAGGTGATCAAATTATTAAAAGATATGAACACTTCAGATATCTCAGTTCTATTGTTCAATGTGATGGTGATATAGATGGGGATGTTATTAGTAGAAGTCAAGTTGGTTATTAGTAGAAGTTAAGTTGATTGGTTGAAGCGGAGGAATGCTTCGGACCTATTGTGTGATAGAAAAGTATCGCTTTGACTGAAAGGAAAATTTGGAAAATTTTATTTTTATAAGATGGTGGTGAGACCTGTAATGCTTTGTGGCACAAAATGTTGTCCTTTAAAAGAGAAGCATAAAACAAAATTAAATTTTGTCGAGATGAGAATGCTTAGGTGAATGAATGGCTTTACACTTAAAGACAAAATGACACTTCAGATATCTTAGGTCTATTGTTCAATGTGATGGTGATATAGATGAGAATGTTATTAGTAGAAGTCAAGTTGGTTAGTTGAAGTGGAGGAATGCTTCGGGCTTATTGTGTGATAGAAAAGTATCGCTTTGACTGAAAGGAAAATTTTATAAGATGATGGTGAGACCTGTAATGCTTTGTGGTATAAAACGTTGGCCTTTAAAAGAGAAGCATAAAACAAAATTAAATGTTGTGGAGATGAGAATGCTTAGGTGAATGGATGGCTTTACACTTAAAGACAAAATGTGAAATGAATATATTTGTGATCGGGTGGGTGTAGCTGTTGGCGGACAAAATTAGAAAAACTCGTCTTAGATGGTTTGGTCACATTAAACGTCGATCATCTAATGATCCGGTTAGGAGAGTAGATGTTTTAGAATTGACTTATGTTAAGAAAGACAAAGGTAGACCCAGAAAGACTTGGGCATATAGTATATAAAATAATCTTAATTTATTAGAATTAAATGAAAATATGACATTTAATAGGACGCAATTGAGAAAAAGGATTCTTGTAGTCGACCCCACTTAGTGGGATAAAGGTTTGTGTAACATCCCCTAATAGTTGTTGTAACATTGCGTATGAATTAACTATTATTTTAATTTAAATATTTATATGAAATTTAAATTAATCTTAAAATTTATAAAAAAACTACACAAAAATTTGGAATTGTCTCCCAAGCTCTTTAAAAATTTCTTATCATTTTGAATTCAATTAGTGATATATTGACTTAATTATGATTCAATTGATTGATCAAATTTTAGAATTTTAAAAAAGACTTTTTAATTGTTAAAATATTTTTTATTTTATAATAAGTGTTTTAAATTTTAAAATTTTTCTTTGTGTACATTAATTCAAGTGAATTTTTTAAAATTGAGTTGATTTTATAAATACATTTTAATAAGTGGTCTTTTGTTAATATTAGTTTACTATTACCTTTCAAAAATTCAAAGAATCCTAAATTTCATTAAATTTTTTCCTAAAGGTGAGTAGCCAAAATAGGGAATTTTCATAAATAATTTTGATTTAATTTAAATTTTGTGAAAATTTTTAACTATTTTAACTACTTTAGTTCATTAAAAATTCAACTTAATTCTAAAATTAAATATTAGTTTACTATCACCTTTAAAAAATTTCAAGAATCCTAAATTTCATTAAAATTTTTCCTAAAGGTGAGTAACGAAAATAGGGAATTTTCATAAATAATTTTGACTTAATTTAAATTTTGTGAAAATTTTTAACTACTTTAGTTCATTAAAAAATCAACTTAATTCTAAAATTAATGAAAACTCAAGTGCTCTTATAAAATTTCCATGCCAGCTTGAGAGCAATTCAAAACTATGAATTTTCTAAGCTCAAAATAATTAATGGAATTTTTAATTATAGAATATAATTCATTACTTAAAGCATTTTATTTTGAATTTTAATGAACTTTTACTATTTTGTTGATTAATTCGTTAAATATCATTATTTTTGGGGGTGTATTTTTAATTCTTAGGTATTTATAAATCTTGAATTGAGTTTAGGGTTAATTAGTTTACCTTTTACAATTTATATTATTTATTTTTCCAATTTTAACTAAAATAACATAAACCCTAGCCTAACTCTATTGCCTTCGGTGGATTGCGGCCTTAGCGAATTTCACATAATTTTTTTGAATTTTTCACATTAGTTTTGTATGTATGTATATTAATTTTGCTGAAGGAAAACCTAAGTGAGGGGAAATCCAAATTCAGAGATAAAAAAAATTAGAGAAAGTATCTTGAGACTAAAAATGACCTATAGAATGGTTTCTGAAAATTTGGAGTTAAATCATGCAGTATGTAGGTTAATTCAAGTTTCATTATTTTTATAAATTTTCTAATTACTCAAAATTAACCCAATAAAAGTTGAGGCTTTTATTTTTTTTAAGTTGAAGCTTATTGTAGTGAGAATTTTATTTTATTTTATTTTATTTTTTTGGATTTTGTTTAATTAGTTAGTTTTCTTAAGATTATGTGTGTTTTAAGTTAATTATTTTGAATTTTAATTCTCTAAACAACGAGTCGTTGCATCAGCCACTAACGTGGTTATGCTTTACATTTGGCATCATTTTATTGGGTAACACTATTTTGTATACCTCCTTTCGTAAAGAAAGAGATAATCTCAATTATTCCATCATAAATGGATGACCGAGCAGGAATATGCAGTTTTATTAGGGAGTGTGGCTCTCTATGGATGACTAGATCAGAGCTGTCCATGCAAAATATTGAGAATGGAAAATCTTCATTTCTTCCCCTACCTTCAGTTAAGATATGTAGGTCGTCCACATGAATCCCTTTGATTTAGGTGATCCCGGGAGAGACAACGAGCTCCTTAAGTTCAAAAAGAATAAGTGAAGCTCACAAAGGGTTCTAACCATTAGCATAATGCCGTGAATCCTAATGTCTTTCTCGAAGTTTTAAAATTGAATATGCAGGGGAAAGATATTGACGATTACATAGGTATAGATAAATTCAACCCAATTACTTTGGTACTGAGTTTTAGGGTGATCCAATAAACACTTCATCTTCAGATAACAACAACTGAGTCTCCTTGGGTTAGAGTGAAGACCAACACCCTATGGTAAATTTGCTAGAGCAAGTGGTTGGAGTGCACAAAAGGTTGTATAGAGGGTGTGAAAGCTCTAGCGTTGCTTTTTATGAGCCAAGGAATGAATGGAATGTGCTAATTTTCTCTAGGTAAGACCTTATGAAAGGATTCAAATTTTATCCCCGTTCAACTTTGGTGTATGGTAGATCGGGCCAGTGTGGGCGGTCGATCGACGGAAAAGGGTTGGTCGAACTGATCGAACCTATGGCGGTAGATCGGTCAAGCCAACAAAATAGGTCGATCGTATCGGCGTGGACGACCGACCAAAAACCCATGCAAAAATGGGTATTTTCGATGCAATTTTAAAATCATGTCATGCACGCAATCATATGATTGCAAAAACATTCATACTAAAGGTCCAATTAATTTTGACTATGAAATCGGGCTCATCCTAACAATCTCTTGGGAAACCTAAGGTAGGTGAGCGATGAAGAGGTGTACCAACGCCCTATTACGGGAAGCAACAAGATGTCCACCTTAGTCTGCACGACACAAGGTGGAGAATCTCTCACGAGGAGGATTTTTCGTGACCGAGAAGGCAGTGACCAAAGGAATGCCTTCGTCTTCTTGGTCGGTGGATTTCAAATGTTCATCCAGATGACCGAGAAGGCGGTGACCAAAGGAATGCCTTCGTCTTCTTAGTCGGTGGATTTCAAATGTTCATCCGGATGAAATCACAGAAGTAAACGGCGGGATTAGTACAACCCAATTTTCAGATTTATGGTTTTAAAAAGGAAAGGAGTAGGTTTTATTCTTTGGATTCGCAGGGAAAAACACAAAGCACCTAATCCTATGGGACTTCCTCTAAGAACACAAAATTTCTAACCTAAATCCTCTAACATCTAGATCTAGGGGGCTCTAGGAATGAAAATAAAATAGCTCAAGGAATCTCACTGATGCGGTGGTTGATGGGGCGTTCCCTGGGCTTGTCCAAGATGTCCGTGTAGCCACAGGCCAACATACCCAGTAGAACATGCACGAAACGAGGAAGGAAAAAGTGAGGGAACGGAGGAATGCAAGCATGCTGGATAAATAATCATAGTATTGCAAGAATACGACCAATATGTATCTTCATGCGAAGGGTTGGACCCGTCGAGATCTTGCTCGGATTCACCTCACATGATATCATGCAAAGTGGGTGGTAGAATGCAATGCATCAAGCTCATCTACATGGTTTCCCAACAATAGAACAGAACAAAAATTAGTTCATTTTTCCAAATGATTGCAAATCACCACACTTGTTTACATCTGTGAATCAAAATCCCCGCATTTGAGAGATTTATATCAGGATTTTACCTAGATTTACCTTGTTCCATCTACCTCTATGGTTCCGGGTATGAGCAGTGCGGAAGGAGAAGAGAAATGAGAGTTTCAGGTTCCTTTACAGCGCAATCCAGCCGCTACCTCCCAACTAGCTTTAATGGAAACTGTGTCGCGAACGCTTACCAGAAAGAGGTGCGGAACGCTGGCGGGAAGGTGGCTTGGCGAGGTGGGTGATGGCCCATGTTCGGCATAGCAAAGGGTCGGCTAGGGATTACTGGCCGAACGTGAAGAGGAGCTGCGCGAGCGTGAGAGACCGTCGGTGAGGGGCGGCACTGGCTAGGGAAGCCGACGGCAAGGGTTTCTCCGGCAGGAACGCGAGAGAGGTGCAACACTGCTAGGGCATCGTGAGGAAAGTTGTCGCGCGAGATGATGGAGGCAGCCGCGTAAGAAATGCCAGAGGCGAGCAAGCGGCGTAGCTCCGGTGGCGGTAGCTCCGGCGGGGTAGCCACGGAGGGGACCTCGCGCACGAGAGGGAGAGCATCGGGATTTTAGGGCCTGCGCCAAGTCTTCCATGCGTGAGTTGGAGAGGAGTGCTGCTAGGGCTTAAGAAAAAGAAGGTTTTATACTATTTCAACCCCTTTTCAAATTTAATTTTTATTATTTCATTTAAATGCGTTAATTCACATGCATTTAGCTCCGCCTCCCACCCGAAATCATATTAAAACGGGTGTTCATAAGCTCTCGCACAGTTTGTTTCATCATATGATAATATTTGGACAAATGTCTCGACAATCGAGTCAATTTAAGCATGATTCACGCATGACTTGACAAATGAGATTTGTTACTCCGACAGACAAAAAACCGACTTGTTTTTGCCTAAGCGAAAGCTAAAGTCTAGCATAATTACTCCGACAACATGCCCCTTCAACACATGTTGGAGGGTCTAAAAATAGATGTCTTGAGCTATAGGAAGCTAAGTATGCTTGAAATATTGTCCCAGGTCAAGTGTCGGTACAGGTCCTGATTTCATGCTCGAGGCATGTACCTGAAGGTCTCATAGGATTTCTTGGATAACAGGAAGCTAAACATAGTCATGTATCCTAAAGAGAACATCCCGCTTATGCGACATCGAATATTGATGGCAACATCTGGTAGTGCTGCTATGAGAGTCAAGTGAAGAATCTCTGCAACATACAAAAATAATTCATGTGTGTTATAACAAAGTAAATTAAATTTGTAATTCTGATTCAAATTACATGATCATACCTCAAATTTCCTAAACCACAAGTCAAGAGTAGCTGTCAGGATTTGCTTCCACGAGAGATATGACTCACTATATCTGTTTTGCATAATGTTTGTAATGTATGGGATGGGCATCCTGTGGGGAATGAGCCAGCTTTAAAAAAAAAAATTAATTGCAATAATATATAAAATGAAGAGCAAATATAACATAATGTTAGAAATAACTTACGAGTTGCCCTCCGACATTAAACGTGCTCTCAAGGGGAGAAGGACAGGAGTGGAGGCGCTAGCCTCAAGAGGTGGGGGTGCATGTGTGCCAACAGGTGGGGCTGGACTGATAGGGGGGATTGTGGGTGTGGGAGCAGATTTATCAGCAGCTGTTAGAGCAGGTGGAGGAGTAGGTGTGGCAGCAACAGCAATACGAGCAGGTGGAGGAGTACGTGGAGAAGCAGCACGTGGGGAAGTAGCAGGTGAGGGAGCAACTGTCGCGAGAAATGTCACAACAACATGCTGGAAAGTAGGTGCAAAAGCAATAGCGGAAGCAACAGTAGCAAAAAATGCTCCTTCTTCCTGCTCTTGTAGGGGGTCTCTATTGTTCCGTTAACACGGGGCCTCTCAGGTGGCTCACCTCCAACTCCACCTGTGTCCATCTGTAAAAAAAGAAAGACATTAGTACTGACATCAAAATAATTTTGTTTGAATCCCTCGAGTTAAAGACCTAATTTAACTTCTTCGGGTCACATATTCGCGTGTTTTTTTGTGTTTCGCACAGGGACACTGGAACTTACCCTTTGAATAATAAATAGGCAGCTGTGATACAAGTTGCACAAATTCCTCAACACAATCCAAGAACTCTTATGTAGGTTTTTTTTATTCTAGATATAATCTTTTATACATCCAAGTTCTCAATTTATGAATATCCATCTGTAGCACAGATGTAGCTTTATAGATAAGTGAAACTATTACACAAAAAAAAAAAGACTCGGGCGATATAAATATGAAAATTTAAGTTTAGGTGTATGAAAATTTAAGTTTAGATTTGTATGTCAATGTACCTATCTTCTATAGTCATCTTCTTCCATGTTAAAAGAATAAGTTCTATAATCATTTCCTCTTATCACATAAGAGTATGGAGATTATTTTTTTTAGCTCATGTTTATTGGCAAAAAAAACCTCATGTTAGCCTAGGCTAACTATCTTCTTAACTAAATAGGTTACAATTCTAACAACCTAAGACATAAATCCATGAAACCTTTATTGAGTTTTCTTCCTTCCCTAAATTTCTTACCTATAACAAGAACGACAATCATTTAACCCACACTAAGTGGGGTTGGTTAAATGAACCCTTTTTCTCCATTGTGTCCTATTGGGTATCATACTTTCATTATTCTACTATATTAAGATCATTTTTATGCAACATGCACAAGCCTTTTTTAAGATTATCTACCTTTCTTAACACAAGTCAAATCTGAAATATCTACCCTCTTAATTGGGTCATCAGTTAGTCAACGATTGATGTGACCAAACCATCTAATGTTACTCTCAGATCTTGTTTGCCATTAGAGCTACTCCAACCATTTCATGGATATATTTATTTCAAACTTTGACTCTTAATACAAAGTCACTCATTCACCTTAAAATAAGTCTAAAATTACTTTTATGCTTTTTTTGTAGGCTAACATTCTACACCATAATGCATTGCAAGCCTCACCGTCGTCTTATAAAATCTGTGCTCAAGTTTACTTGGTACTTTTCTATCACACAATAGGTCTTATGCATTCCTTCACTTTAACCAACGAACTTGAATTTACTAATAACATCCCCATCTATATCGTCATCATTTTCAACAATAGACCCGACATATCTAAAATGTTCATTCTTTTTAATGACTTGATCATCCATTGTTATAATCCCGCCACTAGATCCACTACTACTAAAATTGCATTTAATGCATTTAGTTTTAGATCTAGGCAAATGAAAGCCTTTAAACTCTATGGTTAACCTTTATAAATCAACTTTTTCTGAACTCTCTCTAGTGTAATCCACAAGAATGATATCATTAACAAAAAGCATACACCAAGGTACATCCTCTTGTAAATGTCCAGCAAAAACATTCATAGCCAAAGAAAAAAAAATGGGAACTTAAAATTAAAGCCAATCCCTAAATTATTTACCCATAATTAGGTATATACATAGTTAAAGTCGGATACATATCTTCCTCAATATATTCTGATTGGAGCGAAGATGAAGGATGAGAAATATGAGAGTTTCAGATGTCTCTATAAGCCACGTACCATTGTTTCCTTCCCAGCTGGCTCTAATGATGACTGTATTGCGATGCTTCGTCGACGACGAAAATAGTTTTGAGAAAAATCATGAGGGAGAGGAAGGAGGGCGAGGGCTTCAGAAAGAAGGAGAGGCGCAAGGGTTTCGAAAGGCGCGAAAAAGAAAAATGAAGATTGGCGGGCGGGAGTAGTATTTTTGGTCTTTTGCGTCGGATTTTTGTCTCTTTTGCGTCGTAAATTTTTTACACTCTTAAGTAACGCGGAAGCCATGTTATTTGCATCTTACGTCTTTTTTGCATCCTAATAATTCAACGTTTTTAAATAAATTTTTTGTGTCGTTTTATTCGACGCAAATTTAATGCAAATTTCATGGCAAATCAACTTTACACTTCCCTATTTTTATGGTACCTTTTGTATCAAATTATTGAACGAAAAGTGGATGCAAAAGCTATCACAAATAGTATAATTTATTTTGTGTTGCTTTACTGCCGCAATTCATACGTTAATATTTTCAACTGAAAAATCCTATGCAAATTTCAGACGCCAATTTCACCTTCTCCTGTAGTGTTTCATCATTTTGTTATTCCTTGTTTGTTGTTGGAGACTAAATCATCATTGGGTTTATGATGAGTTTTGATCGGGCATTGTCTCCAGTAGTGGAATATTATATCAAGCACCATAGAATATTAATCATTAGATGTGGTATGACAATGTATGTGTTGTTCTTAATCAAAATGGGTTGCCATATATTCCTAGTATGTCAGTGAAAATATAAAGCCTAAAGTGTTGAAGGCAAGCTGACTAATTGGTAGTAGATTCCTTAAGTGAAATGAGGGCTTTGATTCTTGATCCTCTTCTATGTTAAAGCTTTTGAAGCTTAAGATGATCAATCCTTAAATGACAGAGGCTTGTGGGATGCATGGTAGCAAGTAAGGTATTAGTTTACGAGAATCAAATGTGGATCTAAACAAATAAATTAAAAATACATCCAACAAATATAATAAAAAGTGGGCGAGGAGAACGAAATGCAAAAATAAAAGCTACTTGAGTGGATATTAAGAGCATGAAGAAGTTCTAAAATCAGACCATGATCAACAAGATTATTCCTTACATATTAGTGACAATTGAGGCAAATATGATGAGATTATTGTGAAAGTGGAAGAAGTCACTTTGATTTTTATAGAGGCTCCACCACATAAGAGTTGATGAGTGATGTGGAACTTCTGTGCGTTATAAATGTTTTTGAACACCACAACACACAAGACAACTATACTAAAAAATATGCAGATTTAATCTCAATAAAATTTACTCTCAATAAAATTTACTTCAATATAATAATTTTTCTCTTTTAAAATATTTAAAGTTGTCACTCATAGTGAATTAAGGTGTATTTTCAATTTCAAATCATCACTAGGTTGCAAACACAAGTATACGTATCACTTAAGTGATGAAGGACTCAAATGGAGTTCTAAATATCAATCCCACAGGGAGGGGAACATTTGTTACGAAAATCTCTCAAAAGCTTAATATTTAAACTATAGAAAATTTAACTAAGAAAATAGGTCGACATTTGCCACTAAAGAAACTACGTTTACTACACTGATCTTTAAACTTCCAAGCTAAATTTACTAAAAACTAAACTAGGTTTTGTGCGCAGAGTTCAAATTTAAGAAAGCATTCTCTCCCTTACAACGAGATTATAGTCAATGAATTATCAAATTGAAGAAAATTGTATTGTGTCAAATATGAACAATTTTATTTTTTTTCATTTTTACAAGTGACAAAGAACATTGGCCAATCCAGTGTTTAGTCCTAAAATCCACAGTTAGGCTGGGAAGATACTGGCTCTCACTCTAAATTTCCCACATTCCCCTCGCCTGAGGGATAACATCTCGCTTTAGTTTTCAAACGTCTATGCCAAATTGGGGATTTTAGTTTGTCACCCTAAAATCTCCAATTCTACACTCATCAATGAATATTTCCTATTTATTTGTACTCAAGCCCATGAAATGCATTCTCATTCATGAAATCGAATGTGATTCTTATTTTATTGTAGAAAGCATAGTCCTCTCGGATCGTATGTTTCACAACAAATTCGAACAATTCAATCGGTCAGATCGAAATGTAAATGAAGTTTGAAGTTTGAATCACCACAATGATCATTTCTCTTTATAGAGAGAAAGATAAAAAAATATACTCATAATTCATAAGGAAGATACAAAAAAACAAGGATTATATATACTCGATCTCTTCCCCAAGAAAATCCCTTGAAGTTCCTTTGAATCTCTTTCTCTCTTTACAATAACACTCAAATCTCTCTTAGAAATGTTGGAAGAAGAAATCTCTCACTTTCCCTCTCCTCTTACAACTCTTAGAGACACTTACCACATTCTCCCACACTTTGATACTCACGCCCCCTTCACTCACACCTTTTTCTGACATAAAAACACTCCTTTATAATGTAGGGACGAATTTCCCAAGAGTCTCCATAGACATCTCTTCAAAATCTGTCTAAATTCAATACATTTGTGAAAATAATCGTCTCTGGCGCCTAAGCGCTGTCTTCTCTGTATTCTAATGCTTAGGCGCTAGTTTAATTTTTTGAAAACATCACTTTTGACTATAAATTTTGTTCTTTTTGCATCTTTTAAGCTCCAAATGCCTAGACTTAGTATACATACAATAAAATATGAATATATCTTTTTTTAAAGTGCAATAGCAATGAATATAAACCTTATATATATATATATATATATATGTAATTGAATATTTTTTTTGTGTATCAATGAGATACATCAATTAATGTGATTAATGATAGAAAGGAGGCTTATGAATGGAGGCTCATGATGAGCTATAGTGAAGACCAAGGATGGAACAATCCTATTCTATTGTGAAAGACAGTCTCTACTTGTGAACATTTTGGCCCTAAGAAGATGAACCAAACCTCTAATCATGTGTCAAAGATGGCTCCTAACTTATGGTGAAAATATGGGAGGTTAAAATGAAAGATGCCATGACGTGAAAAAAATTTTAAGAATGAGCATCATACATGGTGGAATAACTTATGAAGGCCGAGACACACATGGATTGAGATTATTGCTTTTGTTCATGGTATAACATGGCTTCGTGCTTCATTATGACCAAATTAGTAAATATAAATTTCATGGAAAGTTAACCTTTCTTGCCTTCCAACACTAAGAGGGAAGGGATGGAGGAAGGATGAAGACTTTAGTGAAGAACAGGAGGATTCCTTTTAATGTAAGTAGTTCATGTCTCAACATTATTGGGTTTTTATGCTCTCTTTCTTATTTAAGGAAGGAGAGCTGCTTTTATAGGCTTTAGGTTGGTTGAGGTAGTCAAAACGTGGAAATTGAGTGGATGAAATGGTTTTAAGTGATCATTGAAGAAGCAAAATGGTGCAAGCCTTAGATTTATCTGTTTGTTTATCCACTAGCGTCGTAAATAGGATCCTTACCAAAGTTATATTTTAAAAAGAATCTACTGACATGTGGTGTGCTTGTAAGAGATCTCATAGCAATTATTAAATATGTTCGGTTGATTGTTTATGAGAACTTAAGAGGTGTGCATGAGTTGACAGATAGACATCATTTGCCACATTTGGACATTATGTGAGAGAATTCCTGTCACTTTTGAATCTATTGGATAAGATGATCTATGTTAGATGAAACACGGGCCTTATATTTGAAATGATCTTTTAAAGAATTATTTATTCTTACTATATGCATCTTATAGCGTATTGAAAATATAATACGTGGGTGAATTTAATCTAAACTTTAAATAAACTTAAACATAATATAACAATTTCGTCATTCATAAGCTCTTGAATTATTTATAAATGAATATATTTAATTTTCATATAAACTAGAGACAAATCTATGAAAAAGGTAAAATCCACTCATTTTATGTTTCCATTGATGTTTTTGACAGGAAACAGTTGAAGGAAGCATTGCAAGAGGGAGTAAGTCCCTTCAAGAAAGCTCATGGTTTGACAACGTATGAGTTTTTTGCTAAGAATCCTACATATTCTGATGTTTTTAATGAAGCCATGGCTAGCAATGGAAATATAGTGATGGAGAAGATGGTTGAGGAGTATGAAGGCCTAAAGCAAGTAACAGAGCTCATTGATGTTGGTGGTGGTATTGGAACTTCGTTGAAAAAGATCATTTCTAAGTATCCACATATTAAAGGGATTAATTTTGATCTTCCTCATGTTGTTTCTGAGGCACCAGCACTCCCAGGTACCCGTAACTCTTAATGTGGCTCTCAAACATCTACTAATAATTAATGGTTTCTTATAAACAAGAAAGTAATAATATTATTCTCTTTTTACAAATCAAGATAACTTGTATATGATATCTTATAATAAATTTTAAAATTTGTAGATAACAACTTTAAATTGAGGTTTTTTATGTC
Source organism: Phalaenopsis equestris (assembly GCF_001263595.1). Classification (NCBI taxonomy): domain Eukaryota; kingdom Viridiplantae; phylum Streptophyta; class Magnoliopsida; order Asparagales; family Orchidaceae; genus Phalaenopsis; species Phalaenopsis equestris. The sequence goes on along the minus strand of NW_018164444.1, from coordinate 65,773,917 downwards.
TATTCAATCTATTTTATGTTGTATTATTTTGAAAAATTGATAACTATGGTGAATTACAAAAAAATGATACATTAAATCTCATTTTGAACTTTATTTTTAAGCTTTTAAAATAAAAAATAATAATAATGAACCAATTTTTGTGCTTCATTTTTTTTTGTTGTCAACTATCAACTAATAAGCTCTGAATTATATATAATTTTGTGTACAACTTTAAAAGCAATTTAAAAATGAGTTAATAAAGACTAGAAATCATAACAAAAATTGAATTTATTTTCAATTTTAGCAAGATCCTAAATGAAATCAAAGCGGTTTAATTATATTTATTTTCCTAAACGCTTATTATCCCTCAAAATATTACTATTAGATTTTACATTGAGTTAAGTTACTCATTTATTGATTTATAAATGACTTTTTTAGGTGTACAACATGTTGGTGGGGACATGTTTATCATGATACCAAGCGGAGAAGCCATTTTCTTAAAGGTAATTAAACTGATATTAAAAGATTAATATTTTTCATAGTATTTAACATTGAATCAATGAAATAATATAACTAAATAGTTAAAAATATTAAAATTGGCCTACCAATACCATTTGACAATACCTAATTTAAGCATGTTTGATTACATTAAGATGAATTCTTAAAAATAACTTTGGGATGGGATATGATTTCTCATGTGTAACAAAAGCATTTAACAACATAAATTCCATATTGAAAAAAAAAAGTTTTTGATATTAGATTATAACATGGTCTATTGTTTAAAGTGTTGATATTAGACACATGGTTATGTTGGCTCCAATTCATCATATTGTTTATACACTTAAAATAAAAATTATAACGAGTTTTCTTTATTAAATACAAAAAATTATGACTCAAAATTCTTACTATAATTATATTATCTTCTTATAATATGAATTATTTAACATATACAATAAAAACTGGTGGACTTTTTTTAACATAAACAATGTTTTTGCAGTGGATTCTTCATAATTGGAATGATGAGAAATGTCTGCTAATTTTAAAAAATTGTTGGAGGGCATTGCCAACTTATGGAAAAGTGATCCTTATGGAGCACATTCTGCCGGAGTTTCCTGAAGCAAATATAACTACGCAACAAATATACACCATGAATATGATAATGACAATATATTTTGAAGCAAAAGTGCGGACTGAGAAAGAGTATCGATCATTAGCTCACAAAGCAGGGTTTTCTGAATTCAAAATTTTGTGCAAGGTATTTGATTATCATGTAATGGAGTTTTTAAAATGACATATGCATGAAAAAAAACATATCTCAAGTTGAACTCTTATTAAGAAAAAATAAAATTAGATGCAATGCTTCGAATTAACCATTGTTATTGCATTTTATTTTTATCACAGAAAATTATTACATATATATATTTTTTAATTCCTAATTAATTTTATAAAATTATTAAATGAATAAATGGCCTTTTTTAATTCCTAATTAATTTTATAAAATTATTAAATGAATAAATGGCCTTTTTTTAGTCAATAAGTAATTATTCAAGTAACATCATTTCTTACAAAAAAATAGCACGGACTTAATTCCCAATCAAAATTAAGTAGTTATTAAAAAAAAAAGATGTTGACAAGTTTAATTAATTGTTTAAACTAATTGAATCAATTATCACCAACTAGCAAGAAATGGTTTAACTTATGTAGCATTGATGGTTGCAAAAGTTATAACACTAATGGCACATAATTAATTGTAACTTCATAGTCCCTATACATGTCAACCTTTTGTCAACCAATGAAATGTATAGAAAAGAGAAAAAGCTTTATATACTCATATTTTTTCTATCGTATGTTTTTTTTGTCAAGTAGGCATTTCAACAGTTTCACATATTGGAGTATAAGTGTGGCGATGTAGCATCACTTTTCTTATAGTATCCCTACTTTATATTCACGAAATAAGGTAACTAGCAAAAATATATTAAATTCACTTTCTTAAAAAAAGAATTTGGAGTAAGGTTTAATTACGAGTTTCACTAAAATTTTTACCATGCTATTTCTTGTATTTTTTTCCCTTCCCCACCTAGGAATCCTCTGGTAATTCCTCCTTATGATAATTCTTACTTTTTTTATTTATCTTCATGGACCCCATCTTAAGGTGGTGGGTCCTTTTTTACTCCACCCATGTCATACTTTGAATTCTCCTGTCTATCTAATCTCCTTAAATATCTTTTTTTTCATAGCTATCTCACTCTTAGCTTCTCTATGAAGTCTCTTTCAATCACTAATCTTAATTCTTTCATACCACTATGTTTTCTTCATTTCCTTCAATTTTTAGTGTTATTTTTATAATAGCACCTCTATTTCTCTAGGAAACACCTCTTATGTTTAGTATTGACATATGAAAAGTAAGCTCCTCAACCGGAGAGGTATTGGAAGCATTAAATCAACAAATTTAGAGATTTTTCTCTTAATTTCTCAAACTATCTTAAAGTAAGCTTTGTGATATCTACTAATAAACTTGGAATTGGTGTAAATGATTTGGTATTGGCTATAATTAATTATTATATTAATAACATCCATAGTTTGTTTTCTTTCCTTCTTTGACTTAAAAAATTTATGAAATCTCAAAAGTGTTCTAGATCATCTTGTTCTCAGATGATTTTTTATTTTTGTATAAGGTTACTTAATGAAAGACTTTGAATATAGTTTAAATGTTTAATTGGTTTGTAAATTGTAAGCCTTTTATATTCAAAAAGTAAACTTAGGGTTTGAATCTCATTAAGGAATTTTGTTATACATCCTTTGTTTAATTAATGACTCTAATTTTCTTCAATGTTGTTAGCATGATGATAATATACTAAATGTTTCTAGTAAGATATGAATTTCACTGGTTACTAATAATTTCATAACTTTAAATACATTCTTATCTCATTTATGAAGCATGTTTCTCTTAATATTCACGATTCCATATAAAAAAGCTTATGCAATAGGAAATCCTCTATGTAACATTATTGTGTAATACTACTGCTAAAAATAATTTTCTCTCATTATCATTCTTTTGAATCATATGGTTCCCCACTCCAGGCTAAATATAAAAGTTATATTAGAGTAATACCACATAGAAATAGTGTGTATTACTACTTTTATCCCTAATCCTTTAACATAGTTTAACCAACTTCTTATATTTCTCATGTATTCTTTCCTATAGCAAAAATATATATACAATTGAGCACACAAATTTTATTTAATAATATTCTTCTTTGATCGTCATCAATAGATGCTTCTAAAACATCCCCACACTCTTAGTTTTTTGCTTCAGATCTTATTAATTCTATTAATCTTTTCACTACTTTGCTCTTAGCTATATTAAGAACTCTCTTTGCCTTTAATCTTCTAAAAAAAAGATAATACATGACTAAATAAGAACATTTAACACTTCAGCATAGTTCTGCCCAACTATCGCTTCATGTAAAATACTAAAAGTGGATAATTTATTACATTAGGGTGCTAATGTACATTGTAAACCTTATCTTATTTATTTATATGAATTAATGGATAAATTTAAAGCCAATGAATATCCAACTTCAATCTAAGGAATTTATAAATCATTTCATGTGAAGATTTATATAACTTTAGCACTTTCAGTGATCATAATATTTAGATTAAGTTGGATACATCTTTAATTCGCCTTTTTCTTCTTTTTTACTAATGCCCAATTTATCCATGACAAGATATGAGCAAATTATTATAAGCTTTACATCATCTTAATTCAGGTTACAACCACAAAACATAACAAAAAATCTCTTAAAAATAATCTATTAATCTTTATTTATCTTTTTATTTTTTATAATCTTTTACTATGTGTATTCCTTTTATTTGAAAATTAAGGGTTCTCTCCCAACACTTAACTTGATATATTTTAATAATTATATTTTTATAGCAGATCCATATATCCTCTACTTACTAATCTCTCCTACATTTGGTAAATTAAGTCAACCTAACTTGATCTCAAGTTAAGTGTGAGATTGATAGCTTTTTCCAATAGTTAATGGATAATTTTTTTAAAAAATTTCCTTTTATAAAATTAGTCCTCTCTATTCGTTGACAACTTCTCCTTAACTATCTATATGGGCCATTTCATTCTTCATGATGAATATCCTTCTTTAAAACCTTCGGGATACCTTATATTGACCTCAAGGGTGCCATTTATTAAGATCTATTTATTTAATCTCAACCTTACTTGAACTGTAAGATAAGTTATAATTAAGTGAGCTTGTCTAGCATAGCTCTTGATGACTTTAGATCATGCATTACCCTTTTGTCTACATGGAGAAAGCCATCATAAACACTAACAAGTTGGTCTTCTTTGATTTATCCTAGCTCAGAGTGTATGTGAGTCAAGTTGACTCATAAGACGGTTAGAGCTCAGCTCAATAAGTAGCACGTGAACTGAGCTCAATAAGCTAATAAGTCGTAAGACAACTCATTTAACTACAGCTCTATTTGTTAGCTCGTAAGACAACTCTATTTAAAAAAATATTAATATAAAATATATTAAATTTGAAGACTTTATTTTTAAAGCATTGAAAATATTTAAGAAATAATATTTTGTATTTTATATTAAGATGACTTTGGATTTCTCTCTTATTGCTCATTCTAATTATCATTTTATTATACAACTATTTTAACTTATTATTATTTTCTCTCTTTTATAATGGACATGTTGGCTTGTGAGTCGACACAAATCCATAGACTTAAGCTTAAGCTCAATCTCAAAAAAAAAAAATTAAACAAGCTCAAGCCGAGGGTTGCTCAAGCTCGACTTGACTCGTTTACAACCTTAATCCTAGCTTAATTGTAAGTTTGTTAGTTTATATTAAAATCACATTTGGTCATCTCAATTCAGTCAGGCTCCTAGTATTTATTTCTTCTATGCTTAGTACTCCTAGTGCCCCTAGGTGGTTCTTGACCTTTGTTTGGTTCCATCTTCTACCTATAGTTTCAAGAGAGCTTTGAGACCCTAGAAAGCTCACTTCATGCAGTTGGCAGCTCAGTGATAAGTTCACAATGGAGCTTTGGGAGCTCAGGTTCAATCTAATCATGGGTTTGGATAAATTAATGATTGCCTTGTTGGGCTCACTTGAAAGAAGTAAACTAAGAATAGAAATAATTCAAAATTACAAGAAAACTTAGGAACCATAAGGGAGAAGTCAAGAGAAGTTCAATCAAGTAGAGAGAAGTGATGATTGAGGGACTTCGTGAGATTGTGTGTTTGTATCTTCAACCTTTTCGTGAGTGAAGAAAGGAAGAGAAGTTCTAGAATTCTTATTTTGTGCTTTTAAATTTATCTTTGTAAGACTTTTGTACTTTGTTGACCTCACTTTTGGTTGAGGTCTAGAAAACTTCTTTAGTAGCCTAGGTCTAGCCATAGGACTTTCCTATTGACTAGTCTTAGAAAACTAGAAGAGGTACCCCACTATTAGAAAATCAAAACTCTTCTTTTTTATTCAACTTGAAATTCCACATATTGATCTTAACCTCTAGCATTTAGTAGGTAAGATCATTATAAGAGAATTTAAGAAGAATCCCTACAGGATTACTTGGCTTTAGGGTTGACCCGGGGTGTTGACTTGGAACTAAGATACACCACATCTTCACAATACATTAATCCATGGTTCATTTAGAACGGATATCTATCCAATTCTATGTGAAACGTTTAACTTGGTATTTTGCCCCTAGGCACCTCCAAATTACCTAACTGCCCTTGGGACCCAAATTTGGCTAATATTCCCAAATTTTGCCAAAATACCCAAAATTGA
>NW_018164444.1:65750971-65761911 GCF_001263595.1 Phalaenopsis equestris | reverse complement strand
CTTATAGGAAGCTTTTCCCGAACCCAACATAATATAAACCCTATTTAATTCCTTATATTAAATAGGGGAATTTGTCGGCCAATATATTGGTTTTGCAGACCAAACGGATGTCATAACTTTCTTTAGTTTATTTGATCGAGCCTCACCCTCAATTCTTGTGTTCATCCTTCGGGATAGATATAGGGTTTGAGGTAAAGCGCTCTTTCATTTAAACTATGAAAATTATGGGGTCAGTTTGACTTCATCTTTTTCAAAATTAAAATTTTTTTAAAAAAAAAAACGTCCCTCCGAAGTGGGCAACGGGATTTCAATTCCGATGACCTACAGCTTCTTACGGGCAAACCCTACACCAAAAATAGTGCCGACATACTTTGATTCTTCTTTTAATCAAATGATTTGGTTTGTGTGTTCAAGCATACTTTGTGAGTAATTGCTCCTTCTTTGGGATGGGGATATAGAGTGGATGTATGTGAGAGTTTCTTTATGTGTTGTGGATATTAACTTTTTGTGATTCATGAACATTTCACTTTAGTCATGTAATTTGTTAAAATCTATTGTGAATTACGATTCTCAGAAGAGATAGCAATAGAATCAACTAAGTTAATCACATTAGCTTGAAGGAATAAGGATATATCCTTTAGGATAATGCAAACTTTGGGGAGAATGTCATGCTCGTGTTAAAGGTTAGAATTAGGGAACTAATCTACATCTTAACCTAACCTTCTTATTCCACTGGAAGGGGGCAAGGAAGAGATTTGCTCTTGTTTGTCATCTTTTTATTTTGTGAAGTTTTCACATACATTTCTTATTGAACCTTTCTAAGGGAGAATCTTCTTTCACACTTGAGTAACCTTTCATTTTCATTGCTGATAACTTGGGATTCTTGTGTAGAACTTTAATTAAACCAAAATTTCAGGCTTATGTTGAAAATAGTAGGCTAGAACTTTTCCTTCATTGAATTTTTCTTGTTCCCTATGGGATTAACAACCAAATTCAAACATGGCACCATTGATACACCACATATACTTGTGTGAGCAACCCATGCTTCACAACACTTGGTGTGGGTCAAAGTGCAAAGTCACACCAATATCTTTCATTTTTTAAATATTTTTATATCATTAAAGGATATAATAGATAATCAAGATAAGATTTCACAAGTGCATGTGCTTCTTGATTATAAGGAGATAATAATTATTAAAACTAAATTAAAATTAACACATCACTCATTTTTAAACATAATAAAAGACTAATCTAATAAGGCATGAGAATTATTTTTGAAGTGGTTAAAATAGCTTTAGGTCAATTTATCTATTTTTGTATGATTAAATGGATTAATGCACTGTAGCCATCTTTTACAGATCCAAATTTGATTAAATTAACTATTAAGCTTATGATTGGCCCAAAATGGTGAACAAATAGTTACAATGGCTACTTATTTAATGAATTTAAAGTATTCACCCAAGATTATGGGAGTGAGTGTCAATAGTAAACAATTTTGAATATATAAGAAGTAAATATGTGCCAAAAATAAGTTGTAAGAGACTCACTTAAATGTGTTAAATGTAGAAAATAAGCTCATATGTAAATTTAATTTACACTTATTTATTAAAAAATAATAGTAAAATAATTAGGGTCTTAAATCTTTGTTACTACCAAATGCTTACCTGCAATTTTCAAAATTCACAAACCTTCTTACTACCCCCCAAAAGAATAATAATAATGTTATTTTCTCACAAAATTAATTACAAAACAAAAAAAAAAAATTTCTTTGAAATATATTTTCAATTTACAAGAAGTTAGATCTAGCAATACTATTGAAAATAATTTTATTGGAGGAATAATTGACCAAAACTCTTTCTCTTTATGGAACAATTTATCGAGGCAAATATTACAGTGACAAAATTGTTTTAACTTTTAGGATCAGATCCCAGCTGCAAATTGAGAAATTCGATTGCCCATCTCTTAAAAAGCAAATACTACAATTTTTTCCCTTATTAATAAAGAAGAATATAATTGAAGTACATGAGAAGAAATATTATTGATCACACATCAATACAAGTGCCTTGTAGCATTATTTATAAGTTGCTTACAATGTAAATTGGTAAATAGTTTACAGGGGTAAAAGAGATAGAATACAATAATATATATATTCTAACATTTTGTAATCCCTATCATTATTGTAGAGACAAACGACATACCAGAGGAAGAGAAGAGTAGCCAAAGCAGAGAATCAATGATCCCCATTTTTAATTTTGGATTAATTTTCTTAATGGTATCTAAATTTAAAATCTTTTAATGAGAAAAATTAATAATTATAAATAACTCATAATAATTCAATAATCCCTCAAAATTTTATGAAGTATTTGTGAAACTCCTTTACACTTTTGAAACTAAGTTCATAAGTTTTTTAGATCATTTGAACTTAAAATAAACATAAAACACAAATTAAAACACCTAAATCAACTAATTTTAAAGAAAATTCAAAAGAAATCTAAAATTCGTAAAAAAAAAACACTTTTATGTGCTTTTAGGTATTAAGAAACATCATTTTGCTTATTTATTTAAAAAAATTAATTTTTTTATAATACTTGGGGTGCTTTAAGTTATATGTTCACCCATCCCCCGAGATAAAGTTATATATTTATAATTAAGCATTTTAAAATCTCCAAAGTCAAATTCAAACAACAAATTCTAAAAAATAAATAAAATTATTAAATAACTAATCATTTAAACCCAAACCACCAAATGGTAAACATTTAATCTCAAATCAAATTAAAATTCAAAAACAAAACCCTACTTCCTATTCATCACATATCCTAACACACACCCATTAAATTTATGTATTAAGGTACCAGCCCTATATTTAGCATTGAACCTGTAAAATAAAATAGTTTAAACAAGATGAATAAACTTGTACATCAATACATCCCAATCGACCATGATTGACTTTAAGCTCCTCTGATTGTATCCAGACAAAGTCCAAGAAATATGTCTAGATGTGACATTCAAACAACATCTATCTTAAAACGTTTTGGTTTGCTTCATATGTTATTTTGCAATAAATTCTTCATCCTTGGCATGATGAGAAATTCCTTAAAATTTTATGAACTTGTTAGGGTGCATTACCAATTTCAAGAAAAAATGATCACTAATGAGGAAGTTCTTCCTAAATTTACAGAAGAAAATAAATAAGCTTAGTCTTTCTCCTAGATGGTGCTAAATGATTATGTCCCAAAAATTTCTCAATAATAGAGAAAGATAAGTCTTGGTTCAATAGTAAAGTCCAACACACGCATAGAGAGTTAGAAGGGAAAAGAGAATAACATTTTTGCATTAAATTCTAAAAGGAAAAAAAAATCATAAAGACTAGCATAGTCAAAATAGTTTACTAGAAAATTTAATTTATATGATTTCAGTTTTCTCTTCAATTGAAGAAGATGAGAACATAAAATTATTAATACCCGATCCTCCTATTAGAAAATAGTTTCCTATCAGGTATTAATCATCAAATGGTTGCAGCCAAATTACAGATATAAAAACTTTGTAATTTCAACTTTCTCAATTCAGAAGAAGAGTGGATTTGTGTAGACATTGTTAATTATTTTAACTGGGTCAGACCCTCTTATTTTTGCTTCTTTCAAGGGTTTCCAATATAAAAAATCGAGGTGTCACCTACTGCTTACTTCTCTTTAATTACCTGTGTGTGTGCTGGTTTTCATGCAATGCTAAGACTATAAATAATCATTACTCTTTCACCTCGAATCTTCTAGCACAAATCACATATAGTATTATTCCACGAATAAAAAGAAAACATGATAACAATATTTAAAGATCAAACAATATTTAATGACTAAAAAGAAAACATGATAACAATATTTAAAGTATTATCCCATATTTAATTAGATTATTAAAAGTTCAAATTGAGGTATGCATAACTGAGCTCATGCATGTCATTTTACAAACTCCAGCACATGATGGTTTAATACTTTGCATGCAATTTTGAATTGAGAGAAATTTGCTTTTTTAGCTAACGACCGATACTCTTGCTCAGTACGCTCTTTTGCATCACCGATAGTCATCATGATTAAATTCGTGGCATAAATGTCTTGTGCAACGACATTTCCTTCAATAATCTCGGGAAGAATTTGTTCCACAATAATCACTTTTCCAAAAGTCGGCAACGCGCTCCAACAGTTTTTCAAGATTTTGAGGCATTTCTCATCGTCCCAATTATGAAGAACCCGCTGCAATAAAACACATTAAAAGAATTTCATGTGCATTCAAAACATGTTAGAGACTTCATAGTTAAATTTAAGTTGTTTATATATGAAAAATTATATCACATTTCAAAGAGATTTGTTGAACTTCGTTTTGATATAATAAAGCAAGTTAAAATCGATTAATTGTCGATCGATATGTATAAGCAAGACATTAGTCATTTTATTTTTACTATTTTGAATTGTTTTATACTCTGTTTAAAATTTCCTCATTTAAAAACATTATAAAAAATGGTAATATATTATTGGAAGTTTAAATACCTTTAATAAAATAGTCCCTCCACTTGGAATCGTGATAAACATGTCCCCTCCAACATGTTGCACACCTAAAGATTGAAGGCAAAAATCAAGTAATGAGCTTTTTCAATAAATGTGAAATGAGTTACATTGCAGAAATTTGAAGGACAAGAACTATATAGAATATTAAGCATGTACAAATACCTAGGATATATTATTTTGCCTAATTATCTCACTAATAACAATCAATGGTTAGAATTAGAAGCCACACTAGTAGTTACAAGCCACGTACCGGGAAAAGATGGTGCCTCAGAAACGACATGAGGTAGATCAAAGTTAATTCCTTTAATATGAGGATATTTAGAGATGATCATTTTCAATAAAGTTCCATCTCCGCCACCAACGTCGACGAGCTCTTTTACTTGCTTTAGACCACCATACTCTTCAACAAGCTTTTCTATCACCATATTGCTACTGCTTGCCATGCCTTTATTAAATAACTCACAAAAACTTGGGTTCTTAGCCATGTACTCAAAAAAGGTTATGCCATGAGTTTTTTTGAAGGGATTTACTCCCTCTTGCACCGCTTCCTTCATATGATCCCTGTCAAAAACATCAATCGAAACGTAACATGAGCTAATTTTGCATTTCATAGGTCCTTCACAAATATGACCCCTGTTCTATATTATACCATGTATCTGTTAAAGGCTTTTGATTGCCCACAAGAAAAAGAGGAGCTAAAGATGCCCCAGGTTGGTTCTTGGTTAGGAGCCTGCTTACTGGTGTGAGCCCATATTGCTTCAACGAGGAATTAGTAGTGCAGGTGAGGAGGGAATGAGTAGCAAGATATCCCAATATGGGTTCTAGCATGATTGCAGCTTTTTCATGCCGACATTCCGGCAGGTTTCCGGCAATCTCGACGGCAGTCAGCTGGGAGTTAGGACCTGCCATGGCCAATATGTCAAGTGTCAAAGACGCCGAGATCAAACGCTGCCTTCACTGCCCTGCAAAGAATAGTGGCGGCGCAGAGATGCATGCCGGCACCAAAGGCTTCATCCTCCTTAGTTGTAATGTTACTCATGTTGTTTTTTTTAAGTTTGGAGAAAGGAAGGAGAGGTTTGGCTTGAATGAATTCGTTTGCTCCTCTGCTGCTTCTCGATTTATAAGAATTTTTGTAAAATTAGATTGGTAGATTTGCCATGTTTTTAAAGATAAGATTAATTGTTTTTACTACATGTGTCCTGATGATGATGATGATGGGTAACAGCGTCAGCCATTACGTAATCAGAGAAGAAAATTAGCCGAGTTCATAACTTGTGATCAACGACCGCATGTGATTCCGAATTTGATTTCTATTTGGTAATCATCTTGTAGGATATCTTAATTGTTTGAAGGCATTTTTGCAAATTACTATTAGCAATCTGTCATATAATTTAATTAATGACTCACGACCTAAATAATGTTTGTTCATGAATTCACTGAAATAATGTTTGGAGTGAATTTCTATTCTAGGAATGGAAGTTAGATTCTCATTAGAGTATGAAGTGAACAACACTCTTACATCATACGAAATATTTCCTTCTCAGAATTTATTTAATGGTGTGAACGTAATCTAATTAAAAGATGTGGAAACGGGATGCATAGGTTTATGATTGATTTTTTGCTTGGATACACAAGATGACAAACATATACATGCGATGGCTAGTGTAGCTAAAGTGACATACAATATTAGTGGGAGTCGTCGTAACAGATTGTGAATTAATGTTCAACTGATTAATGGTCTTTGACGGAACTAATTTTACTAAAATGTTAAATCCTCTCACTTGTAGTAGACCCAATAACAGAGTTATAACAAAAGGCGAACAAATCAGACAATAATCAATACATTGTAAAAGGAGTGAACGTTTTACATAGGTTGAAAAATGACAAATAGCATATTGAAATAAACGACACAAGTTTGAGCCACAAATTTTGGATCAAATTTCTTTCGAGCCGACCACAATTAAGCACGAAGTAAGAATATTAACAGTCTACGGAGGTTGTTAAAGCGGTCGAATATTGAAAATATATCCTAATTTTTTTTTTTTTTTTGAATTTTTAGATCTATTATTCTCTGTCACCATGGCTGCATCAACCCTGCATGAGTTTATTTCTTTCGCATTTTATTTTTCAAGTGAAAATCTAATCATTAATCCAAACACTCTCATCTCCGCAAAAATATATTCTTAGATAAAAAATATTTCAAATGTGAAATCTAATTTCCATTTTCAAAATTGAAATTTTCTTCCATTTAATTCATTTTAGCTTTCTTTTTATCAAGAGTTAAAAACATAATGAGAAATATTAGATCAACTTATCTATTTTATTTTGAGTACTGTGTTAAAAAAAGTGCACTACAATAAGAATAAAATATATAAAATTAATTTTCATTCATTCTTTCAAAGCATTTATGATTGGAACATTTCGGTCAATGTAGCTTTTATCATACGTTACGCTGGAAAATTCTGCATTGCTGAAAACTTCTCCATTGTTTGACTATTCAAAATCTCTTCTGACTTTTCAAAATAAAATAAATATTTACATACATGCCACTCAACTATTATGTATTTATATATCAAACCCTTAAACCTTGCTTTTTAACCTTTTCATCTCCTAAATTTTTCACATTACATCAAGCATCCACAACATCATATTTCTGAAATTAACATGTGCGTTGCCATTTTCAAGAAAAAAAGGAACATTGTGGAGCTAATTCTTCCTAAATTTAAGGAAGAGAATATCATTGGTCTAAAGCGGCCCGCTTTTAAGGAATTATAATGAATCCTAAGAGCTAAAGTTTGGCTAGAGATATGATTGTTATCCTCCTTAACTAAATGAGTTTATGTTATCAAGAAATTTTGATTTATCTTGAAATTTTTTATTTTTGGGATTTTGGAAAAGAGATTTTGGGGTCATTAATGAGTCTGGGTTACATTTTTGTACGATCCCAGACAAACAACAAGCCAAGAAAAAGAAAATATCAGACACAATGTGCAATGTAAAAGTAAGCCAAATGAAGGATTAAAAGAACGGGTGTCGCTTGGTCGGCAATATATTCGTGAAAAAAAAAAGGCCGACCTTTGCGCATATAAGCCCATACCTAATTCTATATACGAATTGTAAATTGAGAATAAGGTACGGGATACGAGTTTTAGCTCTTAGTCCCCATCATGTGGTTCGGAGCATCGTGCATCTCAAAGCCTAAGTCCATACATTATTTCCAATATAAAACTCTATAAGGACTTTAAAAATGCATATAAAAGTAAAAAAAAAAAAAAAAAGACTCAACGTGCAAAAGAGGTTAGCATGGGTTATGTTCATATCTGGCGAAAGGAGAGCATAAGCAACACCTATAGAAAAAGTTAGTATGTCGGCGGGTTTGTATTGCCAGCCATCACGCACCAAAGTTCTGCAAGTTTTAAGTCACACACATATCGTGGCATATGTGTGCGGCAATATCGTAAGTGTCAATACTCAAAGAGACACCACATGCAAGTAGATGTCAAAGACAAATTAAATTTCTTTTCCATGCAATAATATTTAGCATATTACATACCATTCAAAAATTCATTTTTTTTTTATGCACATACAAACACTGAGCCAAGCATTTTGCATGAGCATGCAAGTAATGCAAATGCAAGTGCAAGACACAACATATAAATGGTTGGTTGATTGGGCCTTCGTGGCTGATCAAACCAAAGTGTTTAGTTTTGCTGTCGGCTCTTTGTGGTTGATCGAACCAAAATGATTGGTTTTGTGATCTTACCATGGTGACCGATCAGACAAAAATAATTGGATTTAGGAGACTCCATTAAAATTTACATGATATTTTTTAATTTCATAATTGTCATAATACTCTTCAATTTAACCACCAACATAAAATTTTAGATTTTATGTTCTCCCAAACATCACAATTCAATTTATAATATATTTAAGATATTTAAACTTATTTGATACACATATTACATATGATCTGACATAGTTTCTTATAAAATATTCCACCATGTTCATAGATTTTGAAAATTGCACAGAAACCCTCCGGTAATACGTAATGTGTCCCACAAAATGAATAAAATATATAAAATTAATTTTCAAGCATCATTTGCATAATGATTGAAACATCTACGATTTGACTATTCAAATCATTAGGCAAAATAAAATAAATGTCTCAGTCAACCCAGCAGGTTGACTATTGAAAAAAAATGTGGCAGGGACACTATGGTTTGACAATTCGTGTCCTTTGACCAATCAAAAATGACTGCCGAACAATTTTTTTTGAATATCCATTTACTATTTTCTTTTCATTTTAAAAAATCTGAATTTTCACCGAGTCATTAGCCAAAATCATACCATTAATAATTTCATAAATATTACATGCTATTTAAATTATCCAAAATTCTCCAAAATTCTATTAGTCTTAATAATCTCCAATAAATTTAAGGGACATTTACATACATGTCACTCAATTCTTAGGAATTTAAGTAGCAAACCCCTTAAATTTTGCTTTTTTAGCTCTTGCATCACCGGAATATTTCACTTCACATCAAAAATGTCATTACTAAATATTTAAATTTCAATATTTTATAAGAAAATATGCCATATCATGTGTAATATGTGTGATTAATAAGCTTAAATATCTTAAATATATGATAGATTAAATTGTGATGTTCGGTAGAACGTTATGTTCTGTAGATTCATGAACATAATGGTTCTATTGAATTTCAATTCTAGGAATAAAAGTTAGACTGTTCATTGGATGATGAAGTGAATAAAACTCTTACAACATACAAAATATTTTTATGCCATAATTTATTTATAACTGGGAAAGTAATATAGTTAAAAGTTGTTAAGACAAGAATACTTAGGTGGATAAGTGGTTTTACACTTGTAGAGAAAATGGAAATATACTCGTGAGGGTTCGTGTAGCTATAGCGACAGTCAGGATTAGAGGTGAAGCAAGGATAAATGTTCATCGATTATCGGACTTCGACAGCTCTAACAGCTTGAGTATGTTATAAACGTTCTGACTCCAATGTTGTTTAAAGCATTCACATCTTTTAAAATGTTTTGACTATTATTTGGTTTGATCACTCTTTATTATGAATCTGTTAGTAGATCTTTCACAATAATTAAATAAAATGTACTCAGTTAAATGCACTATACAATGTGTTGATTATTCTCAGGGTACACATGTATATTCGTAGATCGAGATCTGGGATGTACAACAAACTTTATCCATTCATAAAAGGGATCACCTAAGAGTTCTTAAACAGTGTCAAGGCATTCGTGACACCAGCAACGCAACTTCCATCTTTTCCATATGAGAGTAGATTTTGATGTCCATGCTCAAAATACAAGAATCAAGCACATTAGCACCAAAAAACGTATGATATGATTTATATCGTCAGAGGTTTTAGCTTAATTGTTGGATTTATACTTCACATTGGGAGGTTGAGCCTACAACCTTCAGCTCAGTTCCATCGACCAGCTATGATCCTCCACCAAGATTTCACATAAATAGATTTAAAGAGATGAACTTTGATAACACAACGTTACGTTACCTGATTCAAGTGTACGAAGAGATATCAAATCAGGATGCTGAAACTTTTTATGATTTACTGAATACTGCTCAAAGGCTAATTTGAGAGGGATGCACTTCTTATTCTAAGTTATCTGTAGCCCTTAGAATGCAAAGAATTAAAACTCGATTTAATATGCCCCGAAAGTGCTTCAATCAGTTTGCAACATTTCTGAAAGAGACTAATCCACAAGAGCATTTAGTTCTAGAAAACTTTAGTAGTATGTAGATGTACTAATTAAATTTACTTTCCTACTTTTTGATGACTTCTGAAGGGAGGAGCAATAAGCTCCCCCTCGAGGGACGTGTTGGCTTGCAGAAAGTTTGTAAGGCGACGAGGTCGTGGACATGGTGGTATAGAGGACACCATACCAACACCGCCTCCAGTCCCAACTACCACATTGGTTCCTCCACCAGTCATGACCCTGATGACCGACTTTTTGTAAATCGACAAATACAAGAATTTGATGGCACTACTAGAAGATTTAATTTCCAGCAACGGCGTCCAAAGACTTGATCGCGACTTTATAGATGTGTCTGATTTGATTAAGATGTATAAATATAATATTCAATAATGTTAAAGTCGAATTTGTCAATGCAAGTATACGTATCGCTCAAGCAATATAGGGCTCTAATGGAGTCCTAGATATTGATCCCACAGAGAGTAGTTTAGAATTACGGACTAAGACCTTAGAAAAGCAAGGCTTTAATCACAACAACGACATTCAATTTACTTATCTGTCACTAATAGACAATTGAAATAAATAGATAATTTTAATAACTAATAAATAACTAATGATATAAAGTAG
>NW_018164444.1:65697901-65750280 GCF_001263595.1 Phalaenopsis equestris | reverse complement strand
AATTCCTCTTTGAAGTAGCAAGGAGGAAGAAATCTCTCACTTTCCCTCCACTCTTACAATTTCTCGAAGAAATCCTCACAATTGTTACACACTAATGGAACTTCTCTAACCTCTAGGGCCTTTCTAACATCCAGGACCTCCAGCACTTTCAGAGCCTTCTAATTTTTGGCCAAAATGTTCTTTTAAAGTTGTGGATGAGCTTTCCCGAGAGTTACCTAAGCATCCCTTAAAAATTTGGTCTTATTCAAAGCTTGAGTAGGCATAACCGTGGATCTCGCAGTCGGCGGCCCAAGGGTGCCGTCGGCGGGCTTCTGAAGAATTTTGTCCTGTAGTCTCGGGAAAAACTCGTCGTCGGCGGGGTCGATGGCGCCGTCAGCGGCCTAGTTCAAATCTTCACATTTTGGTCATTTTCGCTCCAATTTCGCTCCTTTTTGTATCTTTTTGCTCCAATTACCCTAATTCATCATTCCTGCAACAAAACATCAAAAATATCTTTCTTTAAAGTGCAATATCATTAAAAATAGTATAAAATAGGTATGAAAATCTCAACATATTTTCTTTTGGTCACCCAACACCATTAACACGACTGGCCACGACACCACCGCCGCCACCAAGCACTAGCCACAACACCACTACCACCAAAACTCATAGTCGCTGCACCACCACAGTCACTAACAGCGACACCACCAACCACGTCAACATCTATGCCATCATTCTCATAATTTTCTCTCTAATTTAAAGAATAAAGGCCTAGCATGCTACATGCACAATTTTAAATTTTTTTCCGAATGTACTAAGTAGAAAATAATATTTGTTTATTTAAAAAAAGGGCCATTAAGGGTAGACCCATAACATGAAGGGTGGCATAAGTTAGATCTCTTGGATTCTTAGCACAATCATACTTGAGTCAATCATGATGCTTTAACTCAAATGACTTGCTATCCATGCACGCATACAAATGCAAATGAAAATAATCATATGATAAAATTGGTGAGGAGTATGTCATGGAGGCAGAGAATCAGGAGAAGGCGTGTCATGGAGGCAGCAACCCTAAGGAATGAGTGTGTCGTGAAGGCAGTGACCAAGAAGGGTGGTTGTGTCATGCAGGCAGTGACCCAGAAGGGCATGCATGGTGACCCGAAGAGTGGGTGTGTCATGGAGATAGTGACCCGGTAGGGATGAGTGTGTCGTGAAGATATTGACTCAAAGGAATGGGTGTGTCGTGGAAGCAATGACCCCGGGGGTGTGTCGTGAAGATGGAAAATTTTTACTCAAAGTTTGAACATTTTTTGCTTAAAAAATTATCTTGAGAACTGTGCAATAAATCACATAATATAATTTTTGAAATCATTTTATTTAAATAACAGACTAATGTAAAATCTAACATGGATTTTTTTATTACTAATAAAATTAATGTTTTTTTTACATCATCAAAGATTTGGCCGATCAAGTGTGAATCTTGATTTAATTTATGTGGAAGTTTTCAAAATTAAATTTAAGCACATCTGAATTATTATTTCACCAATTCTATGGTAGAATTGAAAGTCATAATAAGACAAGCCCCTCGATACCAAAGATGATTCGATTTAATTTCATGAAATGAGCTTAAATCAAGCACTTAATCTATAGTTAAACTACAAATCATTAATTAAAGGGTTAGAAAATCTTCAAATTTGCATGTGTATAATAAATTGGTAGTTCGATGAGATTGAGAGAAAACTAATGAGCATTATGACTTGAGCTTGTTAAGACACATAAATGCTAAAATAATGGCTTATAATCAAAGGAAATAACATGAACTATTAATTGAACTTTGATTTAACCTAGTGCTTTTGGATGAAATATTTGAAATCCTAAATAGGTATTATAACTTTTAAAACTTGGCTTTTACAATAATATATCACCACACACTAGGGGTTTCACGCAAGTGTGTGTATCATTCAAGTAATACTAGATTATTGAGTCTGAATTATTGATCCGACAGAGAAGGTTGTGATTTGAGATTCAGAAAATTTCTACCCTACTATAATGAGCCTTAGTTTGGAAGTATAGTTGATCCAAGTTGTGCTTGTTAATCCTTCTAAATTATCACTAAACCTATTGATTTAATCTTAAGTTAATTATACTAAGCTAATGAAGTCGAGAAAGAACAAGATATGGAAACTACTCTTCCCTTGCGATGACATGAGTATTTTGTATAGGAATAGAACATTTAGAATAGATATTGTAGTAAGTGACAAATAGGAGCAAACCTCTTCTTTATCATCTTTCAAGTGCATAAAGAAGTTTGGTTCAAACTTGGTTAGGGTTTCTGTCTGTCACCCTAGATACCCCAATTTGAACCCATCAAAGCCTATTTTCCTATCTATTTGCATTGTAATATGGACTACTTTTCCTTCATCGCTAGTGCAATGTGGTTTCTCCTAGTCGTTAAAGTCATAGCTCTCTCGAGCCATTACACAACAAATTTTAGCATATCACTTGGCCAGAATGATAAATAAATGAAGTACAAAGTAAAAAACATCACTTTAATGACTAAAAACATATTCTAAATACAACCAAATACACTACACATATTACTAATTCATCACAATAGAAAGGTATAAAGGATCTACTTATAGTGCATGAAGAAATCACTACAATTCATTTTTTTATAATAAAACAAACTCATACAAAATGAGTTCAAAACTAATATGAGTTGATGTAGAAAGGAACACTTATATTTCTCCCTAAGAAAAGAAGTGTAAACTCCTCCCCAAGTGATTTCCAAATGTTCCTTGCACTGCTACAATTATCCCTTACAATATTCACTCAAATCTCTCTAAATAAATGCAGAAAAATGTAAAAGCTAACTCTAAACTCTCATTTTCTGCACCCTTAGGCTTCTTCCAAGACTTCTCAAACGATCCACCTTACGTTGAATTGCTTCCATGGCTTCTTAACTTCCAAATTTGTATGTAACAAACTATAGAAACCGAATTAGACAGTTCTAGCGCATAGGCGCCTAATCTGAGGCTCCTAAGCGCCGCCTTGTCAGTTTGCATGGGAGAACTATGACACCTAGGTGTCGTCTGCAGTGATGAGGCATCGCCTTGGCGCCCAAAAAGTGGCGCCTGGGCGCCAGCCTGCTGACAGCCCCATTTGCTCCTTTTTATCTCTGTATCTCTCTGATTTCACGCCAATTCTCTCCATTTTCTTACATGTCATACCTGCCACAAAAACATGGAAATACATTTCTTTAAAATGCAATTTCATTCAAAAAAAATGCAAAAAATAAAGAAAATTATGCATGCTAAAAAAAGTCATCAACTATCAAATAGAGAGTTTTTAGATTTAGCTAAATTTATCAAAACATCACTCCCAAAGCACAATAAATAAAATACCATTTTTAATAAGAGAGGAGATGAGAGATCTAGAAGCTAATGACCATCCACAATCATTGCCGACAATCCATGACAATTTCTTTAGCTCAACTACTCTTATATGACTATTATAACATGATTATCATCTTCAGTCTGTTATTTACTAATCATTATCACATATGCAAGTCATGTTATAATTCAACATTTTTTATTGTAATAAGAGGAGGAACTAGTACTAATATTTTTATAATCCTGTCGTCTTTAGTTGAGGAGGAGTGAGACCATAACTTGAACTTTTAGTACATTATTCTGACTAGTTAGTCTTTAAGATTTTTTTCTTTTTTAAAAATTTCATTTAAAATTATTAATCTGTTATCACTCTTATATTTATATGTGTGTTGGATTTTACTCTTGAATGAAGACTTAATTATCTCTATTATTGAGAGTTTCCTAGCACATAGAAATTTTACACCATCTAGAAGAAAAAAATCACCCTTATTCCAATTTTGTGGTTGATTGAGGGGATACCATCAAAAATGCATTTCAACGCTCACCAAACAAAGAATTTAGACATCTTAACCTCATTTTTCAATTAGGATGACAATCATATCTCAAGCCAAGTTTTAACTCATGGGATTCATTATAATTTCTTAAGAGTGGGCCTATTTAGGGCAATAATATTTGCTTCCCTAAATTTAGGAAGAATTCGTTCCACAATCATCTTTCTTCTTGAAAATGGCAATGCACTCGAATAATTTCTTAAAATTATAAGGCGTTTCTTATCATTCCCATCATTAAGAATCTATTGATATACAAGTTAATTGAATAAATAATCTGAAAAGCTTAAGAAATTATTTTCTAAAGTCAAGTAGAGTTTCACACATACTTCATAAAATTTTGAGGGATATAAAAATTATATTTGACTTATTTGTAATCTTATTAAAAATTTTCATCAAAAATTATTAAAATTTAATTTCCATTAAGAAAATTAATCTAAAATTAATAACATGATTACTATTATCTTACTAGGAGTGTTACATTTTAGCAAATATAATGTTTTGGATACCTCAAATGTAAATAAATAAATTTGTGTGTGAAATTTATAATACAGAGTTTTAAGTGTAAAATATGTAAATTTATTAAATTAAAATAATGATATTTTTGATGTGATGTGAAAGATTTGGGTGAGAGAAGGTATGTAAATGTATAAGAATTCAGTGGCACTCATGTAAATATTTCTTTTATTTTGAAAAGTCAAGCGACAACTAGAGTTTATTTTATTTAGAGTCCATTCGGGGCAAATTATTTGACTATTTGGGTAAACTTATGTGTTTTGAAAACGCTAAAAGTTGCGTTTTCACACCGCACCTATATAGGTGCGGTGATAACTTTCTGGCAACGGTCTGACTTTTCCAAAAAAATAAAAATTTATAATAGCCACCACACCTAGCTTATCAAAAAATTATTTTTAATCAACTTTTAATCAACTTAATCAACTTATCAATATATTATTCAATAAGCTGCAGCTACTCAAACAGATGATTAGTCTATTATTTTTTAATAGTCAAAAAATGGAGAAGATTAGAAATGGAGTATTTTATAACTGAAATGTTCCCATTATTTCAAAGCATTTATGATTCGAACATTCGGCCAATGTACCTTTTTCCACACGTTAGGCAAGAAAATTCAGCATTTTTAGACTGTTCAAAATTAATAGTCAAAATAAAATAAATTCGGCGTGTCCTTCGACTTTTCAAAATAAAATAAATATTTACATACATGCCACTCAATTATTATGTATTTACATAACAATCCCTAAATTTTGCTTTTTATACATAATTGACACTTAAGCATTTTTATATTATAAATTTTACAATTAATTTATTTATTTACTTTTGAAGTATCCAAAACATTATATTTTTCTCAAAAATAACACTTCCGCTGAGAAAATAGCAACCCTGTTGTTAATTTTAGATTAATTTTCTTAATAGTACTTAAATTTTAATTATTTTTAATGAAAAATTTAAACATAATTACAAATAAGTCGAAAATAATTTTATAATTCCTTAAAATTTTATGAAGCATTTGTGAAATTATTCTTGACTTTAGAAAGTAATTTCATAAGCTTTTAAGATTATTTCATTAAGACTTTTTGGTTTTTCTTCAAATGCTATTTTGCAATAGACTTTTAACGATTGGAATGATGAGAAATGTCTTATAATTTTAAGAAATTGTTGGAGTGTTTTGCCATTTTCAAGAAAAAAATATTATGGTGGAGCGAATTCTTCATTAAAAAAATGAGCGTTGGTGGTAGTGGTGTCGTGGCTAGTGCTTGGTGGTGGTGGTGGTGGTGGTGTCGTGGCCAGTGGTGACAATGGAGTTGAAGTATCGATTTTTTATGGTATCCCTTCAATCAACCACAAAATTACAATAACGATATTTTTTTCTTCTAGATGGTGCTAAGTTGTTATGTGTTAGAAACTCTCAATAATAGAGAAAATTAAGTCTTGGATCAAAATTAAAATTGTGCACACACATAGAGATATAGAAGTGATAACGGGTTAATAATTTTACATGAAATTTTTAAAAAGAAAAAAATCATAGAGACTAACATAGTCAAAATAATTTACTAAAAGTTAAAATTATGGTTTCACTCCTCCTCAACTGCAGGATTATAAAGTTATTAATAGTAGTTCATCCTATCATTACAATAAAAATGTTAAATTATAACATGGCTAACTTCTTTGATATCTAAAGAAGACTGAAGCTTTAAGGAGCTAAAGTTGCCTCCTACTCTTGCAGTTGCCAGCCACCATTGACCACCACAGCCGACCACCGTATGTCGTTGCCCATTCTTTGTGACGAAGCATCGTGCGAAGTAAAAAATGTGATCACAGACTCATATAGTAACCTGCAAAGCGGTATATCATCCTAAACACCGAGCTGACCTTGAAAATGGTACAATAATGCACCCCGAAGACGGTGTAACAACGAACCCCAAAGACGGTGCAACAACGCACCCCAAGGTGCGACAACATACCCCAAAGATGGTGCAAAAATGCACCCCAAAGATGGTACAAAAATGCACCCTAAAGACAGTGCAAAAACACATCTCAAAGATGGGGTAATGACGCACCTTGATACTCGTACAACTTCCGTCCGGCCCTGTGGTCTACAAATATCATTAAAATTCATCATTAGGTCATACGTGATCAACTACGACCTACATGGTCAACAACTGATGCAACTCCCGAATCCGACCATCGCAACCTACGAACGTCATTTCATGCTTAGCACTACAGCCTATGTAATCAACCATGGCATACATGGTCTACAACTTGTGCAGCTCCCTACAAAGTTAAAAGAATTTCCTTACAAACCCATGAGCCCTCAAGCTCCGGTACTGTCAAGGAAGAATCTTCCTCTCTCACTATGGTGCTTCCGCCATTCCCACCCCCCCCCCCCCCCCCCCCCCCCCCCCCCCCCCCCCCCCCCCCCCCCCCCCCCCCCCCCCCCCCCCCCCCCGGGGGTGTCAGCCACCGCCTCTGTCCTTAGACCTGGTCGATGGATCAACCACAGCTTGACCTTGATCGGACCAAAACTCACGGGTTTTCAGAGCCTCTTTTGCGATCATCTTGCAAAACCATTGGAAAAAGCAACACGGTCAATTAACTCAGGACTCGTCGTCTCTCATGTTCTTTCTTTCTCAGCCACTTTTTTTCTTTTTTGGGATATATGTCATAGCAAATGGATATCTCGTCAAGGCTAGCAGGCTCACGTCGACCATCTTGTTGCTCGTGCCAACCGACATAACACCAACTCAGCAACCCAAAAAATGTTCGCAAAAGATGAACAATCCAACTCCTAGTTCTATTTATAAGACACGTCAGAAACAAAAATAAAGGGAGATTTAATCATTAAATTTACTTGATTTCTATGACACGATTAAAATAATAATTTTTCTATCCTTATCGCAATTGTCGCCAGATGTATACACCATAACTACTGGCATGAATCTCAAAGAAAATGAACGGCTGAAGGTCAAAAAAACTTTTCTCTGAAGTAAGCGCTCGACCAACAATGAGAAGCTGCCATACGCCTGGACAACAAGCCCATGAGGCAATTCTTAATGGAAGCTAGTAGTAGATAGAGTCCTCACTAGAGAAACTCTAACAGAGCAATTGGTTGATATGGCATCCACTCAAAGACCTCAGAAGACAACAAGCCTGAGAAGAAATAGGTAAATCAAAGGTCTCAAAATGCTACAAGTATTAGAAGACATTGGTATATCAAAGACCTCAGAAGGTTGCAGACCTCAGAATGCTTCGAGGCATTTCAAGCATCTAAAGCGCATAAGCCAAAGAAGGAACAGCCTCATGAGATATAAGCCTAAGAGAATACAAATCTCAGAAGTCATGAGTCTAAAAAAGTACGTGATTCTTTTATAGATAAAGTGCACGTGCAAACTTTATTTTTAGACTTTCTCATGATTGAGAAACCACGACAACCTTAGTCAGAAGCTATGTCAAGAACATACAAATAATGCATTATCATTATATACAAATATCACATCAGACAATTAATAAGTCTTAAAGACCACAAAAAACTGATACAAATGCTACAAGAGATCAGCTTATCTTCAAAAGGTAGCATTATTTCCTCAAAATTTTGGTAATTCTGCTGATCTTCAGAGGGACGAAGTTCTCCAAATATCATGCCAAAAAAACACGAAAAACTCCCCTAAAAGGTGTGGCGTGAAAGCACCAGTATTTCTTCATCACCACTGGAATGTGCAACAACCACGCGAGAATCTCCTCTGAAATCCACAACAACAATACAAATGAAGATCTCAGGTCACCTGCTAGGCATGGATGGTGACAAATTTCTTCTTCATCACAACTATAAAAATGACCGCAAAAAGAGATTCTGGATGTCTTGCTAGGCACAGTCGAGGATAACTTTCATGATGACATTCTCCTTATTCTCCATGAGAGAAGACCACAAAAGAAAATTCTAGAGGTCCTACTATGCAAGATCATGGATAACTTTTAGGATGATTTTCTTCTACCTCTCCACGAGAGATGACCGCGAAAGAAAATCTTAGACGTCCGGCTAGGCATGATCAGGTATAACTTTTGTATGCAAATAATGAGTCATGTTGATAACCTAATCATATAGCTATAAGATATTTAGAATAGAGGCGAGTTTTAAATTTTATTATCTATCTTAAAACATTCATTTAAATATAAATTAATATATATTTATTCCATTTTTAATTAATAATTTTAATTAATTATAAATCTTTGTAGTCGTGTAATAAATTTATTTTTTTGAAATAATACTCATCAATTATATATTCTCACACACACACACACAGATATAATTACAATGTTTTCGTTTACGATTATGGCTCTGCTAGGGTTTGTGATTCTATGGCGACGTGGGTATTTATTTATTTCTAGCCAACACGAGCAGAACATAAATAAACAATTTTTTTTTATATTCGAGTTATTTATATATCAAACATAAAATATTTATTCATATTTGGCTCATATGAGTAGACCAGAGCTTGTTTAAGGACACAAACACATTGATTCGCGAATAGTAAGCCATTTTGATTACGAGGTTACAGCGGGGTTACACGGGAGGTACAACGGGTTATAACTCCCTTGTAATCCCCGCATAAACCCTGTGTACCCTAGTATGTACACATCTCTGCATATTCCTTGATGTACACAAATTTTTTCCCATTTTGACAGCCGGATACAGCAGGCTCACCTTACGCCTTCCCATCCGTCAGCCCACCTTTTCAATTCCGCTCGCCGGCCCAATTCCTTTCCGAAGAATTAAATCATATCTGTAATTATTGGATATGTGCGTTTCCAACGGCGTGGCCTGTCCAATAAGAACAAAAAAGGCTTTTTTTTTTTTTTTGTTTTTTTTGTTTTTTTAAAGGAATTCGAAACCTCTACCCCTTTTTTGTTCTTTAAAGGAATTCGAACCTCTACCCCGTCCCACAGCAAAAAACATGTCTCAAACTAAACTAAGTGCAATTTTATAATTATATGGGTCATATAACCTCCTTAACACACACACACACACACACACATATATAAGAAATAATTATACAAACTCCGAGTGATAGTCATCTAGTGCTCCGATTTCAGTAGAATTACCGGCAAACTGACCAAATTGACGAAGACGCGATGATATAAAAATTGGTCTAATATGAGTCAAATCACACTCAGATCAAACCATTAAACCATTTTTGAAAGTTTTTTGTGGCATATTTGGAAGGTCAAATGAATGTCGAATTTGGTTAGCTTATGATTAAATTGTGCATCTCGACAAGACAAATCCAATGAGTCGAAGATTGTCCAATTCTGACAGCGTTAAGAATTCATATGTCCATCAAACACTGTCTGATTGAGAGAACATTTTCAGGCCCTCTAATTAAAATGGTTCATATTCATTCATTAATTGCAACCGGAATTCTATAAATAAAGTTCACCCCTCATGAAAAAAAGGAAGAAGCTTTAAAACCTGAAGAAGAGCTTGAAGTTTGGAAAAGAAATTCTAGTCTAGCATCACTCATTCAGCCATCGATAGTTGCCAACCATTATCGATCACCATTTGCCAGCGTTGTCGAACATCATTGGTTCTCGATCATTCCTTGCGACAAGTTCATTTGCGCATCGGCATTGTGACTCAAGAGAGGTGTAACTCTTCCCCGCTTGCGGGATAAAAAGTTATAACTGTAATCGTCAATTTCTAATGGATTTCTGCAACTAGACCAAATCTCGTGGTACGGTTTTTTTTTTTTCACAGTTTTTTCCACATAAAAACTTCTGGTATTTCTACTAGTTGTTTTCTTTCTTCTGAGTACATGTTGAATTCTCATAAAACACTAAAACGATAATTTACTACTCTATTGACACGAATTTTCAAGCACACATCATATATATATATATATATATATAGACACACACACACACACATATGTAATGTTCAACAAATGCATGTTCGGGGAGCATTACACACACACACACATGTAATGTTCAAGTAATGTTCAACAAATACATGTTCGGGGAGCATTACACACACACACATGTAATGTTCAGCAAATGCATGTTCGGGGAGCATGCCACATGCGTGGTGTCTTGTAAGTTTTCAATAAAACACCCTTTATCATTATAGTATATATTGCTGTAAATAGAATGAAAATTTAATTTTCTTAGTTTTCTTTAAAGTATAGGACGTTAAAAATATATAATTGAGATGAAATCATCTAATAGTTATTGAAAAAGACAAAAAATTTAGAACTACATAAATTAACATAAAACATGTAAGAATCATATGCCAAGTAATTATAAAAGCCTTTCGATTACTAGTGCAGGTGAGGAGGGAACGTGTAGCGAGATACCCCATAATGGGTTCCAGCATGGTGTTGCAGTTTTCTCATGGTGACATTCCGGCAAGTTTTCAGCAATCCCCTGCCTTCACTATCCTACAAAAAGCATTGGAGAAGCAGAGTTGCATGGCAGCAGCGAAGGCTGCTTCTTCCTTTTTGTTTTAATATTGCTTATTTTGTTATCTAAAATTTTGGAGATAGGAATGAGAGGTTTGGCTTTGATTAATTCAGTAGGACCTCTGCGGCTGCTGTGTTTATAAGAAGAAAGTTGAACAACTCAGTGTGAGTTTGAGTAGAAAGTTTAATTTCAGAGAATATTATAGTCTGGATGATAGATGGCATGAATTACATTACACCGTCGAATGCATGAGTTGATGAGATTCACGTTGTCGTTCGCACGTCTGATTAGTGGGACGTAATATATTCTCAATATGAGGGGGTTAGATTTAATCATGTTGGTGCATGTTTTCTACACGGAGATAGAAAGTCTTTAGCTTATATTTTTTATTTTCTTATTTTAATATATAACTAATGATTTTTTGTTTCAAGTTTTACTCCCCCCACACAAGTCATTCATTTCATCTGAGATTTTATTAGGAGAAAAATCGACCATGCCTACTTATCCTGGAAAGAGGTCTCGATTCTAGTTGAGGAGATGTGGTTTAAGAAATTCAAGGTATTTATCTAACACATCTATTTTCAGTTATGTATTAATTTTAACAATCTAACATTTTTTATTTCATTTTGAAGAAGCAGTGGTCCGGGCTACTTGAGAAGGAGGCCCGGATCAGAATAAACTTCAAGTGTAAGGGGAGTGATTGTCTTCGCGATATATTTGGAGACATAAAAAGGATGCGCGAACAATCCTTATGGCTCGGTGTGGATGTGTTTCCCTCGTTGCTCGGGTCCTGGGATTCACCTAAGTATAAGAAGAAGATGGAGCGAGCGAGACAAAATCACGGCTTTGATTGCAGAGGCATGGGGTCCTTCAAGCACATCGATGGGGCGCTACCACACAGAGTATTAGAGGAGCCTAGTGAGACTTAAGTTTTGCATTAAATTTTATTATACATTAAATGTATGCTCGCTATTTGTCCCATCCGTTGCTGAGTTACATGAGTGTACACTCATAGGCGGTATGAAGTTCTTTTAGCCTCTAACTTTCATTATTGAGATTTATATTTGGTTGATTCTTCCCGATGTACATATGTAAAATTTTGGTTGTTTCAACGAAACCCATTTCTTTATTTCTTATTCATGGCTTGTGTGTTTATTTATTACTCTGCTATTCTAGTTTAATGAATGCTTGGATTAGTATAATGTGGCATGTGGAAAGTGTAGTGTTATGATTGCGGGTGTGGGAATTGTATATGGAGAAACCAAGTGATATGTTTTTTGATGCTATAGTTTTCTGACGGCTTTGCGTTAGAAAACCGACAATCCATATAATCACCGTCGTCAATGTGACAAAATTCTAGCATTTGTTACACCTTTTTGACGTAAAGCGCCGTTGGAAATTATAGATGACACACCGACCGCGGTGCAACACTTTTTCGGCGGGAGTGCGTAACTTTTCCAATAGAAGTGTGTCACTATTCCGACGGTTATGTGTGTCGGTTAAATTATTGAGGAAAACTGACGACTTACGACCAATATGGAATTAATAATATTACGACGGTTTATGATTGTCGGAAAGCGTCAGTGAACTAAAATTGATGGTGTTTGCTGCACCCAATAAATCGTAGGTAAGCCGTCGGAAATGTAACTACCTACAACTTTTTAAATTCTGATGATTTTTGTCCGTCGGAAATATCGTCAATTCCTGTAGTGACTATCGACCGCCGTTTGTTGGCCGTAACCAACTACCATATATCGTCACTTGCTTTTTATAGTCAAAAACTATGTGAAGTAACAACCGACGTTGGGGTTCACATAAAAACCTATGAAGCAGTGCATCATCTCAAATGTCGGGTCGACCATGAAGAAGACTTACTGAGCTCGAGCAATTACTTCCCAATGTAACTGCTATCTACTGTGGGGCAACGAGTACTTTTGTGCACGAGTTATAACTCAAAAACTGTGTAATCATTTCTCGTCTTTGGGTAGGGGTGTAAGTGAGCCAAGTTGGCTCATGAGTCAGCTTGAGCTTGACTCGATAAGTGGCTGGTGAACTGAGCTCAATGAGCTAACAAGCCAAGCTCAAGCTAGCCCCGACTCGACTCATTAGCTCGTGAGCTGGCTCATTTAAAAAAAAAAAGTATTAATAAAAAATATATTCAAAATATTTAAAGACGTTATCATTGATGTATTAAAAACATTTAGAAAAAAGTATTTTGTATTTTATATTGAGTGAGTTATAATTATTTGTCTCCTAATTATTCATTCTCTTTGTCATTTTATAATAATAAACAAGCTGGCTCGTGAGCCTACTCGAATTTATAAACTTAAGATAGAGCTCGAGCTTGAACTCAATAAAATCAATCAAGCTCAAGCCCAAAACAAGAGTGGGATGGCTCGAGCTTGACTGGATTCTCTTACACCTCTACCTGTGGGACAAGTGATTGTACATGTAATTATCGACTCATCGTAAAACATTTTAATGAGTTAAGGTCTTGTGGTTTTTTCTCTTTTAGATTTTTTCGCATAAAAACTTCAAACATTTCTATTGGTCATTACTTTTATCTGAGTGTATACAGGATTCTTGCACAATACTAAGACAATAATACATTAATCTATCATCACAAATCTTCTAATATGCATCAATATTAAATGATAAAATTTATTAACGACGCATACATAATAATAGCGGATTTTAACAACCTCACAACACAACCATTTATAATCTATTAAAGATATTTAAGCTTATTACATGGGCATATTATATATGATCTTGCATATTATCTCATGAAATATTCCACATATTTCTAACTCACTTCACTATCTCATCAACAATATTATTGTTTTGAAAATTATTGAGAAATTAAGGCGAAGAAAAACATGAATCGACATAAATTTAGAAAATACACAGAGATTTACGAGTTTCGACAAAGATGCCTACATCATCGGGAGCAGAGCGACGAATTTCCTTTCAATATTCAGAAAAGAGTACAGAATACAAAATTCAAAATCTTGGAGTCACAGAGACTCACCTAGAGTTACGAACACGACATATATATAACCTTACAGTACAATATGTAATTACTTAAATTATCCTTGTACTAAACCGCGGGGTGTTGCCCCCGCACCCCCAACCCACATAATTAAACTCCCTCGATTGGACGGATGATTCCGCTCCACTCCGCTCGTGGGCTCCGCCCCGCTCCAGCATCTGTCCCATTTATGGTATATGAGTCATATCTAACAAATCTTCACCTTGGTGAATATCCAACTCCTTAGGAGAAATACATATGACTAACAAATCTCCATCTTGACGAATATTCAGCCCATTAGGAGAAAATCTTCACCTTGCAAATATCCAGCCCCTTAGGAGAAAAAACCTCCACATTGGGAATATTCAGCCTTTTAGGAGAAAAATCTCCACCTTGCGAATATTCAATCCCTTAGGAGAAATACATTATGGAGTTTCTTACACCAAAGTGGGTTAGACCACAAATCCTTTTAAATAATCCCTTAATTAAGTTTCTCAGAAAAAAAAATTTTCCCTTCATTAAATTTTTCATAATTAAACTTTCCCAAAAATTCTTTTTCTTAAACTTCCAAGAAAAGCTCCACCTCTGCTTTTCAGAAAAGCTCATTTTTTCATCCAGAAAAGTTCCGCTTTTCTTCTCAGAAAAGCTCTGTTTTCGCTTTCTTTCTAGAAAAACTCTACCTCCGCTTTCATTCCAGAAAGAAATCTTTTCTTTCCCGAGTGCAGCAGCAGATTCCCTTTCCTTGCCTTTTTTGTGTCCTGGAAAATCTCCGCGTGCAGCAAGATTTTTCTGGTTAGTACGAGGAAATTTCTTTTATTGCCTCTAGAGAAATCTGGAAAATATCCCTTCTAAATTTCTTCTTAGCAAAGAAATAAAATCGGAACTTATTTCCTTCCAATTTTCTTCTCTTCCTCCCGCAAAGGAATAAAATTGGAACTTGATTTCTATTCCAATTTTCTTCTCTGCAATAAAATTGAAACTTATTTTTCTTCCAATTTTCTTCCGCCTCCAGCAAAAAAATTAAATCAGAGCTTCCAATTTTCGCATCTAGTCCTGGCTGACGTCGAACCTTCTTTTTCTGCCTGTAGCGACTTCGCCTGGAGCCGAAACCTCTTGTTGAACCGAAGACCGTCTGAACCGCCAAAGTCGAAGCCGCGATTCCTCTGTCGCAATCGCGAACGCTGTGATTCCTCTGTCGATGTCGCTGATGCCTCCTGTGTCGACTCCTCCAAAGCTTCGCCTGAACTCCTACTGTCTACGCGCTAGGTGTCGCACTTGAAGCCTTCACGAAAAAGCCCTCGTCTTTCTGCCCAACCGTCTGAAGCCCTCTTCGTCTTCGAACTTCCTCTGCATCGAAATCCAAACTGCAGCGAACCTTGTTGAAATCCCTCCCTAGCCGCCAATCTCCACTGTCAAAATCTTCTTTATTTTTGTGCCGCCCAAATTTTTCCTCCATGCTCTCGAACCTTGCTCTGATACCACTTGTTGAGAAATTAAGGCGAAGAAAAACATGAATCGACACAAATCTGGAAGAATACATAGTGATTTACGAGGTTCGACAAAAAATGCCTACATTCTCGGAAGCAGAGCGACAACTTCCCTTTCAATATTCAAAAAAGAGTACATAATACAAGATTCAAAATCTCGGAGTCTCAGAGACTCACCTAGGGTTGCAAACAAAACATATATATAACCCTATAGTACAATATGTAATTACTTAAATTACTCGTGTACTAAATCGCAGGGTGTTGCCCCCGTACCCCTACCCACATAATGAAACTCCCCCGATTTGACAGATCCTTTCGCTCCACTCAGCTAGTGGGCTCCACACCGCTCCAGCATCTGTCCCATTATGGTGTATGAGTCATACCTAATAAAAATTGAACAAATCATGATGCATTATATGCCCTTCCTTCTGAAAAACTTCTGTAAATTGTAATAAGAATCACATATATTTATTTATTTCAGTATCCCATAACAAAAAATATATATTTATTTATTTCAATAAATTTAATTAGTATGCCAATTAAAATAGTGCCTTAGGTCCCCCCCACAGGTTGTCCTTTATTGTTATTATTCCATGAAGCATCATTTTGCGTCGTTTATAAGGTACAGCATCCAAAGGCGACAAATAAATCAGAGCCCTAAGCTAACAAGCTGGCGATCCAACGGTTCACAACTTTATACGAAGCAAAATGGGTAATGTAGCCTTTCCTGTGGCGGCGTGAAATGAACGTTGCTATCCTGATGACGTAGCTCCAAATTTTAGGGACCACTATAGGCCGTCGGTCTAAATTTGGTTCGGATAAAATTATAGTGAAAAAGAAATATGTCAATATATTTTAATATAAACTATATTTAAGGTTGTTAAATTAGTTCCTTAAGAAGCTCATATTTCATTCATTTACTAAGTTAACGAGCTATTATGAACATATTTTTGTGTTCGATATAAAACACGAGCAAAGATTTATTTGTTCGTGTTCAGCTCGTTTTGGTTCGAAATATTGCCCATCAACTACATATATATATATATATATAACTATTCATCAGTAGTGGTTTTTAAAAAATGAATTGACTACAAGGGTACAAAGATTTATAATCAATTAAAATTATTAATAAAAAAATAGAATACAAATTTATTAAATTTTATTTAAATGATAGTTTATTGTAAACAATAAGATTTAAATATCGTCCCAACCCTTAACATCTTACAACTGCCGAACAGTAATATTTTTTAACAAGGCGAACACCAGTTGAGTCTGAGCTCACTCGTGTTCGGCTCGTTTAGACCCTTAGCCATATTATTATAAATTTTAATATTGTCTTATTTATGCAGAGTTTAATACTATATAATGTTTTTATATAACATTGAAAACAAATAAAATTAAGTCATATATGTTTTAACTATTATTTAGAGATTAGTATAATACAATTTAATGGCTCTGAAGTCTGAATCTTACTATGATTAGAAATCTAGTTAGAATATTTTTAGATAATTTTTTTAAAATGATAAGTCAATTATTTATTGGTATCTCATCAAAGAATTTTCATTATCGACATAAATTTCAGGACATAGCATCAATCTTAGAATATTTTTTTTAGAATAACAACACTCAAACCTTGATTAAAAGTGATACATAACTTCAATTTCAGGAAACTTACAGTCAAGCTGACCAGCTCGATGAACCCAATGATACTAAAGTTAGTCCAATCCAAGTAAATCAAGCTCAGATCAAGCGTTTAACTCACTTTTAGAAGCTTTCACTTCATAATTAGAATGTCAAATGAATTCTAAATCTGACATGTTTATAATCAAATTGAGTGTCTTGAAAAGATAAATCCAATGAGCCCAAGATCACTTAATTTTGACATCATTAAGGCAAAATGTCAGTAGAATATTATTTGATTGAGGCAACCTTCTCCTGTCATCTAATTAGAGTGCTCTAGATTCATTTCTTATCTTTAACCAAGAGTCTTTAAATAGAGCTCTACCCTTCTTGAGAGAGGACCTAGATAAAGAGCCAAAAGTAGATTGGTGATTAGAGAATGAGTTGAAGCTCAGAATCACTTATGCACCAAGGATTCGACGAATTCTTACCGCTCCTGTAGTCGTCCACCATTGACCACCACCCACCGCCCATTATATGCTTCCCTCTACTATCAATCACTATTGGTAACCACCTATTCCTTGCATATAAGTCTCTTGTAGAATGACCATGTGCACTATAGAATCTCTGTGTGTGTTGTAGAACAATGAAGCATCTGATGGAGCAAATACATCATCTAGTGCACCATACGACGACACGCCTTGAAAACAGTGTAATGACGGTGTAACAATGCATTCTAATAACGCTAACTTTATTCGGACTCCTAAGGCTCTTTCCTTGCACCCCACCATCAGGACTTACTTAATCAACTACGACTTATGTGGTCCACGGCTGCAAAATCCTGATTTTGAGCTTTATGGCCTACGAACGTTATCACCGCTTAGCACTATGACCTATGTGACTATCTTCCACCTGTGTAGTTTACAGCTTGAGCATCTCCCGACTCTGGCCAATACAGCCTGTGTGTTTTATCGTAGTTCACCACTACAGTCTATGTGACCAACTACGGCCTACCGGGTCCACAGCTTGTGTAGCTTCTGTCTTCGGGCACTGCACCCTGTTGTTTTTTCCCCTTTCAATGGTTTTTCACATAAAAAAATCGAGGTGTCGCCTACTGCTTACTTCTCTTTAATTCCCTCAGTGTGTGCCGATTTATCATGCAATGCTCAGACTATAAATAATCAATACTTGATCGTCACGAATTTTCCAGCACACATCACATATAATAATTCAATAAAAAGAAAATATGATGACAATATTTAAAGATCAAACAACATAATTTATTTAATTAGATTATTAAAAGTACAATCATTTTACAAACTCCATCACATAATGGTTTAATACTTTGCATGCGATTTTGAACTCAGAGAAATTTGCTTTTTTAGCTAACGATCGATACTCTTTCTCAGTACGCTCTTTTGCATCAGCAATAGTCATCATGATTAAATTCATGGCATAACTATGTTGCACAACGATATTTTCTTCAATAATCTCTGGAAGAATTTGTTCCACAATGATCACTTTTCCAAAAGTTGGCAATGCGCCCCAACAGTTCTTCAAAATTTTAAGGCATTCCTCATCATTCCAATCATGAAGAATCCACTGCAGTAAAACACATTAAGAATTCCATATGCAGTTAAGACAAGTTAGAGAATTCAAAAACATTTTAAGAAAATACAAACATCAAGTTAAATTTTGTTTGTATTCACAAAGAAAAAATCATTAAAATTCAGTGGTTAAAAGTTTAAGAAATATGACCATAATTTTTTTTTATCTCTAATTATATGTTTTATGTAGGATTGCAAATGAGCCAATGCACTTGATGAACAACTTGAACTCGGCTCGATTAAGGCTCTATCATGTTTGTTCAAATTGATAAACAAACAAGCTTGAACAATTTTTAAAAACTCGATGCTTAAATGAACTAAACATGAACATAGTTAAACTTCTTTAATTTATGTTCATGAATTCAGCAAGTGACTTGATAAATACTAGATATTAAATTTGAAGATAGCTCGTATGATATAAAATGATATATTATTTAAATGAAATTTAATTAAATAAAATATTAACTCATTTGTTGATAGCTCGATGATTGCTTATGTCATATATGATATATAAATACTTGATACAAAGTTTCTGTAGGTTTTAAAGTTGTCATTTTCAGTTGTTCGGAATGATTTAGGTTAAATCATACTTAATGCTACACAAATTATTCTATCAAATATCTCCTAAGTGAAGGATTTAGGGCACAATGTAGCAGAAATGAGATTTAAGATATTGTCGGATTTAGAGTTTTTAATCAATAAATTAATAGTTGCGATCAAATTTGTAAAATTATTTTACTAAATTTCTTTGTAAGAAAATTTTCATACTCGTTTGAATTTTTTGCTCGTTCATTAACTTGTTTAAATACTTGTTCATTTGTCATAAACAAATCAATAATAAATCAAGTCCAAACATTTAAAATTTTAAGCAATTCAAACTTGACAATATTTGAAAGCTCGACATAAGCTCAAGTCGAACATGAACAACTTAAAATTATACCAGGTCAAGTTAGAACTATGATATATGGTACATCTCCAACAAATCTCTATCATTCGACACAAACCTCAAGGCATGAAACGGATCTCGAGACTATTTTGAGCAATGAGTGTTGAAATCTTGATAAAAATTTATCCAAATCTTCAATTTCAGCAAACTTATAGTCAAACTGACTAGCTCGATGAGACGAACCAAATGATATAAAAACTAGTCCATTCCGAGTCAAATCAAGCTCGGATCAAATCATTAAATATCACTGCAATAAATCATTCTTAGAAGATTTACGACACATTTGGAAGGTCGAACATATGTCAAATATGATGAGTTCATAGTCAAATCGAGCATCTCAGCAAGGCGAATCTAACGAGCCCAAGATTGCTCAATTTCAACTTCGTTAAGGCACTCAAATGTCCATCAAACATCGTCTGATCGAATGAAACTCGACGGACCGTCCGATCAAAATGGCTCATATTCCTGGAATAATTGCACCGAGAATACTATAAATATAGCCCCACCCATCTCATGAAAAAAAAGACTTAAAGCTTGAGAGAGAACTTGAAGTTTTGAGATTGAGCTGAAGCCCAGCACCATTCCTGTCATTATCGATCGCCGTCAGCCACCGCCGACCACCGCCGACCGACGCTAACCATCGACGACCACCACCAACTATCGTCAACACCCGCCGATCACTGTCAACCACCATCGTCCACCGTTGACCGCCGCTAACCACTGTTGACCACCGCCAACTGTCATCGACACCTGACGATTGTCGTCGACCACCGCCGACTGTCGTCGACACCCGTTGATCAGCATTGACCACCATTGACTGCCATCTTTAACCACTAATCGTCGTCGAGCACTATTAATCGTCGTCTGTCGTCGCTGACCGTCATTGATTGCAATCCATCACTGTTGTCCGCCACTTACCAGAAGCTGTTAGTCGATGTTGTAACTTGAAAAATCAAGTTACCCTTTCCCGTCTGTGGGACAAGAGATTTCTGCAATCATCAACATATAGTGGATTCTTACAACTGAGTCTGACCCCATTATTTTTTCCCTTTATCGGTTTTTCCACATAAAAACATATGATGTCATTATTGCTTATTTTTTTTCAGCTGAGTGTGTGTTGAATTCTCGTATAACACTAAGACGATGAACCATTACTCCACCACCGTAAATTTTCTAGCACGCATCAATATACTCTGCTCGATTATAGCCCTAGTTTTATGAATTTATTTATTCAGTGTTGTAAGTCTAAAAATACTCGTTGTGCTTAAAGAATCATTTTGCATAGAAGATCAATCAAATTTTTTTATTTGATTTTAGAAATTCAATAAGTCACAAAGTTGATTTTTAAAATGGTAGATTGATGTCAAACACTCTTCATCAACATAGATATTTTGCTTTAAGAACAATAAAAAATGAGTTAAGTGTGTCTTTTACACCTTTGTTTCCATTATGATTATTTTATTTTTATGTAGATTTTTTATAGTTAAATTTAAGTTGTTTATATATGAAATATTATATCACATCCCAAAGATATTTGTTGGACTTCAGTTTGATATAATAAAGCAAGTTAAAATTATTAATAGTCGATTTTTACTATTTTGGATTGTTTTATAATTGATGTTTAAAATTCTCTCTTTTAAAAATTTTATTAAAAACGGTAATATATTATTAAGAGTTTAAATACCTTTAATAAAATAGTCCCTCCACTTGGAATCATGATAAACATGTCCCCACCAACATGTTGCACACCTAAAGATTATAGGCATAAATCAAGTAATGAGTATTTTCAATAAATATGAAATGAGTTACATTGCAGAAATTTCAAAGACAAGAACTTTATAGAATATTAAGCATGTGCACATACTTATGATATATTATTTGGCCTAGTTATCTCACTAATAACAATCAATGGTTAGGTTATCAGCATCTAATTAGAAGCCACAATAGTAGTTACAAGCCACCTACCTGGAAAAGATGGTGCCTCAGAAACAACATGAGGTAGATCAAAGTTAATTCCTTTAATATAAGGATATTTAGAGATGATCATTTTCAATGAAGTTCCATTTCCACCGCCAACATCGACGAGCTCTTTTACTTGCTTTAGACCACCATACTCTTCAACAAGCTTTTCTATCACCATATTGCTACTGCTTGCCATGCCTTTATTAAATAACTCACAAAAACTTGGGTTCTTAGCCATGTACTCAAATAAGGTTAAGCCATGAGTTCTTTTGAATGGATTCACTCCCTCTTGCACTGCTTCCTTCAAATGATCCCTGTCAAAAACATCAATGGAAACGTACCATGAACTCATTTTGCATTTCATAGGTCCTTCACAAATAAACACTTATATTTATAAAATCTTGATGTAACAGACGAAGGAGAATTGAATGGAGAAGCAGGAAGGGGCTGAAATTCAAGATCTCAAAGTTAGAAGTGGATGTATGAACATTTTGGCCCAGACTACACTTTTACATAAAACTTCTAGACAAATACAAAAACAAACACAATATTATGATTTATATAAAATTACATGGAACATAAATGAAAATCATATACCAGCTATCTATAAAAGCCTTTTGATTAGCCACGAGCATGAGAGGAGCTAAAGATGCCCCATGATTGTTCTTAGTTAGGAGCCTGCTTACTGGTGTGAGCCCATATTGCTTCAACGAGGAATTAGTAGTGCAGGTGAGGAGGGAATGAGTAGCAAGATATCCCAATATGGGTTCTAGCATGATTGCAGCTTTTTCATGCCGACATTCCGGCAGGTTTCCGGCAATCTCGACGGCAGTCAGCTGGGAGTTAGGACCTGCCATGGCCAATATGTCAAAGATGCCGAGATCAAACGCTGCCTTCACTGCGCTGCAAAAAATATTGGAGACGCAGAGTTGCATGGCGGCAGCAAAGGCTTCATCCTCCTTAGTTGTAATGTTTCTCATTTTTGTTTTGTTTAATTTTGGAGATAGGAAGGAGAGGTCTGGCTTGAATTATATGGTTAGCTCCTCTGCTACTTTTCGAATTATAAGAGTTTTTTGTAAAATTAGATGGGGAGATATGCCCTGTTTTTTGAAAAAAGATTAATATTCATGAGCCATGATGATAATGTAGGGGATGATTGGTAAGAGCGTAAGCGATTACGTAATCAGAGAATAAAATATAGCCCAGTTCAGAACTAGTGATCCACGACCGTATG
This sequence comes from Phalaenopsis equestris, assembly GCF_001263595.1. Classification (NCBI taxonomy): domain Eukaryota; kingdom Viridiplantae; phylum Streptophyta; class Magnoliopsida; order Asparagales; family Orchidaceae; genus Phalaenopsis; species Phalaenopsis equestris. The sequence continues at coordinate 65,727,502 of NW_018164444.1, read as the reverse complement.
CGATTCCGAATTTATGTGAAAGCCATGAAATTAAAAATTGATATCAGAATTTAGAGATTCAAAATCTTTAAATTGTGTTATTCGAGATATAGTAATTCTCAGTGAAAGAAAAAAAAAATCGTGCGAAAGTCTTGGTAAAGAAATATGAAATAAAACAAATGGGAAAAAAAGAGGCTTTTTGAGAAGAAGCTTGAGGTGAGCATCTAATCAAAAAAATGGTATCTGAGTCTCCATAAATTAATAAAACTGAAAAGCTACCTAAATATAATCAACATGTCCCCTGACGGGGGGTCATACCGCCCCTTCCTCCCTTCCTCCCTTCCTCCAAAAGTCATTCGCAAGCAGGAAAGTAACTTTATTTAGTACATCTAGATACTACAAATGAAGAAAGTACAATACTATATAGTAAAAAGAAATGGCGATAAATTGCATGTGTTCAATCCACAGACTATTGAAACTAAAAAAAAAAGTACATAATAAACGGAAGAGAAAACTGTAAAGTGCGATCTACAAATAACTAAAGCTGAAAACATAGAAGTACAAAGTAAGAACAAAATAACTCTTACTCATCTTTATTAACCTCTTTTGATGAGTCACTTGATGATGTAGTTAAAATTACTTCATCCAAATCATCGCTAGATCATGCTCATCTCATCGATATCAATTTTTTTGTGTTCGTCATCAACATCCATTAAATTTACGAATTCATTGATAGGGTCAAGTGGAATGTATGACTCTATCATTTTTAATTCCTGGTGAGATGGCTCAATGGAATTTTTAATATCAATAGTCACTATCGGTTTATCGGTTATGACTACTACCCACTTTACTTTGTCTCTTATTCTATGGGGATATAGAGGATGAAATACTTGACTTGCTTACCTTGCTAAAATGAAGTGATCAAATTTACCACCTCTACTACTCACTTTTACTTCAATGAAATTATACGGTTGTTAACCCTTACTCCACGATTAGAAACAGAATCAAACCAGTCATAGTTAAATAGAAATACACTCCCACCAATAGAGCAATGGTAAGGTAATTCACCAACTTCTTCAAGAATCCCATAGTAACATATCTCATCGTTTGAGCTGTTATTTGCTTTAACACAAACGCCAGAATTATAAGTCTTTTTCCCTTCTGACCAAGACATAGTACGAAACTTCTAGTCATTCACATCATAAATTTGCTAAATTTTGATCATGTGCATGCGTCCCCAAGCAAGGTCTGGCAAGCACTGATCTGTTGCTCCATTATTTCGATCATGAATCTAGTAGTTCATAAAATACTCATTTTGTAGAGGTTGTGGTTCTGGCTACCCGAGGAGGAGGCCCACATCAGAAGAAACTTCAAGTGCAAGGGGAGCGACTGCCTTCGCAATATGTTTGGCGATATATGAAGGACGTGCGAACATCACTTATGGCTTGGCGAGGATATGTTTTCCTCATTGCTCGGGTCTTGGGATTCACCTGAGTATCTGAAGAAGAGGGAGCAAGCGAGATAAAATCACAGCTCTGACCACAGAGGCATGGGGTTCTTCAAGCACACCGATGGGACGCTACCATACAAAGTATCCGAGGAGGCTGGTGATACTTAATATTTGCATTAAATTTTATTGTACATTAAATGTATTCTCACTATTTTATTACACTCACACTTTCCAGAGAAGGAATGAGTCCCATTCGTTGTCGAGTTACACGAGAATATTCATAGGCGGCAGTCAACCAGACCTGGGTGGAAAGTAGATTGCAAGCAGCCAAAGTATTCCACAAGAATAATAAATATAAAATTAAAATAATAATTTTGAAGTTTTTTAAGCCTTTAACTTTCATTATTCTTTTTTTTTTTTCTAGAAGACCTTCCAGAGGCTAAAAGAGAGTCGTTTCTAGGAGTTGAGCGATATTACGATCACAAATCGTGATTTGTCTGAGTACAACCTGTGGATGGAGGAAGATCGGGACTATGGTGTATGGTCTTGAGCGATGGTTTAAGACACTTATCCCTCTATCACTTCCAATGTGTTGCATAGGCATGTTGCTGGGCTTACTAAGGATATTGAGACCCGAGTCGTTGTCGCGGTCTCCACCCAGGTAGCCATATTAGAACAGAGATGGAGCTGAAGATAAAAGCAGATTTTTGATGCTAATAACTTACAACACGGCGAGGGGAATACGAACATCCGAGGATGCACCGACGAGGAGGATGATCAGTAAGGATTTATTTTTTTTGTTGTTTGATTATTCAGGCATTATATTTGGTTGATTATTCCTGATATACATATGTAAATTTAGGTTGGTTCAATGCAACACATTTCTTTTATTCTTATTTATGGTCTACTTTTATTAATTACTCTGCAATTATAGTTTAATGACTACTTGGATTAGTATAATGTGATGTGTGGAAAGTGTAGTGTTATGATTGCGGGTGTGGGAATTGCAGATGGAGAAACCAAACCAAATTATATTTTTATGCTACAGTTTATGACGACTTAGCGCCGAAAAATTGATAATCTATCTAATCACCGAGGGTCATAACTGACGATCATCAATCCGACAACTTTCCATAACCGGCAATCATCAATCTGACAAATTTACAGCATGTGCTACACTTTTCTGACAAAATGCACCGTTGAACTTATTTATCTCACGCTGACCGTAGTGCAACATTTTTCCGACGATGGTGTGTAAGTTTTCCAACGGAAGTGTGTCACTTTTTTGACAGTTAAGAGCGTTGGTTAAATTAACGATGAAAACTGACGACTTATGACCAATATGGATTTAATTATATTGTGATGGTTTATGATTGTCAAAAAACCATCGGTGAACTAAAATCTTCGGTAAATAATTACCGACATGCATTTTTGTTGTGTCCAATAAATCGTAGGTAAGCCATCCGAAATGTAACTACCTACAGCTTTTTCAAAATTTCTGATGAATTTTGTCCGTCGGAAATATCGTCAATTCTTGTAGTGACCGTTGACCAACGCTCCTTGGCCGCCACCAACTACCATTGATCTCCACCTGCTCTTTATGATGAAAAACTGTGTGCAGCAACAACCGGTGGATTCACATAGAAACCTATAAAGTTGTGCATCATCAAAATTGTCCGGTCAACCTCGAAGAAGGCTTACTGAAACTCTAGAAATTCTTCCCGCTGTAACTACTTTCTACTGTGGGGCAACGAGTTTTGTTGTGCACGAATTTTGCAACTTGAGAAACTGTGTAATCATTTGTTGTCTATGGGTAGAGTGTAAGTAATCTAAGCCAACTCATGAGCAAGCTCGAGCTTGACTCGATAAGTGACTCGTGAACTGAGTTTAATGAGCTAACAAGCAAAGCTCAAGTTAGCCCCGACTCGACTTATTAGCTCGTGAGCTGACTCATTTAAAATTTAGCATTAAAGTATTAAAAATATTTAGGAAATAATATTTTATATTATATATTGAGTGAGTTTTTATTATTTGTTTCCTAATTATTCATTCTCTTTGTCATTTTAATGTAATAAACAAGTTGGCTTATTAGCCTGCTCGAATTTGTAAACTTAAGCTCGAACTCGATCTCAATAAAACTAATCAAGCTCAAGTCAAGGGTGGGGTGGCACAAGCTCGACTCGACCCTTTTACATTCTCTACCTAAGGGACAAAGGGTTGTACATGTAATCATTAACTCATAGTGAAACATTTCAACAAGTTAAGGCCCTGAGATTTTTTTCTCTTTTTCAATTTTTTCGCATAGAAACATCAGATATTTCTACTTATCATCAACTTTTATCTGAGTGCATATTGGATTCTTAACAATGAAAACTGATCATGCACATGGGTGTGTAAGTTTTCCAACGGAAGTGTGTCACTTTTTTGACAGTTAAGAGCGTTGGTTAAATTAACGATGAAAACTGACGACTTATGACCAATATGGATTTAATTATATTGTGATGGTTTATGATTGTCAAAAAACCATCGGTGAACTAAAATCTTCGGTAAATAATTACCGACATGCATTTTTGTTGTGTCCAATAAATCGTAGGTAAGCCATCCGAAATGTAACTACCTACAGCTTTTTCAAAATTTCTGATGAATTTTGTCCGTCGGAAATATCGTCAATTCCTGTAGTGACCGTCGACCAACGCTCCTTGGCCGCCACCAACTACCATTGATCTCCACCTGCTCTTTATGATGAAAAACTGTGTGCAGCAACAACCGGTGGATTCACATAGAAACCTATAAAGTTGTGCATCATCAAAATTGTCCGGTCAACCTCGAAGAAGGCTTACTGAAACTCTAGAAATTCTTCCCGCTGTAACTACTTTCTTATGTGTGGCAATGAGTTTTGAGGTGCACGAACATTGTAACTTGAGAAACTGTGTAATTCTTTGTTGTCTATGGGTAGGAGCGTAAGTAAGCTAAGCCGACTCATGTGCAAGCTCGAGCTTAACTCGATAAGTGGCTCGTGAGCTGAGTTCATTGAGCTAACAAGCAAAGCTCAAGCTAGCCCCGACTCGACTTATTAGCTCGTGAGCCGACTCGTTTAAAATTTAGCATTAAAGTATTAAAAATATTTAGGAAATAATATTTTATATTATATATTGAGTGAGTTTAAATTATTTAACTCTTAATTATTCATTCTCTTTGTCATTTTACTATAATAAACAAGATGGTTCATTAGCATGTTCGAATTTGTAAACTTAAGCTCGAGCTCGAGCCCAAACTCGATCTTAATAAAATCAATCAAGCTCAAGGTCACGTCAAGGGTGGGGTGGCAGGAGCTCAACTTGACACTTTTACACCCCAACTTAAGGGACAAAGAGATGTATATGTAATCATCAACTCATAGTAAAACATTTCAACAAGTTAAGCCCCTGTGATTTTTTTCTCTTTTCGAATTTTTCGCATAGAAACTTCATATATTTCTACTTGTCATCTATTTTTATCTGAGCGTATATTGGATTCTTGTACAACGCTAATAAAATAATTTATTACTCTATCAATATTAAATGATAAAATTTATTGAAGACACGTCAATAATAATTGTCTTGAATTTAACTACCTCACAACACAACCATTTGTAATATATTTAAGATATTTAAGCTTATTACACACACATATTACATATGATCTTGCATATTATCTCATGAAATATTCCCTCATATTTCTTACTCACAATAGTATTCCATCACCAATATTTAGTTTTTGGAAATTGAACAAATTATTATGCCTTATATGCCCTTACCTTCTTAGATTCATCTGTAAATTGTAATAAGTATCACATGATAAGAATAAACTATATGAAATATATTTATTTATTTCAAATTAAATTTAATTAATATGTCAATTAAAATAGTGCCTTCAGGTCCCCCACACGTCTTGGCCTTTACTGTGATTATTCCATGAAGCATCATGTTGCGTCTTTCATAAGGTACAGCATCCAAAGGCGACGAATAAATCAGAGCCCTAGGCTTACAAGCTGGCGATCCAACGGTTCACAGCTTTTTTACGAAGCAAATGGGCAATGTAGCCTTTCCTGTGGCGGCGTGAAAGGAATGTTGCTGTCCTGGTGACGTAGCTCCAAATTTTAGGGGCCACTTTGGGCCGTCATACTAAATTTGGTTCGGATAAAATTGTTTAGGTAAAAAGAATTATGTCAAGATATTTTAATCAAAACTATATTATTATAAATTTAAATATTGTTTTATTTATGCTGAGTTTAATATTATATAATGTTTTTATTTACCATTAAAATTAAATAATATTAATTCATAGATGTTTTAATTAATAGAGTTACTTTGAGATTAGTATTATAAAATTTAATGGCCCTGAAGTCTGAATCTTTCTGTGATTGGAAATATAGTTAGAATATTTTTAGATAATTTTTTTTAAATGCTAAGTCAGATATTTATTGATATCTCATAAAAAAAAATGTTGTCATTTGACGCAAATTTAGAGACGTAGCGTGAATCTCGGGACAATTTTTTGAATAAGAACACTCAATTTTTGATTAAAAGTAATCTATAACTTCAATTTTAGAAAATTTACAGTCCAACTGACCAGCTCGATGAGACGGACCCCATGATACCAAAGTTGGTCTAATCCAAGTCAAATCAAGTCATTAAATTACTTTTAGAAGCTTTCAGTTCATACTTAGAATCTCAAAAGAATTCCAAATCTAACATGTTTATAATCGGGTCGAGTGTCTCTACAAAATAAATCAAATTTTGCCCAAGATCACTTAATTTTGACATCATTAAGGCAAAATGTCAGTAGAAAACTATCTAATCGAGGGAACCTCCACCGGTCGTCTATTCAAAGTAGTCTAGATTCATTTCTTATTTGTAACCAAGACTTTATAAATAGAGCTCTACCCCTCTTGAGAGAGGACTTAGAAAAGGAATTGGAAGTAGATTGGTGATTAGAGAAGGAGTTGATGCTCAACATCGCTTATGCACCGAAGATTCAACAAATTGCTACCGCTCTTGTAGTCGTCCAACGCTGACCACCACCAATTGCCCACTATATGCTTCCCTCTACTATCAACCACTATTGGTTGTCACCTATTACTTGCATATAAGTCTTTTGTAGACTCACCATGTAAACTATAGAATCTTATTGTGTGTTGTAGAATAGTGAAGCATTTGACTAAGCAAATACGTCGTCTAGTGCACCATTCAACGACACACCTTGAATGCGGTGTAATAATGCATCTCATAGATAGTGTAACAATGCATCTTAAAGGCTATGACTTTATCTGAACTTTTAAGGCTCTTTCCTTTGCAGCCCACAGCTACGTCCTACTTAATCAACTACAACTTATGTGGTCTGCGGCTCATGCAACTCCCAATTCCGACCTCTATGACATACAAACGTCATCACGACTAAGCACTACGGCCAATGTGACTATCTATAACCTACGTGACATACAATTTGTGCAGCTCCCGACTCTGGCCAATGCGGCCTACGTGCTTTATGGTAGTTCACCACTACAATCTATGTGACCAACTACGGCCTACCCGGTTTACAGCTCGTGTGGCTTATGTCTCTGAGTACTGCAGCCTATGGACATCATTACAGCTCACCATTATAGCCTATGTAACCAACTATGACCACCGTGGCTCACAACTCCTATAGATTTCTACTATGACCTTTGTAGCCAACCGACACTTCTAAAGCAACTGTCTGCAACACATACGACCAACTATTACCATGGTTTGAAACTATGGCTTATATGACAAGCTGACGTTGCAGTTATTGCCTAAAACATTCATGGTTGACTACTGCCTCCACAACAGTCGACTATGATCCTTGCAGATTGTTAATACTGAGAATTACATTCACTACAGTCAGACTACGACCCTTATTGATGAACTACTGTTGTATATTTATGATAATCAACTTTATAATTTCATCTTCCCTAATTCAGGAGAAGAGTTGACAAGTATACTCACCATTCATAGTAATTTATTTCAAAAGTGTGAGGTTCAATGGTTTTTTTTTCCCAAAGTTTTCAACGTAAAAATTGAGGTGTATCCTCCCACTTTTTTTAATTAATTTTCTAATTGTGTTAAATTTTTGTTCAACACTAAGATAATAATTCATCACTCAATCATTGTGGACCTTCTGACACACATCATTTATAATTATAAGATATATGCTCTTAAAATAAAATGCATTTAAAGTTTATGTTGAGATGAAATTATAATCGGAAAAACTTGATTAAACTTTTAGTAACGGTCAATTTCATATTTAATTATTTAATATAATCATTTTAAAAAGATTTTAAAATTTTTTTACTCAAAAATTTATTATTTGGCCAGAATTTTCTGACATAAATCTTTTTCATTAGCATTAATTCATAATATTTTCTTAAACTTATATTTAGATATCTGTTAACGGTAATTATTTACATTGTAATTTTAAATATTTTGCTATATTAATCTAATTACATCCGTACAACTAGGACCTGAGTATCTTCCTTTCTTTACTCCGCCATAAACCTAACGCGAGCTTTTCTTTTTTTTTTAATATTTAATTACTAATAGGCTACTTAATCCTTATGTATTTATATATCTAACACCTAAATTTCAATGTCTACATATATATATATAACATAGGAATAAACAAACCTTATGGATTTTGAAGGCTCATATAAACAAGTAAATTAAATCACACATATCGAAGTGGTCGAGTTGAACCCAACTGTAGAAGTGGACTAGCTAAGCTTACCCGTCGAGAACTAGGTTGGGGCGAATGAGCCACCGGAGAAAATCAACATTACTTCATGGTACATTCGTCAATTCCAACTTAAGGCGCCACCTGACACCACATCGTGATCTCTTAACCAAAATATCGTGGACAAACCTAGTACTCTACGTACTGTAATTTCATATTTAGTTTCTGCTATGTACAAAAAGAAGCTCCTCTCGAAGGATATTCCTTGGAGATTCCAAAAAAGGCCTCACCACTTTTGGTTTTCAGATTCTCCCTCCCCCTCTTCCTCCCCCTTTCTTGTTAACCAAAGGTAGAACTTTAAGGGATTCTCGGCTACCCGAGGATCATCCTGAGAAATTATAGTCTGAAATACAAGCTCTAGTAATACATTAATCAACTTCTTCGATGCCTTTCTTCTGATAATAGGGTCTTTATGGGTTGTATTAACTCAAGAACAATACTGGACCCTACGTCCTAAAAGAATTCAATAATATATATATATATATATATATACTGAATGGATGTATTTCATTTTTTATAAGAGAAAACAGTGATAAGGTTAGACTTGTAAATTCATAAGAATTGGGCGGTATGCATGTAGTTGCCCGTCATGTGATTAGGTGACTCGATGTTTGATTTGATAAAAAAATATATATATTTTTTAAAATTAGATTCCTTTATGGGCATTATCTGAATTATATAATATGATTCTTCCCTATCTGATAGGAATTTTGATTCTAGATAAGTTCAACTGTTTCATCCGATTCTGTAATTTACATATAAATGAAATCTTATGTTAATGAAGCCTTTACAAAATATATAAAATATAGGATCGATAAAATGAAGTTGTGAGTGCAGTTGAGACTGCTAGGAGATTACGTGTGACATTTGAATGTGATAATCTAAATATTTTGATGAAGTGGGGTTATTTATATAGCAAAAATATCATAATTAGGTTATAGAGTGGTTAAGAACTTGGAGACTTTATGGAGAAATTAAGTAACCGTGATTAAGTTGTGAAAAATATTTTTGAATCACTGTTTAATTTGGTCACTTGAAGTTGGAAAATGTGTGCAGAGAGTTGTGCAATTTATTTGTTCAATCCGAGAATGTCTTGTAAAGCACACTCAAAGAATAGAGCATTAGAGAGCGAGAAAGAGAGAGAAAAAACAAGAGATTAGATTTGCTCGAATAATCCATTTGTCTTTTGCTGTAGAAATGACCTACTATTTATAGATTAAAGAGATGTGAAGTGTACAATTTACCTGCCTACTTCTGTTTGAAATAAGGACCACACGGGACATTTTGGTCATAAGTAAATACATGAATAAAATAAAACAAAAAGGATATCTAATTTGCCTGTCTCATCCTTCGGTCGTCTAAGGTTGGGTCTTCGGTCAGCCAGACTATATACTTTCGGTCGATCGCACTTTAGGCTTTTTGGTCAGTAAAGTTGAGGGTCTTCGGTCACCCATGTTGCAGTTCTTCGGCCACCCAAGATGTGGATCTTCGATCCGTCAGGTTATATGTCTTCGGTCAGCCAAGCTATGGTTCTTCAATCGGTCGAACTGATGCCCTTCAGCCGGTCAAGCTGTGGACCTTCGATAGGCTGGCCTTTCTGTTCCAATTAGAATTTACCATTTCCTTTTGATGAGACTCCTATTGTCAAGATGAGGCTAAGATGTCAGGAAAAGGGCACTTTACCGTAACCTGACAGGTAGCTCCATCCCTTCAATAGGAAAATCTGTGTAGGTGTTATATTAGGTTCTAGTGTGTGTTGTGTGTTTCGAGACGCTCAATAATTCTCCTTCCATTGAGTATGTTCCTTAGTCCTTGTTCAAAGGGTTTGCTATTCAACAAGTTTTGTAAACTTTCTTTGAGTGATAGTTCTTAAGCATTGGACTTCATGGGTTCATGTTGATGTGATCTTTGACTTCTGGCAGATCATTGTTGACTACACATGTCTTTGGAATCATAAGTTTCCTATGATGTTCGTGCAGACACAATATGGGTGTACAATACAAACGATCGTTAGGATATTCGTTGTCGCTGTTATCCTCTCCTAACAAGCATGGTCGTCATGAACAGGTGAGGAAGGAGACATTTTGTTTGCCTTCAAGTTTATTTAGGATAATTTAGTCGATCCAAGCTCGAAATATTCAAAAATTAAAAAAAAAAATTGTTGTAATTGAAATCATTGCGAAAATATAATCTTTTTAGATTAAACTTGCATTCTTTAAACCTCGTATTATTATCAAAAAACTTTCTCTAAACATACATATGTGCATAAAAAATAATGTTTGATCAAAATGTAATTTTACAGCTCAACAAAGTTCAAAATAAAACAAGTCGGCAAAAGTCATAATCATTCCAAAAAACTTCCTAAAATTTATGTTCAATCACAAAATCAAAACCAAGTTAATTTTATTCCACCTTAAGATTCAGGTCTGAATTGATTCCTGATTTCAAGCCGCCGATTTATGACGATATTTTAAGGAAATTCCTATTTGGGTAAAACTCCTTAATCTTCCCTTATTCAGGTAGTCGAAATTTGGTATTTCAAAAATTGCTAATCATATTGGAATCCCTTTAGTTGTGGATCCTTTAACAGCAAAAGGTACTAGTTAACTCGTGCTAAAGTGAAGTACAAATTAATGTCAAGTTCATTTTTTCTTAATAATATTACCATTCTTGTAAAAAATCAAGAAATTGTTATTCTTGGCATCCATGAATGGAAGCCTTCACCATGCAAAATTTGTTCCACTTCTTCTCATAATTTATTGAACTGTCCTAAATCTAATAGTCAACCAGTTCGAAGACCTAATCCTAGCTCTCGAGGAAGGACTTCAACAGAGATTTACCTTCCAATGGAACACACGGAGCTAGAATTAAGTTTGTCTTTATTGATCGATCGACTCATAATTTAAATATGAATCCAAAATCCTATTAGGGAGAATACAACATTAGATTCTGATAATGTTTTTGCAATTCTTTTTGAGAAATTTTCATTGAAGCTCCCGATTTAAACATTCCTCCTGATGATGATTTGATTAATTTGGAAATAGTTCATATTTATTTATTTGGTTCTTGCAATTAACATAAAAAATTTCATCTATTATCATTAATAATCATCATTTACTAATTGTGAATCATAATGTTAATAATGCTTTGGCAGCCCTCCACATAAAACCTTTTCACACACCCCCTAACGGACCGTTACATGCTTGACGGCGGTGAGACGCCCCCGCATAGCTTTCCTCCAGACAGCCGGTGCTGAAAACCACGCCGATTTTTTTGGCAGCACGTCCCACGTGCAAAGGTTCTTCGAACCTCTGCATCCCCCTCCCCCTTATTTTATGCCGCCAATTTATTTATTTATTTATTTATTTTTATACGGCCGGACGAAATCGGTTTCCGCCGCATGTGTATTTATCACACCAAACGGCATCCGATGCCCCCCGTGGTCCCCACCCTCCCTTCCCCGTTACGTTTCGCCCGAAACTCCCCACCACCAGCTACCATCACCCGCCCGCACACACTTTCTCTCCTCTCATCCCCACCGTCCATTCCAGTTTCCGAGAAGTGGAAAGTAGGAAATCATCTTGGAAGATAGCACAAGTGCTGATAAAGTAAATACTTTGGAGTCTATCTTCATTCCCCGCACATAAATTTCCTCACTTCCCACCTTTCTCCCTCTTCCAACCTCATGGCCATGTCGGCTTCGCCGGAGCCCAGGCGACTAACGGCGGAGCTTCGTCAGCCGGCGGCCCCCGCGCCGCCCGCCGACTTCCACGGCCGCTCGCCGCTGCCTTCCAAACCCTTGGCGGCGAAGAACGTCGAGGCCGAAGAAGATGATCAATTCCGCACGCCGACGACGGAGGAGAGCCGACTGAATTCAACTCCGACGACCTGTCCTCCGCCGCCGGCGAAGATGAAGCGCGGCGCGGGATGCAAGAGGAAGCTGTCGGAGCTGGAGTTCTTCAAAGTGGAGGCGGATGAGATCGAGCGGCTGTTTCGACCGAGGGATCTGCTGTGCGGCAGGAAAAGAAGGGGAAGCGTTTGTCAGGAAGAGAGAGAAACGAGTTCTTCTCTTTCATCTGTGTGATTATGTATACGGATCTGATGATCACTGCTTGTGAGATGTAATTGTTAGTTCGATCGACATGAATATATGTAATTGTTGATTTTCTCTTCCTGTTTCACTTGATGATCGAATTGGTTGTTTTGTGATAAGATCTGATCTGCCTTGCAGATTAATTATGCATATGCGATGCTGTTAATTGTTGCAAATTATGATTTTTCGGGCTGAAGATTATTGAAATTTGGGAGAAAAATTTGCGTACAAAGCATTGCGTATGACAGAGAGGTTATTCACAGGGTATTGAGGGTTATATCCGTGTTATACGCCCTGTAATTTCTCTGTAATCTCCATATAACCTACATGTACCTTCTAGTATGTTCCAAGTTTCTATTTTCATATATTTGTAGATTACATATAGGTTAAAAACAGATTGAAAGAGATATAACATGAATATAATTTCTCAATAATCTCTCTGACTTACACAGCGCAGCACAAATTTTTCTCAAAATTCTGAGCTTCTGCTGAGTCCGTGCGGAAAGAGAGAGAAGAAAGAGGGAGGAAGGAAGTGGAGAGAGAGAGAGAGAGAGAGGAAGAGAGGAAAGTCTATTGGATATGTACGTTAGGAAGCGTATGCAGGAGGCATAGGGTTCTTTTTGGCAGCCGGCCTTCGCATTGGATGCTTTACTGTGTGAAATGTAAGGATTAAGCTATCTAAGAGTGTGATAATATTCATAAAAGTAAAAATATATTAATTTGATTATAATTAATTAATTATTTATTTAAGGGGGTGTAATAATTTTCATTTTTCATGGCTATTCCTTTAATGATGAGAAGGGAAAACAGGAGTTAGGTCCAGTCCTTGGATGATGACAAGAAATGGACCACGGGATTAGGTTTAGTTTGATAGCACTAATTTTTTTTAATGTAATAAAGTATAAAAATAATTATTTCTTATATTTAAATATTACATTCACGAAAATATTCCAACATGATTTGTATAAAAAATAATATCTATTGTAATAAATTTTATAGAAGGATAAGAATATAAAATAATAAACATTAATGTTTGAAATTATATGACATTGAATTAAATATAATTATTTTTTTCTAGAAATTTCACACATCCTTTAATTATATGTATGTTAAGTATTGCATGATAGAATATTAGTATAGTAGTAGAAAAAAATTCAATGTCTTATCTATATATGGAGATTCAACATATACACAAATAAGAGGAGACAGACACCAAAACTTTTTCATGAATATTTTGGCAGTAGATCAAAATAATTCATTATATGAGTAAGATAAATGAAATTCAATCTTTCCCTCAATTGAAAAGAAGAAATTATAAATTTGAGAGTACTAGTTTGGTTTGATGTTGTGGGAATTGTTGGAAAAATAATTAATGATGATAATGATGGTAGTCATATCATAAAAGTTAGACAATGACAATTAAGTCATGATTATCAAATAATAACAAATTGGAGATAAATAAAAGATGATAGCTAGATAATTATAATAAAGTGAAAATAATAGTAATTAAGAGAAAATGACTTGTGATGATGTTCAATGGAAGAAAATCAGAAGATGACAACTAGGCAATAGCAATCAAATGAATATGGTAAGAAAAAATTGGTATGGTTAGGTGACAGAAACTGTATGATGGTGTATAGGATATTGTTGTTATATGCGATAGCGTCAGGCGACAGTTATTGGTGGCAATCATCCGTGTCAGTCATAAAAAAATGTTATAGAGTTCTCTAGATCTCTGTACTTCATCTCAATATAGATAAGGCCCATACTTCTTATTGTACAAAGAATGAGAGTCTATTAATAGTTTTATGTATTTGCATTTTGATAATTTTAGCCAGAATGTTCAAATTACTCCATGTGATGATTAATATTAATTTCCTAATCGTAGTATATTCTTTTAACATCTAAATGCCCAAATAATATCAAAATTTAGTGATATTTGACTCATTGAATTCTTTTCATTAAGGCGCTCATTTTCATTACAAGTTGGCAAATTGAAAGATTATGTAATCATTATTTTAATGTTACAAAATAATCAACTACCATTTAATTAATGTTTGATTTGAGCTTATTTGGAATTAAATCATGAAACTTGTGATGTAATTGATTCATGTCATCAAGTAATTCTAATTGATGAGAAATTTATTGAAATTATAATTATTATAATAAGATTCTTGATTAATGCACAAAATGCCTCAATCATTATCCTTGATTGATGAATTGATTGTCAACTATTGAAAAGATGCCTTTAAACAAGAACATATGAAATATATATATCATATTTATTTCTTATAAATGAATCCAAAGTATTGTTTGATAGAAAATTTACAATATATAGTAGAGTGAGATATATATCATCACGGATGAACTTTAGAAAATATACAAACAAATAATTAGAAATGACATATGAGAAATCAAAATTATTATGTAGAAAATCTAAAAAAGGGAAAAAAACCTGAAGCTTTGCTCAAATGAAATAATCCAAAAAAATTTATAAAGATTACAGAGGTCCACGATCTCTTCCATTAGAGAAGACAAAATTATAAATCCAAGAATACTTGCTTGAACCTTTTTTATCATGATAGAAGTAGTGAAGAGTGATGATGAACAAAGAGTGAAGATATTAATTACTCTATCATAAGATTTTGAATTGATGCTCTATAATATCTTGAATATAATATTTTAGCTATACTATATAAATTAAAAAGTGACTCCTGTGAATCCATGAACATGTTTGGATCCATGAGTATGCTCGTATTAAGGAGAAGAATAAATAAAATTGTGCTTCTAACTATGGGGCATGGATAGCTCTCTACATATTTGTGAAACAATTTCACACACTAAATACCGAATAAGAAAGAGAACCTACACCCGTTTGTACAGATAGACCCATCAACAATAAGGGTACCACTAATAAGTCTAAGCCACAATAAGCCTGTGTATGTACTAAAAATACAATTTAGTTATAAATTAATTAAGATTTAATTTTTTTTATTTATTGTCATTCTTGTTTTTTTTTTTCTTAAGATAAGAATATATGACTTAAACAACTTCAAAGATAGATTTCTATGCATGGGAATTCTCTTTAGGTGGAACTTCTTGACAGTTACAATTTACCTGTGAAGTCAAACATGGGGGTAGTTGAAGGTGGACGTTGCTTATTCTGGTGATGGAGACAACATAATTGCTAACTTTGTAAGAAGGTGAACGTTTGCATTTAGTGAAGAGAAGAAAGCTTGTATCATGTAGTGGGGGAAGCTTGTATCATTGCCTATATCATCCTTTACTTCTTAATAGCATAGTTCTTATGATATTTTTCATAATGTTAACATCCATAAACATCATATGATAATTATTTTTTTTAAATAATATTTCATAAACTCATGCTTAATGGTGCCATTCAAATATATGTTTTATGAAGGTGTCATTTATCTACGGATAATAATATATTCATGTGTATAACTAAATACTTCATTAATTTAATTTTTAACCCTTTTTTATGGTATATTACAATAATTATCCTCATTTTATATCATAGTGAGTGAGGGAAAAGTATGAGTGAGTGAAAAGTAAGAGAAATGTTGGAAAAGAGAAAAATGATAGATAAATTGGGGAGCCATTGGAATAGCTTCTGAAGGTCAATTTTCTTGGCACTTGTTTTGGTTGTAAGATAGAGATCGAGATGTGCTAAAATTGATGTGCTAAAATTGAATATATTATTTTAAGACTTTGAGTGCCACTGAAGCAATTTTAATTTGTATAAATGAATAAATCTAAATATATTTTTTTTTTTCTATTAAGATATTTAATAATCATGTACGTAGAAAAATTCATGATATCACAATATGTTATTAATGTAACTGCATATGGGCATTCATAAAAACATGAAAGTTATTATGTTTAGGTGACATGTTTCATGTTATGTAAGTGTAAGTTTATTTATTATTATGATATATGTGATTTCTTATTATGATTTTAAATGGGATTTGAAGCATGAAAACTCTCCATAATGTACATGTTATCAAGTGGCATGATATGGATTCTTTCTCTACATGACAATATGACATACATGTTATTATGTGATAGTATATGTGTTCTACAACATGTACTTTAAGGCATTATTCTTAGGATTATGTTTTGCATCTAGTAATGTATAAGAATATGACTAGTAAATATGATATAAATAATTTAAAAAAAAATGATTCAGAAGTACTCGGCTAGCGAGCTTCTCAAAATGATTGAATGAGAACATGTGAAAAAATTTATATTATATGATACACATGAAAATGAATAATTATATACTAATAGGAAAATGTAAATTGTGATGACTAAATATTATTTGAAATGAAATAATGATGACAAATGAGCTGCAGGCACTACATTGATTCCAAAGGAAAATTTTCATACATACCACACTGTTTTTATGTATTTACATATTTAACACCTAAAGTTTGATATTTACATTTATAACATCTCCATATTAAAATCTATAAATAAAAAAGTGTACTTCACGTT
Organism: Phalaenopsis equestris; assembly: GCF_001263595.1. Classification (NCBI taxonomy): domain Eukaryota; kingdom Viridiplantae; phylum Streptophyta; class Magnoliopsida; order Asparagales; family Orchidaceae; genus Phalaenopsis; species Phalaenopsis equestris. The sequence goes on along the minus strand of NW_018164444.1, from coordinate 65,710,676 downwards.
TTGAAAGTTAATAATCGTGGTATTTTTTATGTGATGTCAAAAATTTTGAGTGTCACATATGTAAATATGAAAGTTTAGGTGTTAGATATGTAAATATATAAAAATAGTGTGATATGTCACCGTAATTTTGAAAAATGTTGAGTAAACTTTGGGGGAATTTACATACTTATCACCCAATTCCTATGTATTTACATAATTCCAACACAAGCTTTATTTTTTTTTACATATATACCGCACAAATCTTTCATATTACCTCTAAAATAGCACTAACCATACATTTTCAAGCATAGGAAAATATAAAGATTGACGTTTAGGCTTTGGATATGTAATTAAATACATAGCAATTATGGGGCATACATGCAAATCTTCCAAAATTTTAATTATATGGCTTGGAATTTAGTGGAACCCAACGTCATTCGAGTAACATGAAGTATTTTATATGGTTAAGGTCTTATCCATAAGGAATTTTTCGGGTCCCCATAAATATAAATTAATGTCATGGTTCAGTCTAGTAAGAGTAGTCTTTTAAGACAAGATTGATTGCTTGTGTTGAAAGATAAATCAATCAATCATTTTATACAAATCTCAAAGACCTTTGGGATTTGCTCGGGTTTATCTTCAAATTTACGTTTCGTTTACTACTAATTTTCTGTTTTTGAAAGAAAGTTAGATTAATGACATTAATTATTGCGTGTGGGAAGATTTGTGGCAATGGTGATAATTTAATGTATTAGAGTTTCACAAAAATTCATCACACACACGTAATTAAAAAGTTGTCAGAAGGAGACAATGGTTAATAAATCACGGCAGTCAAAATTATCAATTATAAAATTGTAAGTACATAGGTTCAGTCTTCTCTTGAATTCAAGAAGATAGAATTATAATGTTGATAATCACAAATAGAGAATAGTCATCCAGATTTAACAGCTGTAATTGAGCTACAAAAAATGTAGTTATTGGAGATCTGGGTATTAATATTCGTAATTGATTGCTATAATGGAAGTGATATGTCACAGATGTTGTAGACAATGGTTGTAGTAACGTTAGTTTGTCATAGAGATCGTAGTTAGAAGCCACAGTAGTAATTGATCATATATGTCATAGTTGATAGTTGTAAGAGCATCGGTTAGCCACAAATATCATAGTTGGAAGCTAAAGTGATAACTAGCCACATATGTCATAATTGATCATATAGTTCTTAGTGGAGACCATAATAGCAAGTAGCTACATAGACAATAGTTGGTCACATAGGTTGTAGTATTAATAGCCACACATCTTGTAATTGGTCACGTAGACTGTAATGGGGAGCTACAATTGTATCTAACTATATAGGCCATAGCGGGTCAGTTGGCCACATATGTTATAGTGGAAGCCTTTAATAACAGTTGTTAGTCATGTAAATTGAAGTGGGAAGGTACAATAGTAATTAGTCATGAGCTTTAACAAAAAAAAATGAACGTTTGAACTCTACTCTTCTATCACATTTTTAGAAGAAAATTACTATTATTTGCCAAACAAAAAAAAATAAATTAATTATATTAGCAAAAAGAAAAAAAAAAGTGTGTTTAAAATCATTAAGCAGGCCACCAATAATCACTTTTTCAAAAAGAGTGATAAAAGCTCAAAAGGGAGACTAAAGGCATCAGCTTTAATAATGTATATCAATAAAAGTGACCAAAATGTAATATTCAGACATTTTCAAATCACTATTTCTTACGGCACACAATTAAAGCAGCGTACCTACGCTAAGAAAGTACTCATTTAATGCAACCACATTTACTTTTGACTTCATGAATATACCAACCAGCCAACATATGCACAGTGTAATTTCTTCAATAAATCAATATTTGAATTAAAATTTTATTTAATTAGCCAAATTGTTTATTGTTTTTCAAAGCCCAACAAGTATAATAAGTAGATTAGGTTGGGTTCCCTTACCGAAGTTGAAAAAGGGAAGGATGAGGTAACTTAGCACCATGTTCAAGGATGTCATAAATATATTGCTATTATCACTATTTAATTTAATGATGGTAAGTTATTTGTTTTACGTGCAATTTGTTGATTGGTTTAGACTTTGTTCACGTGCAGAGATGAGCTCATCTGAATTATTTTAGTTTTATAATGTTGTGGCAACAGAGAGAGGACAAATTATGACAGTCTTTGTTGTCTTAATTTGAGCTGAGCCATTAAAATGAAAAAGAATATTCTCATAAATATTATCTCCATTATTATATCATTTTATTTGTTAAGATAAATAATAAATAATAAATAATAAATAAATTATTTTAACAAAAAATTAGAAAAAAAAAATTCAAATAATTTTAATGGATTAAATTTAGTGTTTATTTAAAGGTCAAGAAATTGACCTATTTACAATGCTGATTATTGAGCTTATGTTGAGCTGATGAGCTTTTTTTATTTTTTTTCTGACATACTGATGATATCTTAAAACTTGCAATATAGTACTACGACTTGGTGTTAATTACTATAAGGACAGTACGTTATGTCTCCATTACTTAATCTCTCCTCAAAGTAAAGGGATAAAACAATAATTTGCATACTCTTAAAGATTTAATGATTTTTTTTAGAAGATTTACATATCTACCTACCACCCAATTTCTATCAATTTACATATTAAAAACCAAAACTTTAATACATACATATGTATATATATATATATATATATATAAAGTTTAATGTTTACATATTGTTGAGGCCGAATTTGTGTGGTGGTCTGTGCCCAAGGAAGAGAGTGTTAGACCGAGAAGAGAAGAGAGAGAGAGAAGGAGATAAAGACTTTCCTAGTAGAGAAAATGGGGTGTTTCCGGGCTCGTAAACCCATTTTATTTCAATAGAAATAGAGATTAGGAGAGGGGGAGCAAAAAAAAGAGCTCTCCTATTTATTAATGATGGGAGGGTTAAGAAGTAAATTATAATATTATTATTGCTTAAAAAGAATGGTAAAAAAAATATTTTAGTCATTTGTGTTGGTGTATTCCAGTAGATGTCTCATCGATCCTGGATCTGTCAATTTGGAGTTTTTCTATCGCGGGGAGTCTTATTAGATACCTTATCGATCCTGTATTATAATATTATTATTGCCAAAAATCAAATTTATTAATTTCCTCTAATCCTTTAAAATGGTGGAATGTAAATAAATGATTAATTGATCTATTGAAGAGGATTTAGTTATGCTATATGATATCATCAGTTTAATCCTTATATAGTGTTGTGTGCCAAAAAAATTGTGATCGTGGAATGATTGTTAATGTTTAATGTTGCATAAATATCCATCACAAAGACAAATAGGGCTGTCAAAACGGTTCGTTGTTCGCGAACAACTCGTGTTCTACTCGTTAAGTAGCTCGTATTTGATTTGCTCGTTAAGCAAATGAGCCGAACATGAACAAAAATTTCTTCGTTCATGTTCGGCTCGTTTTGCAATCAAAATTATTAATTAAAATTTGAATAAAAATTCATTAAATTCTATTAAATGAATATTTTAATATAAATAATAAAATTTAAATATCGACCTACTCTTAACTTCATATGCCTGTGTGACTAGGCTATCAAAATGACTCATTATTCAAAAAGGCAAACGAGTCAAACACGGTTAAATTATTCGAGCTCGACATATAAAAGAGCAAAACAAGAATAATGATATTTTTTTTTAACGAGCAGAGCTTGGGCTTGCTTAAGCTCGACTCGTTTACATATCTAATGACTGTGTGACTAAGGTTGTTAAGACAGTCTCGTGTTCAACTTGTTAAGTAAACGAGTCGAACACAAACATTTTTTTTTTTGTTTTGAAATATAAACAAGTTAAACACAAACAATTGTATGTTTTAATGCACCAAACACTAGCAGAGCCCCGACTCACTCGTGTTAAGCTTGTTTACACCCCTACACACAAATAAAAAGAGAAAAAAAATCAAGATTTCTTACATGAAAATATCCGGAAAAGTAAAAAATCATGAGGCATAGCCCACTTAAAGTAATCCACTAGAAGTGTCCAAGTACAATGGTGCCTTATTCTCCTACAACTAGGAGAATAGTGTTACAAATTTATACCCAAAACTACAGTTATCTTTGTACAATGTAAAGAAAATACAATATGTTAATAACAACAATCGTATTTGACTACGGAAGTTGCAAGCATGAGTTGTCAGCGGCCGATTGTCATTGGTTGTGGCCAGTTACAACCGACGGTGGTCAGAAGTTATCACCATATATTCTCTTTAGAATAGACTGAAATTTCTCTTTTTGAGAGGGGCATTTTAGTTTGGGAAATAAATTTCCCAACAACTTGATCGGACACTCTATACTGATCCTCTTTGAGCATGGAGAGTTTTAATAATTTGAGAGTCTTAATGATATCAAAATTGAGTGTTTTTAGACTCTTTGTATTCCCTTCGTCAATATGTGGTGGTCGACGACGGTCCGAGGCTAACCGATGGCCATCACCGAGTTTACTTTTTAGAATAGGCCCTATAAATTCTCTTCCTGAGACAAGTATTTTAATATTTTGGGGAATAACTTCCTCATCAACCTGATCAAAATGTCTATATCGATCCTCCTTGATCATATGAGATTTTTAACAATTTGGGTGCCTTTTGTTAAAAATTTGGGTGCCTTAATGTCATCGAAATTGAGGGATCTCATACTCGTTGAATCTCCCTTGTCAAGATGCTCAATTTGACAATAAATATGTCAAATTTGAAGTTCATGACTATTCAATCAACAATTAGAAGCCTATAATTATTCTTCAACGACTTGATCTAAGTTTGATTGGCCTTGAATTGAACCAATTTTGACAACATTCAGTGTTATCTTATGGAGATGGTCAAATTGACTATAAACTTGTTGAGTCGGGGCCCTATATGACCTTGAATTTGAATTTGGTTGATCGTTTATCAGAAATGCATCAAGAATCGTGTTGGACGAAAATTTGTTGATAACACATCAAATAGTATTTTCACTTAGAATTTGAGTTGATTTAGTTGTTAATCTTATTTATCTTTGATTAGCACTATAGTCCTTAAATAGTTTTATATATGGCTCAACGAATATTATGTGGATTTTTAAGGAGAAACATAATTTAAGTGAAGTAATTATAAAGACCTTTTAGCAGTTCGATAAAGGTTATTTATATTCCTGCATTAATTGCACCATAAACTCTATAAATAAAGCCTCATCCCTCTCATGAAGGGGGATAGAGGGTGCATTTAGGGCAGCTTGTGCTTATCCAAATAAGCAGTTTATCCTGAAATGCGGCCCGCGAGTGCCCTGCGCGGTTCAACTTGCAGTATACGCGTAATGTAAAATCCCAACCGCGTCTTCAGATAAGTTGTCGAAAAATATTTTTCAAACGGTGAGACGGCGTTTTGAAAACGCCCCCTGCACTTATAAGCTGTCGCAAACGGGCTCGGAGTTTGAGGCTTGAAAAAGAGTTTGAAACTTTAAAGAGCTGAAGTCCAACATCACTCATGATGTCGTCTATCTCAACCAGCACCCGTCACCTACTTCCTGTCGGCCGACGCCAATTTCTATTAGCCGCCACCCGCTCCTTGCAACAAGTTCATCCGCACGTCGATGTCGTAATTCAAAAGATTTTATAACCCTTTTTCTCTTATGAGACAAGAGTATTTATAATCATCAACTTATAGTTAATATTTACAACAAGTTCAAGCATTGATTTTTATCTTTCTGGGTTTTACACGTAAAAACTTCAGGTAACTCTATTGGTTGCTTTTTTTCATCAAAGTACTAGTTGAACTCTCATGCAATGCAAATTTGATAATATATTAATCTAGTGCCTTGAGTTTTGTAGCACACATTAAGCTTAAAAAAATATTTATTTTTTATGATTATCTAAAAGTTATGCTAATTATGAGAAAATAATGATTTAGTTTTAAAATACTCACAAGCATTTGCATAAATACATACATATAATAGTTGATTTTTTTTCCAAATAGGGGTGTCAAAATTCCAGATAGGGATTGTCAAAATTCCAGATAGGGGTTGTTAAAATTTGACCCAACATGCTAACCCAGCCTTAACAACTAAAAAAAATCAGAGCTCAAGTTAAAAGTCTTAATTTGTTTAATTCTTAAACCAAAAATAACCCGTCAATCTTAAATTGATTCGAAATCGACCCATCAACTCTTATTTAACTTGAGATTGACTCGCCCAAATTATTATTATTACTTATGTTAAATGGGCTATACAGGTCGGGTTTGAGTTGTCCAGTTAAAAGCCAGTTGTGCTTGTGTTTGATTTTCTGATCGGTTTAACATTCAAATGGAGTTCAGGCCAAACAGTTTCGAATTGGATCAATTTCGAGTCAAGTCAACTTCATATCATGCCCAAATCCCACCTACTGACCGGAGTTGACATTCTAAATTCCAAACTATGCTCAATTCAAGTTCTAGATCTTATGCGGACTAGCTAAAACAGCCGGCTTGCCAAGCATGATGCTAGAGTCAAAGCCCTAATCATTTTTGGAACATCTGACCCTAATCTCTGCCGAAGCCCCACCTGGTTCTCCTTCAAGTTGAAGACGGAACAGAGGCTGAAATCCATCGTTTCAGCTAATTGATCGCAAAGGAGGCAGAGCAAAGGGCCAAGAGATGGCAAACCAAGGAGCAAAGAAGAGGAAGGAGGAAAACAGACAGCACATGGCCAATCTACAACGCCTCATCATCGCCTGTAACGTATGCATTCCTCAGCCCTAATTTTTATCCTTTCCGCATTCGATGAAATTCATGGCTTATCTTCCATTTAGTCTTATAAGATTTGTTTTTCTGATTCTGGTTTTTAGTTGTTTTAATGTTTGAGAATTACCGATTTCGATGCTTTAATTGATTGTGGATAGGCTAGCTAACTAAGCGAACTTATATGTATATTTTTTTCCTAGTGGAAATCGTGGGAAACGTGAACTCTATATGGACTGTTGTTAGCTTTTATCCATGAGCTATATCACGGGGAGGAATACAATATCCTCGGCATGATTTAAAAGATTACTGAGGTTATGACGTTTGTTTAGTGAGGATCTTCATTGAGTTGTCAATCATTACTGTTAATAACCTGTTAGGTTCTTTGGGATGAATGGCATTTGTTGCTGTCCGGCAACTCCAAGAAAACCCATGATTAAGAGGAGGAAGAGGTATTTCAGAGCATTTTTCATTGTATATCTAATACTCTGTAATAGGGATTGTATATTGAACTTAAGAGATATCATAAGAATCATTAAAGACCTATTAGACATTAATAACACTTAAACTTCCTATTAAACCTTATAATACACGTTGTAGGCATAGGACTACTAAGAAATGTTACAACCTATTAATTCAATCTAATAACTAGTTATACTTATTGACCCTAATAAGCTTTTTATTGACCCTAAGATCCCTTCAAAATTGGGTTTGCACTCAAGGTCGAATCATATAGCAAAATAGGATAAATTCAAGTGAGGAACCCATATAAAATCTTGAGTTTATGGCATGTTGTTGCAAGTGTTGGTCAAGGTGTAGAGGTGAACGACCATCAAGCCACAGTTCTGCGATTCACACGTGTCTGTGTAGGCAACAACCACTTCTCTAATTGTTTCGTTATGTCATGTAATGATTGCAATGTGATTGGGGTTGTCTTGGCTAGACATGAAGCATCTTCTGTAAAAATTGAAGGCAATTTAATCTCTTGTGGTGGAATAGGAGAGGATACTTGGATCACCTGTTGAATTAAGCAGGGAGATAGAAGAAGCTATTGGATTGTCGATTGAACCACTGGAGTTAGAGAGGACGTGTCAATGTTTCTCTGAACCAAACAAAGGGCTTGAGCAGGTCTTTTCTATTTGTTAAGAGCTTAAATGCATTGTAAAACTTTTGTTTTTTGTTAACACACTAAAAATTCATCTGCTATCGCTTGCATTAATTTGTTTTTTCTGATTTTTTATCGTTTATCTGCTAAATGGAGTGTCAAGGTCAAGCTATAGCGCTAAAAAGTTCATTCAATTTATTAAACTGTGTTCTGATGGCTTGAAAATTTGGTTTTTGCACCAAATTCATTTGTCATTGGCGTTAAGGGCCATTTCATCAGACATCTTTCTGCATTTTGAAACATATGAGGAGAAATCTAGGAAGGGAAAATTGTATTGAGGCAATAAATTTGGTGTGATATGGTGGAATACATCTGAATAAGGAGTGTGGATTTACCGATGGAGGCAAAGGATTGGTGAGATCTAGTTTGTAGCAGTGACGTCGGCATTTGTGACAACAATTCATAGTTTGTGTGGGCAGAGTTGCCAAATTCGAGCCTTGGTGAGTGGCTAGGAAGGTAAATCATCACCAAAATAGAGGACTAAGGCAGATCTAGGATGTGCAGGATGTAGGTTGGATCCAAAATTATTAGGGAAGATCTACAATGCAAAAGAAACAAGATCATGGCATGACAAACTACATTGCCTTAGAGTTGTCTATTGCGAGTAGCTAGCGAACATTGTGAGTGGAGGTCACATGATTGCATTATCCAAGCCAAAAAGATTGCATAATAGGATAGAGGTAGAGGATTGTGGAATGTGTAGCCTGGGATTGTGAAAGGAAAAACATGTCTATGACGTCACCATATGCGAGTGGAGGTGATGCTCCTTTTGTTGGATTTGGACAAAGATCACGAGCAAATGCATTGGTAGGCACAATTTGGCTTGATAGAGATGGATAGCTCAAATAATAGGATCTGTGGAGATCCATGCTGAGTTCGATGGGATAGGCGAATGCAGAGTGGATATAAGCTTTTGATATGATTTTACATCGGCAAACATAAATGCGCTTGTCATTTGAGTAATACAAGGAATCAAATCCAAAACCAATTTTACAAGGAATAAATGTGACTTTTTAAAGTAAAGCTAAGTAATAGCTAGAAAACCCAATTTTCTATTTAAAATAACACTTTATTGAAATTGTGTTTTAATTTCCTTTGGATTGACTAAATATCCAAAATTATTGTTGAGCTAGATGAGAAGGTTTTCATAAAAAACTATTGTTGTCAATTAGGAACAAATATAGTTTTTTAGTTTCTGTCGAAAGCAATTAAAAACCTAATTTATAAAGCATAATGTAATGTGTCTATGTACTTAGTAATTTAAAAAACAAAATTTAATTTCCCTTAAAGATTGTTAAGGTTTAAAAGCAATAGTTCAATTCTCCTAAATCCTTGTTATGATTTTCCTGATATTGAATTATACTCTGTCGAAATCTAAACTACATTAAAATTTAAACTGGAATTGTAGCCATCATTCATTTTAAATGAGTTTATATAATACACAAATAGGCATAAGAACTAAACTTGCGAGAAATCTTTTTTTACAAACACTCAGCTTCCATGTTACAAATCCAAAGAAAAGATTCTTAGCATAGCATGCTTGCTTTTATCACACAAACACTGTAAACATTTCATTTCAACCATATAACTAAGTGTTTACAAGAGATTAATAAGATAAAATTTGAAATAAAGAACCCGGTTTTTCTAAGGATGATTCAACCGCACTAGCCCTGGCTAGGGCTGTCAAAACGGCTCGTTGTTCGCATCCTGTTCACTTGTTTGCTATGTTAACGAGCTGAACACTAACAAAGATTTGTTCGTTCATATTTGACTCGTTTTGACTCGAAATACTACTTATCAATTGTATATATATATATATTATTTATTTATTGATGAGTACTATTTTAAAAAAAAAACTTAATTGACTACAAGACTATAAAGATTTACATTCAATTAAAATTATTAATTAATAAAATAGAATAAAAATTATTAAATTAGATTCAAATGATGTTTTAATATAAAGAATAATTTTTAAATCTTGCCCCAACTCTTAAAATCTTATAGCTACGTGATTAGTGTTGTCAAAATAATTATTTGTTCGTGAACAGTTTGTGTTTAGCTCGCTAAGCAAACGAGTCAAACTTGAGCATATTTTTTTAGCTTGAAATATAAACGGGCCGAACACGAGCTGAGTCTGGGCTTGCTCGTGTTTGGCTTGTTTACACCCCTAGCCTTGGCCGAGTTTTCCTTCTCCTTCCTTTTACTTCTTCTCTTGCTTAGTTAGACTAGGAATCAATATTTTCGCAATTCACTCACTCAAACACGCTCACATTCACTACTCACTCCCTACTCTCCTAGACTATTTTCTTGAGCCTTCCACTCCGGTCAACCGCCCTTCCCCCTAAAAAATTGAATTTGAGCATGCTTAGAAGTTCCCGTCTGGGCCGTCTTGCTGTAGCACTATGGAGATGACATTGCGGGGTTGGGAATGTGTTAAGGTGGCCAAGGTATGATGCTGTAGTGCCAAGTTCTCTTTCTTTTGGTTATTTTGTCTAGCGCTAATAACGCTACGACGCTCCGGAGAATGGCACTGAGGCGCTGGGTAGATAGCATTGAGGCGTGCTGGATTTATTGGTGTTGAGGCGCTGTCTTCTGATGTTGAGGCTCTAGGAAGTTGGCACTACTCAAACTCACGGGAAAAATTCTATTGAGAAAACCCATCACAATGCCTAGGAGCTAGGCCCTAGGCCCAGTATTGCGGTGCTCAAGTGAACTTCACCAATTCTTCCTGAAACTTTTTTATGGGTTTTCCCACACAAATACATACAAAATTATGCAATATATGAAGAGAAACATGTAATAAAGACAAGTATTTAGGTAAGTCTTTCGGTGTTTTCTCACAGCGCTATTGGTTTGCTGGATGCAGGAAATATAAGGGGAGGCTTTGCAGAGGGATGCATTAAAGGTGGGAGGTGAGATGAAGAGGAAGTGATGAAGACAACAATGGATATTTGTTTTTTGTTGGAATGAAGCTTTTCTTTTAGTTTTATGTCTGTGGTGACAATAAGAATTGCGGGAGTTTTAGACCAATGAAATTTGAGACCAAGATGGATTAGGAGGATATGTCTCAACAAGAGCATTAATTGTTACAAGCTTATTGGATCAAGGGCAAAAATAGGAGCTGCAGGCTGTTGGGATGTCCAAGAAATCACATGATTCAGAAGAGGAAGAAGAAACTTCAGTGCATACTTGATAGTACCCAATAGGAAGTATATATAGGGCTTACAACATATCATAAGAGTCATTAAAAACCTATACGTCACGAACTACTCTTCAATTACCTATTAAACCTTTTAATATCCATCATTGGCATATGACCACTAAGGCATGTTCTAACCTCTTAACTCTATCTAATGACCAACTATACTTATTGAACCTAACAAGTGCTTGTAGATTTTTTTTTTATAACAATTCTCCGTGGAATAATTTTGACACATTGCATTTTTTGAGGTACAGAAAAGAGTTGTAATATGAGGACTTGCTTGGTCTGGTTTGCATCGTGGAGTGAAGCAATTCTAAGAACTGGCTAGGAAAGGGAAGCTGCAAGAAATGGACATAAAGCATATACATTCTTTCCATATTTTTTAATGCTTAGAAATTTTGAAGGAATTGCAAAACGATAGCACAATCATTGTAGGATAAATATCATGTAGGTCCTCAAGGTTGAGGTTTGGATCAGGTGCATGTTTTTGAAAACTCTCCACTTAGATCAAACAGTCAAGATTCTTTTTTCAATGTCTTTTTGTTAAGAAATCCATGAATTGAGTAAAAACGACAAATTTACCCCAACATTTTTCCTTAACTTCCCATCTTTCGTTGAGAACCCTTTCTTTTTCTCCTCACATGTCCAGGATCCATGAAGAGAGAAAAGGGATGGGAGATGGCGGGTGCGGGGTTGGAATGGTGGCGTCTAATGTGCACATTGATTTTTTTTGAAATTTATCAATTGGAATTCCACAAAATGGATGTAATCTAAAACTAAATATCTTTAGTTATAAAAAATGTGTGCAGAAGTCAAATGTATATAATAAAAGGTGGAAATATCACACAAGGCTTACTTTAGGTGTATGACTTAAGTTGAAGCAAGTGGTTATGTAACTAAAGTCCACTGGAACGATTAACTCAAGTGTACAATCTAGGTTCTAATTCATGAAACCGAAGTCACCAAGCTTAGTTTAACACAAATGATATGGTGATGTATAAAATGCTTATACTAACCAAAGAGTGGTTAAGCATTATGATATGTCACTCTACAAGTCGAGCACAAGATCAATTTGTTATTTTCATGATGATGATGGTGATGATATATATACATAAACGAGTCAAGTGCAAGCAATGTCAGGTTACACAAGATTTTTATGGGTGAACACTCCTAGCCAACACTGTGTACTGTTGACCTCATTTTATGAGGTATTCCTTTCCTTTTCCTTAGATATACAGAGGACTGGATTGGGACCCACTATATTTAGGAATTCAAGTCATTTCTTCGCTCTTTGAAGTTTCATATGGACGGTTTCAAATCCTCAGCATTCGATTGAGTCGATTAAAGCCGGCGTATTGAAGCTCAAGTTGAGCTCTTATAGGGGTTTAAAAGCTATAAGCAGACCCCACTACGTACGACGTTTGACTTGTTGCCGGTAGTGCTATGCTTGACTTTGGTTTTTGCTTAGGCGAGGGTCGGTCAGTGTTTTACTTGTTAAACGATTCCGGTTGGATCAAAATAACTTCATTTAACACCCCGGATGATAAAACAGACCGCACCGTGCATCTGGAACGTCGACTTTAGTCAGGAAGGACATGTATATTAATAGGGTTTCGAATTGGGTTGAATTGTGCGTAAATTGGTGAATTTGAGTAAAATAATGTTGACCTCATTTTTAGTGAGGTCTTAGTCTTC
>NW_018164444.1:65697238-65697801 GCF_001263595.1 Phalaenopsis equestris | reverse complement strand
GCCGCCGGATGAACACCATCGTCGACGGCGAGCCGTCGCCTATGGTTCTCAAATCAAAGAAACGGAAACGCGCAGTGAGGAAAACAACTTCAAGCGCAGGTATCGCCCCCTGCCTCTTCAAGTACTGGCTGCAACGCTACTCTCTCTTTTCCATGTTCGATGCTGGAATCAGTATGGACGATGAAGCGTGGTTCTCTGTCACTCCTGAAGCCATTGCGGCCTCTCACGCCGCTCATGCTGCGTTCTCCAGTGCCGCAGTCGTAATCGACTGCTTCGCCGGTGTCGGCGGCAATGCTATCCAGTTCGCTGCTAGGTACGAGAGGAAGAATAGGATGTATAAACTTTAATTTGTTTGTTGTGAAAGTTTGTTTGGTGATTTGAATTAGTTGTTGATGGTTGGCGCATTCAGGGGATTTCGTGTTGTTGCTGTTGAGATTGATCCACGAAAGGTTGATTACGCTGTTAAGAATGCAAGAATCTATGGTGTGAAGGATAGGATTGAGTTTCTTGTTGGGGATTTCTTCAGCCTAGCACCTTTTCTGAAGGTAATTTTTTTTTTTTTT
>NW_018164444.1:65688617-65697138 GCF_001263595.1 Phalaenopsis equestris | reverse complement strand
AATCTAAAAAGAAACTTTAAGATATATTTAAGAGAGTAAGTGATCTTTAAATTTTACAAGTTTATAGTTAAATTGAGTCTCTCGAGGAAATGAATCTCAATTTTGATATCGTTAAGAAACATACATACTCATAAAATATTATTACATTTAAGCGATCATTTTCAATCATCTGATGGAGTGGTATGGATTCATGCAATATTTGCGGAGCATGCAACTCATAAAATCCATAAATATTCATATCTCTTCGTGAAGGGGGACCAAGTCCTAGAGGAAAAAGGTGAAAGAGCTCCAAGCTCTTAAGTGTTATTGAGCTTCATCACCATATGACCACCGTCGTTAGGCCACTGCTATACCCAGACCATGATTGCTTCACACCACCATCACCGAACTAACTCTACTCGGCCACTGCAACTTGGCCAACGCCGTCGCTGCTATCAAATCGCGATCGTTGCCACTAGTAAACTACTGTCGTTTGACTGTGATACTGTCGTCTGGCTGCTATCACTTTAAACCACTGCAGTCAGGTCACCGCTATTGTCTGACATCACTATCGGACCATTGTTGCCTAGCCATCATCGTCACCAAACCACCACCGTCACCAAACCACCACCAACTCAAACCATTGTTATTTGGCCATCACTGTTGTGTCATCTCTGTCACCAGTCTTCCATCATAGCAACTGGATCGTCACCACTTCCTTAACATCACTATTCTAGTGGGATAACTGTCACTTACGTAATATTGCTTCCTTCTAGTTAAGGGCCGGTAAAGTGTTGTAACCTATATTGACATGGCGAAACTATTTCAACTGGTTTAGGCCTTGTGGTTTTTACCCTTTTGAATTTTTCATGTAAAAACACCCATGTGATCCCTATATCAACCCTTCTTTTATTTGTGTTTGATTCTCGTGCAACGCTGAGATATTAATATAACTCTACCATTGTGAATTCTCTGGCACGCAACAATACTGGTTATGGTAGTGCCATTTATATCAAATGGGTCGGTGGCAAGACATTCTTCCACCCTCTCATTTTTAATCTAGAATTTATTTAAGCATATTTCCTTATTTGAATATTACTTTTCTTATGATTAGTATGTATGCCTAAAATTTGGCATATGACCTAGTTACCATGTGAATTACTTCCACATTCTTTCAAGTAAATAGCTCCTTTTACCACCATAATCAAAATATTATCCAGAAGTACTCTAAATCTCTTGATCTTGATATTTTTTAGTGAAAATTATAAACAATGTTTGTAACATTTTCATTTTTGGTCTAGAATATTTTCATTACTATAGTTTTATTTTCTTAATTTAAGCATTTTATGTGATGCTAAGGATATTAAAGATCAACTTTGAATACAACTAGCTCATATGAATGGTTAATATTAATTATTTATCCAAAAAAGAACATCATTTAAAATTTTTATATTTTAACATCAAAGGTAAAAATAATTTAAGTAACATTACAAATGTTATCTATTCAACCTCTTTTACTAACTCTGAAGATCATTCATGAGGCTACTAATTTTTTTTAACTAACTTTTATAATGTAATAATTGTACTTCTATTTCTCTTTTTAAATTTTACAAAATACTAATGAAGCTTCTATGTAGTTAACCTCAACTAGCATCTCATAAATTTTTTTAACCTCTTGATTAAAGACCATCAAGCAATCAAATTTGCTCATTATATTTCTAATAGAATTGGCTAGTATTTCCACCAGAACTAACATCAAGATCTCCTCATTTTAAGAATCTAGGGATCTCTCTTTTCTCTAAGATGTTATCTATGGATTAACTCTTCTATAAAAGTTTAGCATAGAAAATCATAAATATAAACTTGTTTCCTTAACAATAAGGCTTCAATTTTTTAAATTGATTTTATAGAACTATATACCTTATTAATTTTGATCTCTTCATAAGATAAAATGCATGATTAAAGAAGTTACTAATTGGTAGTCTTCTTTTTTTTTTTTTTTTTTTTTTTTTTTTTTTTTTTTTTTTTTTTTTTTTTTTTTTTTTTTTTTTTTTGGTGTTTTTTTAGTTTTTTTTTTTTTTTTTTTTTTTTTTTTTTTTTTTTATCGCTTGTTTATTGTGCCTAACAACTCGTTCTAACGGCTTACTTGCATAAACTGGCTCAATTTTTTTGTTAGGGAATGATGCCAACATCAACCTCTTTGATAGCCCTTGCTTTAATTGTTACACCTTATTGGATGCTTATGGTCCATTGTATTATTCTCTTGCCAACTTACCTAAAAACCACCCATTTCATTTATTTTGGTGGTCATTGATAATTGCCTCCACATGATAGCTCTCTATGACGTCTTATAAATGCATATTTATTTCATATATGCCAATTTATTAGAGGGTTGGTGAGAGGGGTTGGGGGATGAGGGGACAAAGTTCTTTGGAAGTAAACATCTCTTTTGTTTTCATCAGCTAATACAATTTTACCCTCTCATATTTGTGTATTGTCTCAACTTAGTTAAATATATTTTATTTAAGGAATATTTACATAGATCCGACTCAATTCTTATGTATTTACATATTTAACATCTTGATGCGTGTCGGAAGGCCCGCGAAGATAGAATAATTATTTAGCGTCTTAACGTTGCATGAAAATCCAACACATACTCGAATAAAAGAGAATTAAGCAGAATGAGACACCTCAATTTTTTACGTGTTAAATCTTATAGTAGAGACTGCACTATTTTTTAACTGAAATTGGAGTTCTAGATGATTTTTAATTGAAGGTTGAATATTTCGTGCTCAAAAAATTGCCTCATGTGACACGCCCCGGAGAGTCCTGCGGAATGAAGAAAATTTTTGTATGTCACAACTAATCTTCAATATTTTCATGCATGTCACCTTATAGATGTATGTAAATGTATATTTCAATTTTGTAAAGCTAAAATAGTGATATTTTTATATGTAATATAAAAGATTTGGATGGTATAATTGTAAAAAGTAAAGCTTGAGTGTAGATATGTAAAAGAATAAGAATTGGGTGGTATGTATGTAATGCCCTTTTATTTAAAGGACGATCTCAGATATCTCTAAATGCATTTGGATTGTCTCCCTTCAAAATCTTACAATTATTAAAATTTGATGACAAGAAAAATTCATCGTAACTTCAATGTTTTCCATGTTAAGAGCATATTTTAGGCTCATTCCATCGTTTTTCTTCATTTAATATAAAGCTGTTAAGATCTACATTGTCTAGTGGAAACCATTTTATTCTTGAATCAACTATCTTCCAAGTGCTTGGCTTCAACAATGGCATCTCCTCTCCTTAAATTCGGATTAGCCATTGGCATCTCCTCCCCTTAAATTTGGATTAGCCTTTCGGTACTCGAGCTGAAAGAAACAATACAATCCTTATTATTAAGTGTTCTAATGTTCGCCATATGACCTATTTTACAAATATATCAAGTAGATCCTGGATAAATGAGGGTGTTCTAGTGAGCTATAATATGATGATTTAGGACCAAGTGATTGCTAGTGCCTTTAGCTCCAAGCCCATTTTGTGGTTTCCAATTATTGCACTTGGTACTATGGAGAATTTGACTTATGACCATGCTTTTAAAAATGAGACCAAAGCGGCCGATTTGATCGTGAACCGGTCATTCAACCATGTCAGTCCAAGCTCAGAACAATTTTTGTATAGAACCGAGATTAAACTCGCCAGAAACAACAACTGAAGAACTTGTGAACCAGTTTAATTTTTAAGGAACTGGTCAGTTTAAACATTATTTAATGTCTTTTGATTCTAATTAGATGGACAATAATATGATATTTAAATTAAAAAAAAAGTTATATTATCATATCTTAATTTTTTTGTTTAGAATATTGTTCCAAATATTCAAAAAATAGTCTTAAATTAAAATATTATTTTTTGAATCGATAAAAATAATATTCATGTATCATTATTTTTTTTATTAAATTATATTAAAATAATTTAAATTTTTATTACGTCGTCCTATTCACCCTTTGGTTTAACCCCAGTTGAACCATTAAACCTAGAACATTTAGTTCTACTAGTTTAATATCCGGCCCAAATTTCACAATCTTGCTTATGATCTTTCAGGGTTATCATTGATTTATTTTAAAATGAATGTAATGCATAAAAACAAATAATTACATTTTATACGGCATTCATCCAAAGCAAATTAAACAATTTTAAAATTAATTTTCAACATGCATTGTCCAGCACCCATTGATGATGGGGCACCAATGACACCCACCAATATGATTCCTACATGCTGATTGGCTGTTATCCAACAACACAAGCTGTGCTGGAAAGCAAAACTAAAAAACAAAAAAAATAGAAAACCAAAAGCTATAATCAAGTCCCAAACCTAATAACAGATTGAATGTAGCAGAAATAGCCAGAAGCCAGCCGCATGTGAGATCTACCAACGAGCTATACGCGTCGCAACAAATATCTTAAAGCCTAGCGAACTTTGATCAGCATCATACTAACACTAATTGCAAGATCAGGCCCACCACCGCCATCGCTCCACTCAGCCATGCCCGCCTGCCTTCCTCCTGAAATAAGCCATCAAGTACATAATTAGACTTTCGTTGTGAGCATTTGAGGAGCTTAATTACAAATGGATCCATAATTTTCTCAATTGAGGGAATCTATATTTTTCTACTTTTATGTTCAGTCGTATGAGAAGTCAAATCCTGCAATTAGAGCATTATTCGAACCTAAAAAAGGAGAAATCTTAAGTTCATGGAAGGAATGAGTGGCAACTCATCAACTAGTTGTTGCTGGAGAACAGACACGTCGAAGGAGCGGCAACGTTTTGGATGGCTGGAGGAACAAAATGGGCGGAGAGCTAATTACAGGCGATGATACGATACCATTTCACATCACATAAAAATACTATTAATATTTATTCTTTTCAAATGAAGTTTTTTTTTTGTGCATATATTTTGATGTGATTATGATATTAAAATATTATATAATTAAATATCAAAATTTATGCGTTAGACATGTGAATGCATAAAATTTGAGTGGTACTTATTAAATAATGTTAACATTTCTAGCATTTGAACTGCATTTTAAAGCTCTATTAGTTGCTTTTGGATGGAAAACATTAGGATGTTTCTGCATAATTTAAATGTAATAATAAAATACTTGTTTTTAATGAGTTGTAATAATATTTGAAAAGACATATATATGCATACATATAAGAATATAAAATTGATATGTCATCAGCAAATTTTTGTGATCTAATATGAATCTAGAGGCATGACATGAATCTCAGAGCTTTTACTGAGGAAGAAATTTCCAAACTCAAATTAAATATAATTCAAAACTCAACCAACTTATAGTCAGACCGACAGACTCGACAAGAATGATTTAATGACACCAAAATTGACCCAATCAAAGTCAAATCAAGTCATTAAACTCGCTAATTAGAAGTTCAAATGGATTATAAAACATGACATGCTTATAGTTGAATCGAGCGACTCGACAAGACGAATCCAACGAGTCAAAAATTACTCAATTTTGACATCAACAAGAAACTAAAATGTCCACAAAAATATCGTCCAATCTTGAGAGACTTTCGGGGTCATCTGATGGAGTGGTTTAGATAATTTACTTATTTACAATGGATACTACTCTTAGATTTTATAAATAAAGCCCTACACTCGTAATGAAAGAAGACCGAAAGACCAATAACTAGAGCTAGACCAAGAACCAGAACGAGGAGCCGAAATCCAACGTTGTTCTGGATCAAAGAACCAACAAACACTTATCGCTTCTGCAGTTGCCTACCACCGCTCGTCGGTCGCTGTTGACCACTACTGACCACCTTTGTTCATTTTAGTAATGCTCTGTGTGGAATAACAACGTACGTTGTAGAATAACGAAACACCCTAAGGAGCAATGCGTCGTGTTAAACATTATGCAACGGCTGACCCCTAAGACGGTTTAACGACGCACCCCGAAGATAGTGCAATAATGAACCCGAAGACAATGTAATGACACATCCTGAAAACAATGCAACGACGCACACACCCTAAAAACAATTCAACGACGCAACCAGAATTCAGTACAATAGCACACCCGCATACGATGTAACAACATACTCCCAATAAGTGATCATGAGTAACGACGTATTGAGGATTCAACAATAAATCTCTTCAATAACGGCTTACGATCATTGTACTCAGAATATGATAACTTCATCTGAAGTCATGAAGTTCTCTCATCGCAGCTCACCATTATGACCTAAGTGACTAATTATGGCCTATGTAGTCTACTACTGATGCATTCTCAATTCCAACCTCTGTAGCCTACGAACGTTATTGCTGCTTAGCACTGCAACCCATGCGAACAACTACGACATATATGATCCACAACTTATGTTGCTTCCAACTTTCTCTTCTACGATTTACAGACATTATTATGGCTCATCACTACAGCCTATGTGATCAACTATGGCCTGAACTCATGCAAGTTCAGATCCCACCTTTGTGGTTTACATACGCTATTGTGACTCACGATTACGACTTACATGACCAACCAGGACCTACATGGCCTACAACTCACTCAGCTCCCAACTCCGGCATATGTGACCTACATATGTTATTACAACTCACTAATGCGGCCCATGTAACTAACTACGACTTACATGGTTCATAGCTAATACAGCTCCTAACTCTGGACTCTATAGCCTACAAACATTATTACAACTCATCACTACGACTTAGACGATCACAACTCATGTAACTCCTAACTCCAGACTTTGTGGCCTATTGATGTTATTGCAACTCATTGTTATGGGCTTACGTGGCTCACAACTTCTGTAGCTCCCCACTACAACTTCTTTGGCTAACTGACGCTCCTGAAGTAATCATCTATCACGACTTTCAACAACTGACTTTACAGCAAGTTGAAGCTACTCCTACAATTTACAACATTTATGATAGATATTGTTTTCATAAAAATCAACTATGGTCTTCTGCGATCTATTCCACGGCACATACAGTTCATAACTCTAGACTCTATGGCCTACAAACGTTATTACAGCTCATCACTACGATTTGGACGACTCACAGCTCATGCAGCTCCCAACTCCAAACTCTGTGGCTTATTGATGTTATCGCAGCTCACCGTTATGGGCTTACATGGCTCACAACACCTGTAGCTCCCCATTACAACTTTTTTGGTTAACTGACGCTCCTGAAGCAACCATCTGTCACGACTTTCAACTAATGCCTTTACATCAAGTTTAAACTACTCTTACCGTTTACAATATTCATGACAGACTACTGCTTTCATAAAAATCGACTATGGCCTTTGCGGCCCATTAAAATTATTATTGTTGAACTATCGTTGTACATCAAAACTATAATTTAATATTTTCTAATTCAATATGAGCGAGTTTATGTACTTACAATTAAATAGTGTATTATTTTAAATGGACTAGGCCCCGCGGTTTTTTTTTATTTCTAGATTTTTCCACTTAAAAATTCAACATGACTCCTATTTTATCTCTTTTATACTAGTGTTATCCAACAAAATGACACAATTTAGAAACTAATTTTTCAAATCAAATTTCCTAAATTCAAGCCATCAAATAAGCCACTAAATCTGTTCATTCAAATACAACTAGATTTTGTTTATTTATTTATTTCTTTTTCAGATTCTTGTCATATAGTTTATGTTCTGCATATTTAATTATTATTTTTATTATTTTGTGGTCAAATTGAAGACAAGTCCTTATCAAGCACTTACAGCCATAGGAGCAATCATTCAAAAAATTTTATTCTTTTAAGGATAATTAAATTTGGCCCACTATCTCTTAAAATTAGTCAATAAAATTCTATTTCAGACGGACTATGCCTCATCCAAGTGGGCATATGATATGATAATTAAATGTTAAACAGGTTATGGGAGCTATTACGAGAGAAAGCAATTTTCTAACAGACATCATAGGCAGTTAGATCAGATAGAAAATACAATTTTCAACAGCAATTTTTTGAGAACTTAACAAAAATACAGAGGAAAAATTATAATGCCGCACTGCCGTCCCAAACATACTCGAAGTTAAATTTTATCTTATCAACAGAATAAGATAAATTGAAAAATAACATTAAGATTAGCATGGTCGAAATAAGGAACAAATTAGACACTATCTGGATTGTATTATATTTTTTAAGAAAATAAATTAAATAATGATCAAAATAATTAATAATTTATTCCTAATAACACCATTTTCCAATAAAACTAACATTAAATCAAGGAGGATTATATAAATAACACAGATCAAAACATTAAAATTTACATATTTAGTATCTAAATTTTATTATTTATATCACCAAGCACTAATAATTCTGCCAACGAATCTCATCAGAAAAAGCCATCAACTATAAGATGAGAAACGAAAAAGGCCCGTAAGTGCAGAAGTGACCCACTATGACTATAAACTATACAAAGGTGTAAATGAATAGAATTCGAGTTGACATGTAATCTTATTGGGCTCATATATATATATATA
>NW_018164444.1:65676696-65688599 GCF_001263595.1 Phalaenopsis equestris | reverse complement strand
TCTTATATATATATATATATATATATATATTAAAAAAATCTGGAGATTTTAGCTTACCACGGCAGAGTACACAGTGTAGTAAATGCCAGGAGAAGCAGAGTCGACCAACGGCGAGCTCTCATCTCCGCCGCCATTGCCGCCATCACCGCCATCGCCGCTCGTCGTCGAATTAAGACCCGGCACTGTAACACCAATGTTATAAGCCAGAGTGCCATCGGGCTTAAACAGCCCGTAATGACGCTCGGACGATGGCCCGGGCTTCATATTCTCATTAAAAAGAGCGAACACATACACCTGAAGCGGCGATCTGGGCTGCATCGGCGTCCCTTTCCCCTCCGCCACCATCTTCATCAAATTCCCATTATACCTCCGGGCATTCTCCAGCGTCGCCCCCACCTCATCTTCATCCCCCGCCGACGGCCACCCTGTCTCCGATACCCTTACCTCCACCGTCTTCTCCCCACCCGCAGCTGCAATTGCGGTCACGACTGCATCCACCTGCGCGTGCAGCATGTTCCTGTACCTTAGCCCTGTCCCCGAATCAACCACGCCGGCGCTTGGTTGGAATAGGACGTAATCAAGCGAAACCCGCTTGGGATCAGCTTTGTACGCAAAGAATGGGTAGGCATTGATCAGAAAAGGGGATCCGGTTTTATTGAGGAAATTGATGAGGGGGGAGATGTAAGGAAGGAGATCCCGTCGGAATCTGCCTGCGGAAGGGGGGTAGGAGGTGGAGAGGATGGTGAGGGAGTGTGCGGTGGTGACGGCGACCTGGCGATCGAGGTTGAGGGTGACGAGTGCTGAATGGACAGACTGGATCGCGGGAATGAGGCTTTGAATGAGGAGGGTGTTGTTACTGGAGAGGATTTCGTTGCCGATGGTGACGGCGGTGATTTTTGTGCGGGGAATGTGGGTTTGGAGGTTGGATTTCACCCATGAGAGGGCAGCCGCGGGGTCGCGGAGTTTAGGAACCAGTTGGTCAGGAAGACCGACGATAAACTCTATGTCGGTGCCGGCGAATGCGCGGAGGACGGTGGGATCGGTGTCGTAGAGCTTCAGGCGGCCGGCGCCGACGGAGCGGATGAGGGGGAGTACTTCATCAGGAGATGGGAGGTTGTTCGCTACTTGGCCGTAGTTTACGCCGATAACCGGCGAGGAAACAGGGGAGGAGGAGGAGGGGGAGGAGGAAATGGTTGGGAGAAGCGAGAAGAGTAATAGTTGAACAGGGATAAGTGGCTGGAAGGCCATTGTTGAGGAAGAGGAAAGTCGAGAGTAGAGGGAGGTGAAGGGAACAAAGGTTCTGCAGAGAGCGGAGTGCAGGGCAAGAAAAGGTTTGTGAGACTTTATGTAGGGAGGAGCGATAGGGGAGATCCGGCCGTCGATTTTGACGAGAGGGAAGATAGTCGATACTCAGAGGATCGCCGAGCAGCTGAAATTTAAAAACAAAATAGTAATGATAGAGTGCCCCAAATTTCCGGAAGGATCATAACGCTCATTTGGGGTGGGAGCCGAACTTAGTGGAAGGTTGTTTATATGAATGTTTATTCGATATGTACTTAAATGTACATTTTTTTGGTAGTGTTATAGCAATTAATAATAGTTACTGTGCTCAATCTCATTTATCAAAGGCATATTTAAGCTCAGCTCAATAAATGGATCTTATTGAGTTTAATTAATAAATTTTTAATTTAACATGATTTAACATTTTCAAAAATTTATTGTTATTTTCTTAAAAAGTAATTTTAAATTACTTCCTGTAGCACTGAATTGGTTAAAGCTCAACAGTTTAATTCAATTATTTACAATATATAAAAAGTACCCATCTTAAGCATCATAATAATGTAGAGATAAATACTCAAATAAAAGACAGAATTTTAAATAATCGTGTATCTATCTTGATAGAGCTTTATATCAAGACTTATATTGAGTACTGCATCAGGTCTTATATTAAACCATGATCTAGCTTCTTAACAAACTTATTCATGGGTGTATACTAAAAAGCAGTCTTCATAGTTCAAAGTTTACAAGTAATATGCCTCATGAGCCTGGATCAACCTAAAAACTCGGAAGACACGATTTTCGTCGAAATGACTTGTTAGGGGAACCCGCCAACCCAACTCGCTAATATGATAATTGTCATGCACTAACTGTCAAGCTGACCTACCGAATTATTTTGGCGAACTAGCTTGTCGAACTGGTTGAACCCTTCCGTCTAACAAACTCATCAATCAAACAAGCTCGCCTCCTCAGTGATCTTCATAATTATAAGAATACAAAAGTCAAAGACTGACACAAAATGATCGACTTATGTCATCCTCATTTATAAGTTGTCTGACATGCATATCATTGTCCTTTCATCAAGTTACTGCGAATAAAATCTTATACGACACAACTTACACTTTCATGTTTTTCTTGTACATATATAAAGGGAGAGACAAACTAGATGATGAGCTCTGAGACTTTTTGGGGAACATAGTGTCATGACACCAACGAAACCCTTCAAGTCCTCTCTTGTTGCTAAGTCATTTCCTCAGCTCCTTTGAAGGGGAACCAGAGGGCAGAATGTATAGTCCAAGCATGGAGAATACATCCACACTTTCTCCCACCTTCCTTACATAGGTCTCTCCTGTGTTGTATAAACTCATGAATATTATAGGATCTTACGTCCTAAGATTTAGTAAACGTGTAATTTATACTTAAACTCACCCAGAATATCTTCCAAAGCAAGAAGGAAACAAAGGAGTACAATGGATTATACTAAAGAATTTGTAACGCAATAAATCAATCAATTGAAGATACAAATGATGAAGGCAATGTAAGAAACAAGAAAAGAAACTTTTAAATATGGACCAAAGGCTCATCCTAAAAAACATACCGGATCACTAAGTTTGGTGGCTCGCAGACAAAACACACCAAGGAAGGATCTACCAAGAGCATGACATAGAAAGGCCCTTGCACCACGGCTAGAAGAAGATTGAGAAGAAGGAAATGAACATGAAACTTACGTCCTAGATGAGAAATTTTCCTAATCCTTGGACGAAGGAACTAGAAAAATGAGCAGAAGGCAAATGTCATTGAAGAATACATTCTCAAAAGATATTACAGAAGCCATAACACCAAAGAAATTTAAGATTCCATCTTTGGAATCTTTCAAAGGAAATTCGGACATTGTTGACTCTGTAGCTTGTTTATAGCCAGTTGTGTGTTTTTTAAGGGAAAATGATGCTTTGAAATGTTGTTTATTCTTTATGATATCAAATGAATCAACTTTACGCTTTGTGGGAGTCATTACTTACTTTGGAGAGTTCAAACGAATGTTCATAACATAAATTTCAAGTGCACAAAAACCGTTGAAGAGCTCCCATTTGATGATTACTCTACCTTTGACCAGAGAGAAGGAGAGAATCAGTACACATCATCAGTTGACTTTATTATCTTAGATGCACTGAACACATACAATGCTATTATTAGAATATTGGTGTTAAATATCTTCAAAATGACAACTCTTACCTTCCAAGTTGCAGTAAAATTTCTTGGTGGAAGACTTATCATCGCTAAGGAAACTTACTTCAAATCAGAACCTATTATCTATGAACTATAGAGAATGTGCACAAACATCTCCTCCGGCGCAACACAAATAATGGTATGTATTGGATTATACTAAAGCCACAGAGCAAGTGCTAGCTTTGGAAGAAGAACTACACAGAACTTTCTAGATCAGTTCGGATTTACCCTTAAACATCGAGATCAATTGTTGTCATTCTTAAGGAAGCATTGCATCGTGTTTGCATATACTACCAACAAAATGTCAAGGGTAGACGTTGACGTTGCTTGTCACATATTGAATGCGAAGCTAGAAGCAAAATCCATCAAGTAAAAAATGAGGGTTGTGGCGGGCACGTTAGCCCAACCAATTAGGCAAGAAGTCGAGAAGTTGTTGGATACCAGCTTCATTTGGGAGAAAAATTATCTTAAATACCTAGCCAATGTGGTGAGGTGTGAAAAGTAAATATTAAGTGGAAGATGTGTGTCAAGTTCCCTAACCTCACTTGATGTGCTCAATAGACATTCATCCATTGTTGAGAATTGATGATGTGTCTGTTGACTCTATTGTGAGACATTCAATCATTAGTTTTTTGGATGCATTCTCAGGCTACCATCAAATCAAAATGCACCTGATTGATGCAGAAAAATTTGCCTTCTTTACTAGTTAGGAGTTTACTGCTATGATAAAATTCATTTTGGTCTAAAAAATATTGGATGAACCTACCAAGGGCTGATGGATGTATGTTTTTTCAAATAAAAAAATGTTAAAATAAATATTGATGATCTCTTAATAAAATGCAAGTCACTTGAGCAACACATGCTAGACTTGGAGGAAATATTTGCAAATTTGAGAAAGTTCAACTTAAAACTCAATCATCTAAATTATAATTTCAGAGCGAGCTCAAGTGAGTTTTTGGGATATCTACTCAAGCTCAGAAGAATAAACCTAAGTTTGAGAAGATACATGTCATATTAGACATGTCACCTAAAAAAAATCTCAAGGAGATGAAAACATTAACTAAATGAATTGCAGGTCTCAAACAGTTCATATCGAAGTCATGGGATTGATGCTCCGCATTCTTCAAAAACATGAAAAACTTCAATTCATTTGTTTGCACTGTAGCTAACTTTAAATGGTTAAACCAGCTTAACTTGCATATGAGTTTTTAATGCTTCTCATGACCTTGGAAGAGACTAAGGAGGATTTGTAGCTAGTTGTTAACATTAGTTTGAAATTTTATTGGAAGATTATCAAGGATTCATATGATCCAAATTAAAGGGGAATTCTTATAACTTGACTCTCCACTAAGGATTCTATTGTTTTAATAAAAATTTAAAATAATCACTTAAAAACTCCTAGAAATTAACTCTTCAAACTAGAGTTAGGACTAGTAAACTTAAATATTCACTTATTGTGGAAACTAAAAAGTTCCCTAAATGATTGATACACACACTCAAATTCATATATTACTTGAGTGACACATATATTTACATGGTTGATGTCTGCTTCACAACATTGTGACATCACTAAGTACTAACAAATATAGAAAGATAAAGCAAAACGAACGACGAAGAAAATGATCAATCGATAAGTTTTCCTTCATGTATTTGTCACATTACAACAAGTATACAAGATGAAAGATAAGACACAGAAATTGTTAGATATATAAAAAATGAAGATTTTTTTCTCTCACATCATCCAAACTAATCTTACCAAAGTGGGGGAGATGTTGCAATACCAACCTACTGTCATACATGAACCACATGACCTATTCAGCTCAAGATGTGGCTGGAGAAAGGCAAGCATGATCTTTAACCCTTCCAAACTTCATCGACTTTTCCTAAAAGTCTTTAAATTTTCTTCTAATAATGCTTCAAGCACAACTATCAACTTCTGGGATCTTATATCAACGGATGCCTCCAACATTGTTTGCAACTTATCAATACATTCCTTAAATTTAAAGTTAGAAAATTTTTCTATTGCAGCAAGATTGGAATTACAGTTTTGGAATTCCAAAGGCCTTCTTCTACAATTTCCAATTATTCCCTCAGATAGCCCCAATATTCTTAGTGGTCTATTTCTTGAACATTTAAATAATCCTTAAACAGATCTGCATGCTCTTGCCTTCATTCAGTGGGCATTGATAATCCCTCAATAACTAGAGAGATGTAAGTCACGGTTGACACCTGTGGCAACGTCTTACTGATAGTCTCTTGTCCTAAATCCCCAATCCCTTATTCGCACTGAATCTCGACAAGCAAAAAAAATGAATTCACTAGTCTTATTAGTAAAAATTATGTTACCTCACAAAGTCAAGTCAACGAAAGATTGCTCGAAAGACTTCAGTTCAACCCAATCATCATTAATTTTGGGTAAAACATTGAGAGAGGTTGCCTGACTGGCTCAAAGATCAACTACATATCTGTGTTTGAATGTAACATGAGAAAATTATTATAATATTGATGAATCTTCAAACTTTATCTCTTCTTAGGAAAAGAATTATATTATCCTCATCACCCATGTTGTGTTTAGGAAGCACCGTCCCACCTCTCCTTCAGCCCATCATATATGTCAAAAGTTTGATCTTCATTAGGATCATTTAGATCAATGGAGACAACTCCTAACAATCACGTTACTTCATAAATTCAAGTCAATGAAAGAATGTTCGAAAGACTTTTGTCCAGCCCAATCATCATTAATTTTGGGTAAATCTTAGAGAGGTCACCTGACCAGCTCAAAGATCAACTATAATATCTGCATTTGAATGTAACATGAGAAAATTATTATAAGATTATTGAATATTCAAACTTTATCTCTTCTTTGGAAATGGATTATATTATCCTTATCACCCGTGTTGATTTAAAAAGCACCATCCCATGTCTCCTTCAGCCCATCGTATATGTCAAAAGTTTGCTCTTCATTAGGAACATTTAGATCAATGGAGATGCCTCCTAACAATCTAGCTTCGGGCTGGGGCACTGTCGCTATTTCAACTATAGCAACCTTCCTCACCTCGTTCAGAGGAGTCCAAGATACTAGCAACTTTGGAAAGAGATCTCAAAGATTTACTTTCCTCAATTATTTCTCCCTCCTTGAGTGATCTACTCCTATTTCAAACCTCCTCTTCTCGGAAGGCTATATCTTTTCTCTTACAAAGGGTGTGTGTCAACAATGCTTCTCCCAAAACTTCACCTTAGTCCTAGAAATATCTCTCACTCAGGAATATCGACTGACAAATCTCTTGAAGCAAAGGGAAGAAAAAAAAATTCTTGCATAAGGAGTTTGCAACCTCTACGCATTGTCTTATACATCCAACAGCTTTATCTCTGCTCAAGGGCTCAAAAGACTATTTCCTGAAGAAGAGTTAAGGACCCCATAAGAATGACAGTCTAAGCTCAGAAGTAAGAGGAAAAAGATAACTCTTTGTAGGAGAACTGCAACCCCTTAAAAATGATTCAAAACTCAATTAGAGGTGCACCCAAATCCGCTCAATTAAGGATCAGAATGTAAACATAAATTAATTTGGAGCATATTTCAATATCACATCAAGTATGTTAGTGCTATCCAGCGATCTAGCTCCCGACATACGCCAACAGCTCATGTGCCAATACATCTTGCCACTAACGTCAGTAAGCAATGATGTAAAAAATAAATTCATTTCATTCTCTCGTTGTTATTGCATCAATTTGTCAAAGGAATAAAAGAATCGGGGAACTATGTGTATTAAAAGCAGCCCTCATTTGTCAGAGTTCGCACTCAACAAGCCTCATAGGCCTAGATTGGCCCAACTATCCAAAAGATAATATTTTCATTGGAGTAATTTGTTAGGGGAGCCTATCAATCCAACTTGTTGACATGCCAGTTGCCTTGCACTTACTGTCGAGTTGACCTACTGGACTATCTCGACATACTAACTTGTTGAACTATGCAAACCCTTCCATTTGACAAAATCATTAATTAAACAAGCTCATCTCATGGACGATCCTCGTAACTATAAGAGAACAAAAATCAAAGATTGACATATGTCGCATCTTCATTTATATGTCACCTAACACACATGTCACAGTTCTTTCATATGTCACAACAAACTGACTTTTAAATGACACGAATTCTATTTTAATATTTTTCTTGTACATATATATAAAGGAAGAGAGAGAGAGACTAGAAGAGCAGCTTCAAGGCATTTCATGGGACCTTGAGTCGTGACTCTGACTTAACCCTTTATGGTCCTCTATTTCTCCAAGGTCATCTCCTATGCTCAACCAGAGGGGAATCGGTGGGCACAACATATAGTCTGTGCAGAGAATACATCCATCATCTTCTCTCACTTTCTTTACACCGGTCTCTTCCTGGTTGTATTAATTCACAGATATTACATTGGTCTCTCCCTTGTCGATTACTTGATTCATTTGTAGGTCTAACATACTGCATCATAAATCAGTAAGAAAAAAAAAGTGTGATATTCTAGTATAATTTTGAACAGTATAATTTTTAGAATTAATAAATTATTATTAAAATTAATGCTATATAGAAAAAATTTATACTATTTTTATCTTAAACTGAATTTTAAATTTTTTTTCACGGAAAAAATAATTATATCAAAATTTTTAATTAATTTTTTTATTTATTTAGCAACTCAATATACAGTTAAGAAAAGTAAGATTTTATTAATTATGTACAGGTATTTTGTGACTTTAAACAAAGATAATTAGTGAAGACATAATTTTTGTAATTTGAAAGGCGATTACATTTCCTCACCACCTAATTAATTATTATGATTTCCTTCTCAACAAAATTTATTTTTTAAATTTGCTAATCTAACCCTTTTTACCGGATCTCAATAGTTAGATGCACGTAAAAGTAAAAAATAATTTCATTTTAAGTATCAATTTATTTAATAAGTGTATAATTAGTCAATAATATAAGAGGTTTTAGAAATATATAAGCTATATTATAAATTGTTGTTGTATGGCTTGCAAAGTTAAAAGGTCAAATTTTCATATACATTTTAATAATTACATCTAAAAGCTTCGAAAATTATTGCAAAAATCATAGGCTTTAATTTCTATAAATTTATAATTGATATCATGTGTTTTAACAAATTTATCAAGAGAAAAATTTTATGAACTTGAATATAATAAAGATTTGATATATGTAAGAGCAATTAAATCTCTTTGATTTTTTTTTTTTTTAATTTTCAAGAAATGATCTTCAAAAGTTCTCATTTTACTTTTTTAATTTTCAAGAAATGATCTTCAAAAGTTCTCATTTTACTTTCAATCAATATGCTACTTATATGAGTGCATAACATAATTTTGCATCCACAATGTGTAATTTGCACATAATGGTAATTACTTATAGGAGCAGTAATTTTAATCATTTAGTCACTAGCTTAATGAATTATCTCATAAGCATATCAAGGAGTTGAACCGACATTATTTTTTAGAGTGTGCAAAATCACCAAATGCCTAATTTTTTTAAGTAGGTAATTTTAATCACTTAGTCACTAGCTTAATGAATTATCTCATAAGCATGTCAAGGAGCTGAGCCGACATTATTTTTTAGAATGTGCAAAATCACCAAATGCCTAATTTTTTTAAGTATTGGGCAAAGAAACATATCAAGGCAAGAAAAATTACTAGATCACCTAAACTACACAAGAAAGAAAAAAATAAATTATATAATTTATACCCAAAAATACTACGTTTTAGGGGGGCAATTGTCTTCTGAACATAACCTGATTTCACCCCTACAAGCACCTATTACCCTCCCCAAACTCATATAACCAAGATGAATTTTAATCTTCCTTAGATTTGCAACTAAGGCGAAATGGTAATAATATTTTAGCATATATTTTAAGAAACTAAGGTGAAATGGTAATAATATTTTAGCATATATTTTAAGAAATAAAGAATTTATGAACATGCTTATGATGTTATGGGACTCCTAGTTTATTTGTGATTTTATAATGATAAATCTTTGGTCATTCAATTGTTTGCCAAATATTATGTCTATATATAAATATGAATATATAGATAGATAATTCAAAAAGTAGCTAAATCATGATGAATGCCTTATTTTGTAGATTTGGTAAGTTGGGGTTTGACTCAAGCGGGGCATGCAAAACGCTAAAAACGGCTAGATTAGGTGTGTTGACTTAGATTATTGATTATAAATTTGAGTGAGATAGATTTGCTAATAACTCAAAGATGTTGTACACAAGTAAGAAAATAACTAAAATTTCCATTTATATGTATTAAAAATATAGTTAATTAGAAAATTATTGCATATCATTATATAAAAAAAATTATAAGATTTATATAGTTAATATTATTAGTGATCGCGTGCTTATGCTATTCATTGTTATGATTTTAGTCGTTCGTATGATGAGATTTATGTTATGTCATATTAAAATATGTACTAGTCACTAGTATTTAAGAGTATGCATTTTATTATTTTACGTACAAAGTTAAAATGTGTTGCAGCAAAAACTAAATTATTTAAGAAGAGAGAGCATTTGATATTGCGCTAGAAATACAAATATCTTATAATAATGTAACATTTTATCTTCTTATTTATGAAATTTTAAAAGTAACACATTCTAATATAATATAGCATGGTGGGATGTATGGCCTTGATGTCCAGCCCGGGCATGATGCATAAAATTGGGTCTCTTTCACATCATATAAATCTTAACGAAGCCAATTCTAAAGGCAATCAATCATGAGACAAGAGGTAAAGGAGATTGTGTGATCAATATTGAGAGTTCTCATAATAACGCACTTTAAATTGTAGCTCTAATATTTAGGATGAAATGAAGAAGATGAGAACATGTGTTTTGATTGATTTTTTTATCGTTATATAATTTATATGACTTGTTTCTTAACATTGACATATATGCATGTCAGTCATTGTAGTACGCCCACAGGTGTTAGAACTTGTCTGTTCTTAAAGCATTTACTACCAACTGACAATCATAATCAGTCATAAAATCAATCTGAGCTATAGATCAATACTGTTGTACGATATAAATTGTCTGGTAGTCTCCACTTTGTTGCAATGTTTGCCAAATAGCCCTCATGTGATCGTTCATATAGTCAGAAAGGAGGATAATTATTTTAGTGTTGGAGGACTATCTTTCAAGATGATGAAATATAATTATTAGTTATATTTTTATCTTTAATGATTGGATGACTTCACATTTCTTTTGGCTATTATGTATCTTCTTACTGTTTTGTAGAAATTTTTATTATGAAAATAATTTTGTTTTAATCTGATTTGCTGAATTATGACAGCCCTTAGAAAATATTATTTATTTTTTTTTCAAAGACTATCTATATATATATATATATAACCCAAATTTGCTCCTGTACCTTGCTAGTTTAGTACTACTCGTCAGTCTTCTGCTAATTATGGTTCAACGAGAATTGGATTCAAGAGCTTCGTCAGTCTATATGTGAGCATTATGCTGCGAGTTTTGCAGGAGCATGAAAACATGTAGCAGGTGTTCTTCAGACTCACGTATGCAGCACAGTTAAGAAAGAAATTTTTTTTCTAAATTAATGGAAGAAAAATTTTATTGGTGAATATTATTTCTTAAAAAGTCATAATTTATAAATCATTAACAAATTTCCATCAACCGATAAGAATCTTGAGGTATTGCACCAATCTTGAGATAATTTTTTAACATGAAATACTAATAGATATTCATAACTCCAATTTCAACAAACTTACAATCAATCTAAATGACTTGACGAGACGAGTGGTCTAATTATACCAAAATTGCTCCAACCAGAGTCAATCCAAACCACAAATCAAACAATTAAACCATTTTCAGAAGCTTTTCAGATATGATTGGAAGGTCGAACAAATTCCGAATCTCGCAAGTCTATGGTCAAATCAACATCTTGACAAGACGAATCCAACGAGGTTAAGATCGCTCAATTCTAACATATTAAGACATTCAAATGTTCATTAAATACAGTTCAATAAAGGAGATCTTTTGGGGGAGTCCAATCATACTGGTTCTGATTCCTTCCTTATTTATAACTTGGACTTTATAAATAGTGTCATACCCAACTTTTGAGATGGGGACGAGATACTGAGTAAGAGGAAGGCAAGAGCCTGGAAAAAATGGAACTGAAGTCCTAGATGTTGCACCGACGATCCGACGAACATCTTCTGCTCTCGTAGC
Source organism: Phalaenopsis equestris (assembly GCF_001263595.1). Lineage (NCBI taxonomy): Eukaryota > Viridiplantae > Streptophyta > Magnoliopsida > Asparagales > Orchidaceae > Phalaenopsis > Phalaenopsis equestris. The sequence continues at coordinate 65,676,858 of NW_018164444.1, read as the reverse complement.
CGCCAAACACCATCAACCCCTCCTCATCGGCCGTCGTTGACCATCATTCGTTCCATGCTCCTGTGACCATCAACCAATGTCGATCACCACTGCCAGCTGTCGTCAGCCATCTTCGCCTCTCCTAACAACGAAGCAACGTGGAAAGCAACAACTGACGTCGTG
>NW_018164444.1:65673914-65676686 GCF_001263595.1 Phalaenopsis equestris | reverse complement strand
AGCACCACCTGCCGTGGTGTAGTCACAAAACAACCTACAAAACGACCCGTCATCCCATAAAGTCATGTTGACCCCCATAGACGTTGCATGCACTGAATCTCCAACAGTCACTCCCCACTGCGAATGCTCCCTACCATTGGAAGATTTCTTTCAAGCACTGACGTTGTAACTTGAGAAAGCGTGTGAGCATTTTTTGGTCTGTGGGATCAATCATGGTGGAATATTTCAACCATACCGAGCCTCGTGATTTTTTTTTTCAGATTTTTTTCTTAAAAAATTATGATGTCAATAATTTTTTTACAAAAATAATGATTCGTTACTCCGCCGCCACAAATTTTTTTTCACTCATCAATAATAAAATGAAATTATATATTTTATGATTCATCACATAACATTGTTTCAAAAAATATCGAGCATTATTCTCTTGAACAGCAATATTCTCTTCCACCTATTAAACAAGCAAATATAATAAAATTGAGAGATGTATAATTTTTAAGTGATATATATTTTAGTGTTTTACTTTAACGAAGCTTTAATTCTCAGTCGTACGCGAGACACGAGAAATATGTCATTATGGACAAAAAAACTTTATGTTCATCATTTGGATTCGGACGTAGCATTTTCTCCAAACTTAGAGAGGTTTTTTGGAATCGAAAAAATTATTAGGAGCAGATAGGAGATACATTTAATTGATTATCAACATGTGGGAATCCAACCAATAATGTAACCACTATTTGGAGCTTTTAGGCCAACCTCTTGTGCGGCATCACTCACCTCTACAAGACTGCAACCGCTGATCCACAATTATATTAATTAGTAATAAACTCAACAAATATGCTCAAAAGATGGATAAATGAGTCCATTGAAACGGAATCATATCACGCTTCCTTAAGGTCTATATGTGAATTCCTTGATCTCTCGTCTTCAGAGTGCCGTGAAATTTTCCATATAAAGAAGTCCCATTTTTTTTTGTTTTAAAATTAATTTTTCATTATTACGTGCATAGAACACGGGAGTTCATCATATTAGTATTTCCGAAAAATTTCACGGGCAAACAAATAGATAAAGAATACAAAAATAGCCTAAGGGTCTGTTTGGGGCAGCTGCAGCTTATTGAATAATCGGCTGATAAGCTGATTAAAAATAATTTGTCGATAAGTTAGGAGCGGTGACTATTACAAATTTTTATTTTTTTTGAAAAAGCTAGATCGCTGACACAAAGTTCCCACCGCACCTAGATAGGTGCGGTGGGAAAACACTGTTTTTGGCGTTTTGAAAACGCATAAGCTGCCAAAATGCAGTTTACCCAAATAGGTCAGGTGCGTTTTCAAAACACCACCGCACCAAATAAGTTGCCTCAAACGGACCCTAAGATTTCTTATGTGGATTGTGAAGGGATAACCCCCCCAAAAAAATATAGCATGACACTTAACATAAATTGTGTATGTCTCTTAAATACGGGAATGCAATATTTCAAGAGATGATGGAGAGTGATGGAAATGTAGTGATGATCAGGAGTGATAGTGGTGATAGGTGGGTGATGGTAGTCTGAGATTATGGCAGCAATCAAATGATGACAGTCCGACAATGACGACAATGACTTTATGATGACAGTCGACGATGATGATAATTGGATGATGGTGGTCAAGAGGTGATTAGGAAGACCAACTCACTCTCAAAAAGAAGAGATGCTTACTATATTTTGTTATTCCTCAAGGGGCACCAAATAAAATTATTCATAATCGTGCAATAATACTTATCATTATTGACTATGTAATTATGATTATTAATCATCTAATACAAAAAACAATGAATATTGCAGCCTATCATAATGCCGCAATATTCCCTTTCATAATATCAACTAATTGAAATAATTTATCGTCATGACTTACTCTATGCATACCTAACAATCAAATGATATTGGTGCAAGATAAATATAAACATTTAGGAAGGCATTAGAGTTATCGTCAACGCCGTAACAAGCTTATATTAAGAATTTAGAATCTAATTTAAAAATAGTTTATTTTCTTACACCCAATATTCCAACTAAACGAGGCCTCTAAACCGGTAAAGCTCTCTACCCTGAAAAAAAAAAAGTGACAATTAAATACAGACCAAATCTACTATTTACAAGTATCCTCGTTCATCCATTTTCAAATTGTCACTACCCTCTTTCATCTATTTTTAAATTGTCACTCAAGTATCAAAATTCATGGTAAAATTGCAACCATCATTTTTTTCATTTTTAACACATTTCCAATTCTAAATATATCGGTTTTGTACTTTAAAAAAATCACATAAATAATTATTTTATAAATATTAATATTTTGAAGGATATCTATGTAATTATCAAAAATAGAAAATCTGATAGCGCACATGACAGCATCGAACCCGAGCTTGTACCATAACCGAGTTTTTTATTTTTATTTCTTTGCTTTTAATCCCTCTTTATCGGGCATCGAGTTTTTTATTTTTATTTCTTTGCTTTTAATCCCTCTTTATCGGGCATCGAGTTTTTTATTTTTATTTCTTTGCTTTTAATCCCTCTTTATCGGGCATCGCACCACCTTTCTGATAGGATATAAAGGCAGCGGCTACTTAATTAATTGGAAAGTTTAAAAGAAAATCACATAATTATAAAGTATTTACGTATCTAACATCTAAATTTTCAAATTTATATTTATAATATTTTTGCGTCTTAGAGTTATGAAAAAATAAACTTGAATTTCACTTATAGAAATTAAATAGCAGTGATAATTTTTTATTCGTTAC
>NW_018164444.1:65624226-65673871 GCF_001263595.1 Phalaenopsis equestris | reverse complement strand
GAATGGTTTGTGACGTTACCGGTGAATCGAAAGTAATGGACAACTTCTTGGAAACGTTCATGCAAAGAAACGAGCACAAGTTCAAGAATCTTTTTTCTTTTCGAAGAAAAGTGGGCAATTACGTGCAGGTTATCCGAAATTTATTATTTACAAACCAACCATCCTTTTTCATGCATTTTTCAAATTCTCAGACTGATATCAAAATCCAACGTAAAATCTGTTGTATTTATGACTTTTTGTAAGTAAAGAAAATTTGATCTTTGACTTTAATTATTTAGAAGTCCTAATCCTTCTCTATAGGAAGGACTTAGGGTTTATCAGAGATGTGTAATGAGAGATGTAAAAAATTGTAACTTAACGTTAGATCACATAAACTATTTGTGTTAAATTGATGTTGTGTGAATTTCTTTATTTTTGTATTGTTTTGGATAATAATTGGCAACAGAGCTTCAGGTTTATGATCGACGCATGATTCGACCTCGTCAGCAGCAAATTCGAAGTGTGTTGCCGGCGTTTTTGCAGCAATTGATCCAACGTCCTTTGCCGACAAATTAGCAGGTTCGGTGGCAGCCGTCTGCGGCTTGTATACGAAGATTTGACGTCCGACGGGAGGAATCAAGGCTAAGGAGACTACGGCGGTTCCAATGGCTGGCGGCTTTTTTGGCAACAAGTAGTGTGGCAGTTCCTGATGACTACCGGCGGAGAAAAGAAGCCCCATCATTACCATACCGGAACTGTAGCTCTCAGAGAAATTCACAAATATCAGAAAAGCATTGAGCTTCTAATCCGAAATCTACCGTTCCAGATGCTTGTATCGTCCCAGAGGCTTGTATCATTCCAGAGGCTTGTTTGGTGAGATTGCAAAGGATTTCATGGAACAGGCATGAAACAGAGGAAAAAAAGGTGGGAACTTTCTTAACAGAGAAATAAACATTTTAAAAGGAATTTTTTTAAGGAAAAAAGAATTTCAAAAATAAAAAAACAAAAGAAGGCTTCTGAAAGGAGGAATTTCAGGAAATTACTGAACAGGAAGAAGAATTTTGGGAAAAGAAAAAAATAAAACTTTTTTTAAGCTAAAAATTTTTTTAGGAAAGAAAAGGGAAAGAAAAAAGTATTTTCTTTAGAAACAGAAAAAGTAAAAAGGAAAATTTTTATTTGTAAGTGATTTTTTTTGTTTGTTTTTTTTCTCTATTTTTCTTTTGAGGTTCTCAAAATAAGAGGAATAAACATTATATGGAATGTTTTATTCTGCCAGAATAATATTTTTTTTTTTTGATAAAGAGATTCCAACAATAGTAGCAATGAATGATGTCACGATTTCAGTAGAGTAATATTTTTTTTTGATAAAGAGATTTCAACAATAGTAGCAATGAATGATGTCACGATTTCAGGCTCATCAACGTCTCCTGTGGTGATAGAAAAACCAGTTTATCATGTGTAAAAGTCAATTCTGTTGAATGGAATTTGTCAACTTTGGTGTTGAAATGCATGTGCTGTCTTGTTGGCAATAATATGCTTCAACATTGTGCTATAATGAGCATGAGCATTCGTACTAATGATAGGCGTCAACTTTTATGGAAGATATATCATCCAAAAATATGATTGTTCTGGTATAGATCTTGAACCATATCAAAGTTGGATAACTTCTATAGTCAAGTTTAGAACAGCCAAAAGTCCCACTTTAGTAAATTCATAATCAAACCAAATGCATCGATGATATAAACTCAACAACATTTAAAACAATTTAATATAAGGTCAAACGACTCTAAATCAAGTACTTCGAGAATAATTGAAACTTAAGAAATTAATTAGATAACTAAATGATCTCTACTCTTATATTCTCATAGTTAAATCAAGTGTCTTGACAAGATGATTCTAACTCGTCTAAGATCACTTAAAGCACTAAAACACTAAAAATTGCATTTTGACAAATGAGTTAAATCCAGGCTATCTGATGGAGCATTTTAAATCTTAGTGCTAAATATATAGAACATCACTCTAAAAAATATATAAATAAACTTTCATTTTTTATAGAGGGCGTGTAGATAAAAGATTAAGAAGAGCTTAAAAGCTTTGAGGATTTTTATTCTCTACTTGATCAAAATAATCACATTATTTTAACATATCTATTACTATCAGAACAACGCCACCCATCCATTGTCATTTGCTTATTTTCACTCATCCATGATTAACACATTGTCATCACCTAACCATCATCATCGGCCCACCATCACTCATCTATTATTATTGGAACATAGCTCCCTAACCCCTATGTTTAAGATTATTATTATCATATCACTACTAGTGAATTGTTGTCGCCCCACCATCATTAATGGACTATTGCCGTGCATCCATTGCCATTGGACCATCATTGCCTTATTACTGCCATCAATCTGCAACTATCCAATTATATTTATAAGTCCAACAACACCCATCAATTGTCATTAGACTATCATTAGACCACCTCTACCCATCTACACTTCTTGGATCTTCCTTCTCCATCCCCATTGAGCCATTTTTTTCAAACCTCCCTTATCAGACCAATATCATTAGATTGTCATCATCATGAATCTACCACCATCATTTGACTAGTTCCAACAACACATAACTATGATTGTTTGACGTTTGTTGTCTTTTTATCATCTCTTTATATTCATTTCCTAATTACAATTGCCCGAAATTTGTTATCCAACTCATTTTATCACACTATGCTCACTCAACCTCCATCTCTTGTTCATGGTTGTTAAACCTCCATAGCTATTTACATTGGCCCAACCTATATCACCCATTTATGGATACTAAATCACCAACATTTAGCTACTATCGTTGAACTATAGTCTCTTTAATTTTTGAGACCTGTTCGTTACAAAACAACTATCGCTTGATTATGATTACTTAATCACATTAATCTAATTAGGTTTCTAGACCAGTGTCCAAATAGCAACATAATACTTGTTACCATTGTTAGATAATGCTTGCTAGAGTACCATCAATTGTCTATGCTTGCCCTTTTATGATTGCTTGACCTCTATCTTCTATTTATGATTGTTTGATTGCCATTGCATGACTATGATCATTTGGCTACCATGATTATAACATTTCTTTATCATTGTCTACAATCACCGTGATATAGTCACTTAATTACAATGTTTATTTATCAGAATACCACGATGGTTATGTGATCTTCATCGTCTATTCATGTTAAAAAGATTATGGTTTATTGTCTACAATCGCTTAAATTTTATCTATAATTTATGGACACCTATCCTTTATTGCTTGAATATGATCAAACAACTACGATGTGTTGGCTATGATTATTCTAAAATAATTAACTAATTGTAATCACCTGACCATTGGCTCTCATTTATTGGTTACAATTCCTCTGCTACCCATCCATAGTCATTCGATTATGATCGCTCGTTTTATAGTTGTTTAATAGTTCATTGTTTCTCGCTAAGCTCTTTTGACAATAAGCACTCACTTGCTTCTTCCCAATCGCTTATAAGATCATGCACATTATAAAGTCATTTCATTGCCTATAATGTTGATATACGTTGTTGCCATATATCATCACTTATAAGATTGATACACAATGTTAAGAAAAAAATCATCGTTTGTAAATTTTGCCACCTCTCATTGATATAAACATTAGCTGAGATGGTTAATGCATGCCATCCACACCATACAAAAATCATCGTTTGTAAATTTTGCCACCTTTCATTGATATAAACATTAAGTTGTATTATAGCTGAGATGGTTAATGCATGCCATCCACACCATATCATATCGAATCTTTTGGTCTCTTCACTTATCTTCTTAAAGGAGAACAATTAAACAAGCTATAATACACTCCATTGAACACAAATCCTAAGTCACTAACATCCTTCAACTTTCATCTCATTATGTACCATGCATAATCTATTTTATTATGTTCTATGAGAATATAAGAGTATTGAAAACCAAAAGTAAACTTAAAGGTCTCTCATATAGAATATTTCATTTAGCCTCATTTCATTCTCTTAAATGTGTGAAAATATTGCCTATTATGGATTTATATAGAGGGATATTACTATCATTTTCACTAGGAATCAGAATACTTCATTATATAGTGTTGTTTATTGGCTTTGATGATATAATTTTTTTCTTGAGCATTTAATTATCTAAATGTCTAAATTAGATGATATTGGGCTTGTAAAATTTATTTTTTTAGATGCATATTTTGACTATAAATTCATTGAAAAATTACTCAGACGACACTTAAGATGATTACTAATTCAAATACTTGCATCAATAAACCGTTGAAGTTTATGGTGATGTATCAATAGCAAAGTAATTTATATTATAAAATATTGTATCATAAGACTTGGTTGTCAAAACGAGCCATAGTGGCTGCTTGGTTAAGGCTTAAGTTAAATTAAGCCACCAAAAGTTCTTAAGTTAAATTAAGAATCCGTTTGGGACCACGGAATGGGAGCGTCGCGGTCTCAGGCTGCGAAATTCTGTCGTTTGGCGAGGCGTCCTCGCGGCGGGACACAATTAGGGTAAAAAGCCGGCCACGGGATCGATCCCGCGGCACAACTTTCTCGTTCGATTTTTTGCGCATTACCCCTCCTCGTTCATTTGCCTTGCGCTCCTTCGCTTGACTCCGGCTTGCACTCCTCCCTCACTATCGACTCAGGTATCCTCTCCCCCCTACCTCTTACTCCCTCGCTCGCTCCCTCCCTATCGGTCCCTCCCTCGCTCCCTCCCTGTCGCTCATTCCCTCGCTCTCAAGATCAACATCTAGAGTTGGTGAGGACTTTAATTTAGCTTTGCAGCTAAGGAAGTTCACTTTTAATGAACTTAAATGTGCCACAAGAAACTTCGCCACAAGAAACTTCAAAACCAGAAAGCCTTCTAGAAGAGGGAGGATTGTCCGTGTTTCAAATGTTGGATTGAAGAAAGTGGAACTGCTCCTGTGAAACCTGGTTTAGATAACTTTGAAGGTTCTTGCTTCTTCTCCATATCTTTCTTTGTTTTTTTTTCATCGTTTCCAAGCTTCCACTCTTGTTCACCATCATTTTTTATTAGAGAAAAGTGAACATGCTTTGTGTTGAATTCTTCTTCTGCTCTTCTATATTTCAAAATTTTCCAACTTGCTCGTTGATTTGTGAAATACTGATTTGTACTGAAATTCCCTTATTTTGCTCGATTTGAATGATGTGTACTGAAATGTTGCTTGATAATGGAGGCATTAATTTGATGTCCCGTGTTAATTCAAATTTGATGCTTCACTCTTCAAAGAAAAATCATAAATTCATGGGTTTGTGGCAGTTTTTTCAATGGCTTCCCCCACTTTTGTAAGAGAGTTTTCAATGGGAGGTGGTTTTGCTTGAATTTATTTTTGTAAGAGCTTCGACGACTTATGTACGTGCATGTAATCTTTGCATTCCTTGCATCAGCGGTGGGAATGGTTGGTGTTTCTGCTTGCAAATCGAACACAATGCCAAACATGGATAACACAATCATTTTGCTAGAAACAATTAACCCAAAGCTGTTTTCCCAAAGCTGTTTTTACACAGCTACACTAAACAAACAGCAGCGCAGCTCCAGCTGAAAAGCTGAAAAGCTGCAGCTGCGCCAAACAGATACACAGCTGCACTAAACAAACAGCCAGCTTTCACGCATCAGCTTCCTGGGGTAGCGCAGCTCCAGCTGAAAAGCTGAGAAGCTGCAGTTGCGCCAAACAAAACCTAAATAACTCATTTTGATATCTCTTTTCAAGTAACTTTAAGCCCAACTTATCTCAGGGTTTAAACAAAATAAAAAGATATGCTCCCTCGATGATGAGCCTGAGCCTAAGCTTAAATGCACATGCTCAAATTTATATCTCATTGACTAAATAAAAATAAATTTCATTCAAATAAATTTAAGCATCCTTAAATCTCTAATCATAATTAAGCATTTTATATGCTTCTTCTATTGAGTTAAATCTAAATTAAAATAGGTTTAAATTTTATTAAAAACAATTCAACCATATTTTATATAACAATCAAGCTTAAATTCTTCTAAAATAAATTAACTTAAATTTATTTAATATTAGAATGATATGATGTATGTCCAAAAAATGCTGATACAACAGAGATCGGGCGGTAGTCTCATTCGGTGGGCCACCCCACCCGATTAATTGGGCACATCGTCAAATAGCCCCAACAACGAAAATATGTCCGTGAAGATAGCAAAAACCGGTAACTCCCCGGAACATAAAAATCATAAACTCTAGGGAGCTTAATAACTTATAACTCTCAATATTAAACAAAAATATACATTTAAATTGTTTTTTCAACTGATCATAATTTCCAACACTTAGTTTCTTTACTAATTAAATAATTAAATTTTTAATTAAGGCATAAACTCGTGGTCTCCTTCACTTTTCTAAATTCATGAGGCTGAGCTAGGCTTAATTTTTCACAGCTTTTGTGGCATGTTGTAATGGACCGCGGTAGAAGTCCCAATAAATTCATGAGGCTGCATGAGTGATTGGTTCCGCCTCCAGCCGGACTCGACCTTCTTCTCCGGCTGAGGAATGGATGTTGTCGGCGGAACTACGGCGGTTCCAGAGCAGCAGCAGCTGGCGCCGCCTCCCCCAAAGGCAGAGCGGCTGAACTCCGCAGTACAACAGCAGCTTAATCTCGAGTCCGTAAAGTCCCGTGCCCTAGGTCTCAGTAAGGCCATCTCCCGAATCCTCGAGGACTTAAACGCCATCGCTCTTACCAACGCTACTCCGAAATGGTAATTTTGGCGCCTACTCTTAACAGGTCTCGCAAATACGTAATTTTGTTGCACCTTTTTTACTTGATCTGATTCTCTATTTGCTCTTTCTAGGGTTCTTTTCATCCCAAGAACCATTTTCTATTATGCTAGTATTTAGCGATTAAATTATATAAAGTTTACGTTTTTTTTTCTTTTTCAGATTGGCAATCCAACGAATAGCTATAGCGTGTTAGATATATTATTTATTTAGGATACTATGTGGTTTTTATTAGGTTTTAACTTTTTTTGACTAGTTATTTATTTGGAGGAATTTAGAAATTGTAAATATGCAGAAAATGACGCTGATCTAAAATCTATAAACTTCTGACATACTTTTCATATGCGCAACTAATTCCAAAGTAAGTGAAGATTCATAAATTGATGAAAACCTTAAAAGGGAAGAAGTGCATGATCTGTAGAGCAAAAACTATTTATGCAATATGCAATTTTAAATAATTTGATAATAGTAATCACTAATCCATAGGGTTGGAATATTAGATATTGTAGAGATGAGACTTTTGGTCTATGATTATAAAAAAATGGGATGTGGCTAAAATCATAATTTATTGTTAGAGTACCGTGCCAAAAGAATATCTTGATGGTTTAATAGTAAATTTTATAAACTATATCTAAATAGATAATTTTATATTAATTTGAGCATGAGTGATAATAAGTTGTTTCTAATCAAATTAGGGGTATCAATTTGGGCCAACAGGTCGGGTTCGGGTCCGACCTGAATAGGGTCAACTCGAACCCGATCCGAATAATAAATATGTAAAAAACTTGGATATATACCCAACCTGAATCCGAGTTTGACTTGCTAACTCAAACCCGACCTGAAATTTTATGCTTATTTGGGTTATGTTTCTATTTTAGGGATCAACTCGAACCTGACCCGACTAATAAACGGGTCAAATTCTCTTATCGAACCCGTCTCAAAAGTTATGCGAGTCAACCGTCAAGTTTGAGTTGTGTAGGCACGTCGGGTCAATTTTTGACACCCCTAAATCAATTTGTGTACTAAAAAGTTAATCTTGAGATGGGTGTTTAGTAAAATTAGGAGGGATTGCTTGAAACAAGAATACCAGATATATAGTGGGACTTTAGAATAGTGCTTATTATATATAAGGTTATGGGAACTAAATTTAAGTGGTTTAGGCAAGTAAAATTCAGAACATAGGATAAAAAAAATGATATAATCATATATAAGTAATTTGAGAAATATAAATGTAAAAGAGATAAACAAAATGCAATATCTTTTAATTTGTGCAAAAGAACTCACTTAAATTAGAGAAAATATTAAGTAGGAATGGATAAGAAGGGAGATTTTATAATTTCTACCAAAATAGTTGGGATGGAGTCAATGATGATGAAATGAGATAATATTTTAACTTATAAAAGCATGGACATGACTCAACACGACATGGGAGTCAAGTTCACATTACTATACCGAGATGACCAGCCAACATAATTATAAAAGAAAGCATGATATGCCACACACATTTTTATATTTAATAAATTTTTAATGTAGAAGATATACTTTTGTACTATTCTCTATGGAAGACATGAGAGGATGAAGTATAACATCATAAAAAATTTTGATAGTTAAACAAATCAAACATGATTAATAATAAATGATATTTATCACACAAGCTTTCATTAAGTATTTTAAGTTATCATATATTTTGCCAATGTCAATATTACTTTCAAAATATTTAAAATTCTCCAAAAAAATAAATATCATTTTCATCCTCAAAATAGTTGAACAAACATGATTACATGATCATCACTAATTAGAGTAATTACACTTAATACTAGGGTTATCATCATTGGCAGCCTCCATGCCCTCTTCAATGACACTTTTACTTAAGGTATTGGCAACTTAAAGTATTCTACTATCATTTATTGTAGTTAATGTATTACTACCAACATCCCATACTTTAGTCTCCTCCTTAGTGTAATCTTGGCTTATCCTAGATAAATACAAATATTGTTATGTATAAATACTAACTTTTCAATTTGTTGATAAGTGAGATTGTTTCTCTTAAGTGAAATAATAAAAGAGTGTTTGCTCTTATTTCTTTTGGCAACAAGAATATATAACATGGTTGACCAACAATTTAAATGCTGAATTTTGTTGTCCTTGGAAACAAGCTTAATAAATCATCCACTAGGTCTTTCCATTCATAATGCATTTAAAAGCTATTGAGTTATGATCTATAGAAACAATATTGAATCCAAAGAAATTGAAGATCTTTAAATTAATCATTGATTTATCTTCAATATTTGAAAATTTTATCTGCAGATATTTGTTCCTTTCATTTGACATCTTTGTATTTTTATGTAGAGTAATGCGATTTAGAGCTTAGCCTAGGCAAGAATGACTATAGCACCTAATAAAGGGTGCATATAATAAATAATAGAGATTTTTACTCATCAACCATCTAAAACATTGAATATTGCATTTTAACCACCCAAACTTTAAATATAACATTTTAATTTTAACCACCCAAACCTTAAATATAACATTTTAACCACCCAAAACTTTAAATATTACATTTTAACCACCCAAAAATTTCACTCAAAGCCTTGATTAATGAGTAAAGAAGGGCGGTTGTATTGAAAAGGTGGTTAAAATGTTATATTTAAGGTTTTGGGCTGTTTATATGTAAAGAGTCCTAAATAGTATTACTAATTAGGAAATGAGTTGAAGTAAGAGCGATGGGAATTTACATATTATTTTAGATTTAGAGAGTAAGCTAACTGGTGAAGGGCAGTGTTGCTTTTATTCTATTTTTACACAAGAATGTCATATACGAACTAGAAAATGTGATTCTCATTATCTCTTTTTTTCACATGTCTAAATATAATTCATTTCACTTACTCTATAATAAAATCCCACATCATATACAATTTGGAATAAAGCTTGCTTATTTATATCATTTATTATTAAAATGTTATATATGGGTTCTGTAAAATACTAATGTAATTTATTTTATCCAACCATGGTTCATCTATTTTTTTTCCTTCACAAATTTCACCTTATTTATATCATTTTCACGATACATGCTTCACGTATCATTAATAATAATTTTTATTTTTGTTTTATTTTTTTGAACCCCCAATTTGACTATTTTTGATGCAAAATGAGTCTATGCTATATCCAACATTTTTAACTTCACAACTCTTGAAATTAATAGTTTTATTGAGTGATTCATGATAATAATCTTAATAAAGTTGACATCTATTATAGTGTTATTAATCAAATTGCATTCTTCATAAGTTATGTCATTAACATTCACATTCTTTAGAGCACAACTATTTTTCAATGCAAGATTGATTGTGTGAACAGTATAAAAGGTTCAGAAAATGTAATGATACTGAATATCAATTAGTGTTTCTGTAGCTATATGCACAAACACATTTTCATTGATTATTTAAACCCATTTATCTATACCTACACTCATAATTATTATTGTTTCTCTGATTGATAACATTGAACTTATCCTCATATGCTGCCTCACAGATGATGCTTTTCATAAACATAAGTAAATTTTGTGACGCTCATGAAATAAATGAGAGGCATTTCTGTTACTTCCGTGTTACAATCCCAAATTATGATAACTCTATTCTCATTCGAAGTCTTTTTTATAATTTATATCATTCTTTCGATATTTGTTCATTTTCTTAAGTAATGTTTTCTGCAAAAGATTATAACCAAGAGGAATATGTCACTAATTATGTTGCTGCCTGCATATGAGTTAGTATTAAAATAATAATATTTTTTTTTGCCAAATGAAATGAAAAGGCTGCTGGATAAAACACACTAGTAGTATTTTTATGTGAATTATTTCTAGTGTGCAAATTAAATGTTCTTTTAATAGAAATATAGATTGACACTGTCCTCTTTTTAAGTCATACTTTCATTATTAAAAAAGATTGCTTGATTATGAGCTATAATATGGGCATTACGCTTTGGAAAAGGAAGGAGAATTTTCTTAAAATTTGTTTTTCTCTTGCTCCACCTCAGAATTTTGTTTCTGAAAATTTTAAATTTATATAGATGTTCTTTAAGGTTGATTGAATGCTTGCCCCATGTTGTGGAAGTAAATGTGCTCTAACTCTAGATTATGTTCCTCTGAACGCTCTTAGGCAAAATTTGTATTAAAATTTCAAGTTTTTTCTTGCTCCAGTTGCTCATTTTTTTGCTAATTTTGTAACATATACCCACAAAACTTTATCTGATTTTCTTTGAGATATGCCCATAAAATTTTATCTGATTTTTCTATGAGATTATTTTCAGTCAAACTAATGCTCATCTTGAATGTCATCGTCCTATGATCTAATATAATAAAAATACTTAAGAAAATTATTTAGTCTATTTAAATTTTGCATTATAACATAAATTGACTGCATTCGAAGAAGTTGATCCATTCTAAAGGAAAATCATTAAATGATTTAATGAGATACCGAACTTAAAAATGGGCTAGATTAGTATAACTATTATACGATGAATATTATCTAAAAATATTTCATCCGCAATAAAACTTGATAATACTCTTTGCGAGGAAATTAATTCAGAAGAGCATAAAACTTCCAAATGACACCCATAAAAGATTATTCATTCAGTAAATTTTTTAAATGCCAAATGAACTAATTTGATTGACCAATAAGAGATTTTATCAAATGAGTTGCAAGAACAAGTCTTATCAAAGCAATTCTTAATTGCCAGCATATATTCTTTCTGGCACAAAACTAGCATGTGCTTCGAGTTATTGAGGTACAATGATATGCCTTTTCAGCTTTTTCTTTGTATCCCTTCTATGAAATGATTGTGACTTAGAGAAAAGATCGAGGCTCGGTTTTGAAGCGAGCTTATTGTATTTGTATCTTCAAAATGACATTGTTATCTTCAAAACTATTTGGTGTCCTCAACATCTTGGTTGACAGAGACGAGAAATGAATCGGGCTAGGGCGAGCAGCTGTGTTTTTTAGTTTTGATTTCAACCTATGACTCACGTGTCTCACCATATCCATGCCATGTTAGAGCGCAAATTTACCATAAAATATTATAACCTTGTATGTTATGTCAGTCAAGTGTTGGGGCATGGAATAATCATTTTCATGTACGACACCTGTCTGCTAGGGACGGACATTATTTGTAAGTGTATTTGCTGCATAGAATTTTAAACTTGGTATGGTTGCTTGTAGATATTTAGAGAAATTGAACTGCTAGTATGCTACATAGTTTTTACAGTTTATGGCTAAAGGTTCCTGGAAATTAATTATTTTCTTATTTTTTGGTATATATTTGTATATGTGTTCCATTTATATTCATTGTGCCATCCCAGATTGGTGGTATAAAGTGAACTCTAAAGAGAGAGTCATATGTTTAGCCATGTAAAATGACATGATGCAGACAGTTTTTCCCATGATATCTAATCATCTTAGATATTGGAATATATTTGTGTGACAGGCAAGATATACTAGGGCAATTTTCAATGGTAAATATGGAGCTTTTCAACGTTGTGGAGGAAATAAAGAAAGTCTCGAAGGCATTTGTTGTGCATCCAAAGAATGTGAATGGGGAGAATGCCCTGAGTATGTATCTTGTAACCCTTTGTTGGATTTAAAATTTAGGTTGTTGAACATTTCATCGATGTTTTTATTGGAAATGCACAAGTACGTAACGACAGTTATCTGATATTTTTGTATGCTTGTGGTTAGTGTTTTGTTCCATTAGGGCTAATTGTTTTTCTTATGAGGCTAGCTAGTTTCGCAAATGGTACAAAATCTTTAACCTGATTTCATTAACTAATGGATGCCTGCACAAAGCTGTTTTCACCGTCTAGAGTATTGTATTCCAATGCCATGACTCGTGTCATTTGACGGAATATAAGTTTTGCTAAAAATAATTCATTGTGCTGATTTGATTCAACAGGCCTTGTCGTTGAGTTTTTTCTTTCATCCTAACAATCTGATACTGATTCTATTCATTTTGCTTGAATTTTATTGTCGAACACCTATCCTTTAGGAACAGTACTTTGTCCTAAAGTTTTCTATTGCATCTTCAGGATTGCTGTTATATCTTTCTTTATTTCTTTTTTAAATGTTTCTTTAGCCAATTTGAATATTTTATTTCTTTCTGCAGAAGCAGTTATGATAAATTGATTTAATGGTAGTAATTTATTTTGGCTGTTTGCTTTTTTAAGTATTTCAGAGTTAGTGCAGCTCTGTACCCTTTTAATTTTCAAACTTCACGCACTCTCTAGGTTTGTTGCAAAACTTTGTTACTTTCTGATAGTTAACTGACACCTTATCCCTTGATAGGCATTTATAATTCACCTTCTTTAAATAAAGTATTATTCAAAAGTGAAAAGACTATTGTTTGCAGTTACTTACGTTTTGACTGAGTGTTAGGCTTATTTTAGTCTACCTTACTAGTTCTACATCCCCTGCCTACTTGTGCTGCTTAATACCATGTTTCTTTTAAGAGAAGTTTATATACTTAGCCCGCCATTCTTATGTATTTGCATATCTAACACCTAAACTCTAGTATTTACGCTCAAAACACTCAATCTTTAACATCACATCGAAAATACCTTTTTTACTAAATTTTTAAAAGTTAAATACATGTTTTTATGCTTACATTTGTAGCATCAAGCTATTATAAATGTAAATATCAAACTTTATGACACAGGTGCGGAGGGGTAGCCGCGACTTTCCACAGCGTAATAGGGAGCCGCTGCCTCTCCCGCAATTTCGTTTGTTTGGACCGAACCAGTCATGACCCAGGAAGGCCGACCAACTCTTCCACGTGGGTTTGGTGCCTCCTTTCTATAGGGAGATCCAATCCTAGTTATCTAGGAATTATTTATATGATTCCTTGATTTGGTGTTTGTAGTTTTTGTGTGTTTTGTATCGGGACAGCTGCTGGCGTCTCTTCTTCCCTTCGATGGTTGTATCCTCGGGTTATAGGTAGTGCTTTGAATGCATCTTGGTTTCCAGGCGGTGATTATCGTCCCTATCATTTTCTGCATCTCTCTCACTTCACTACCACACCTTCCTCCTCGCTGCAGCCGCCCCGATAGTAGTCATGTTGCTATTCTTCCTGCAGTTTCTCGCTGTCCAGCCATCCTTTTAGTTGCCGTAGCCCCAAGAAAGTTCTCCTTTGGCTGCCCCGCAGCCCCACGCCTTCATCGCTGTTGTCACCTTCATTCCCGTTTGCTGCCACCACCCTGAAACATTTGTTCCAGCCATCTGGCCAACTTGCTGTCATTGGCGCAACGCCTCCCATTTGCTGTTTTCCTGTGTCCAACCGCCCCAAACAGCAAATTGTTGTTGCTAGGACTGCTGTCCCTTGCTTCCTGCTATTCCAACCACTCATAATCTCTGATGCTTATCATCCACAACCCTACAACCCTTTACTTGCCTCACCGCCACCTCGCCAAGCTCCTAACAATCACCACCATCGCCCAGAATTTTTCCTAACATGAGTTCACATGTTTTGTTTTGTATTTTCCCTTTTAAGTGTGTTTTATTGTAACTATCTGTTTGATTACAGTAATAATATTTATTTTTTCTATTGTGGTTTGGGTTAACTACAATATCATTTGGTTTCAGAGGTAGCCTAACCTCAATCCTATCCTAGGTTTTTTAGTATCCCCCTATACCCAACCCCACATCCACTATACCCAACCCCACATCCACACAAAATTCTCCCATATGCTGATTTTTCAATGCGGGCACATAAATATTTTTTCCCATCATACATCATCCCTATTTATTCTCTTCCATCTACCCAAACCCTAATCATGTCACCGAGGAGACAATAGTGGGATGCCGACCTGAAGTTACTATGGAAGAGATACTACAACAACTTCGTTGAGTGCTACAACGGCTCAATGAAATTGAGGAAAGGAAACCATCCAGACGGGTCATCCATAACCACAACGGTGACTTGCTAGATCGAAATAATGTAGTGAATCTGTTCTTCCATACGGATGCCAGAGATTGAGAACATCTACCCCAAAGACATGACTTGAAATATCTGAGAAACCAAAATTTTTTAAGGTAAATTTGTCTAATTTCGATGACTACATGCATCTATATGATTTCATCAAGTGACTCTGGACCTTGTAACGTGTCTTTGAGTATTGCGGCGTTCAACCAAACAGAATGGTGAAACTAGCCTCCAGCTAGTTTAGGAAGAGTTTATCTCTGAGATGGGCGAACTTGAAGATTCTTTGATAGCAAGAAGTAAAGAGTAAAATTACTACATAGTTTAAGATGAAATGGGAGATGCAGTGTCAAGACATATCAACTCACTACAAATCGGATATTCAGGCCCCAACTTCAAAAGTATAGAGATCACATCATTGGGTGACCATCACTTCTTATTGACAGGGTTTAATTCTTAGATCATACAGCCAGAGTTTTCTTAATGGAAAACCCAAGTTGACCACACCTGAGGAGGAACCGATTCAGAGTAAAGAACATGTGGAAAAAACCAATATTCCTAAAGCTGACCAAGCCAAAAAGTGTTTCAAGTGCCATGAATTTAGGCATATTGAATCAGATTACACTACCAGGGGAATCATCTATTTCATAGAGCAGGGCATTGTTGAAAGTATGGGTAATGACATAATAGACACTGGAGACGGTGAGGATACAAAAGAGGAGTATCAGCTTCCAACTGATAAGTAAAAAGATGCACATAATTCTAGCTGACCCATAAGAGGCTCCAACTGATTTAACAGTGATTGTTCAAGACAGTCTTGAGTTTGAGGATATTGAATCAGATTATACTACCAGGGGAATCAGATTACACTACCAGGGGAATCATCTATTTCATCTATTTGGGCATATTGAATCAGATTACACTACCAGGGGAATCATCTATTTCATAGAGCAGGACATTGTTGAAAGTATGGGTAATGACATAATAGACACTGAAGACGGTGAGGATACAAAAGAGGAGTACCAGCTTCCAACTGATAAGGAAAAAGATGCACATAATTCTAGCTGACCCATAAGAGGCTCCAACTGATTTAACAGTGATTGTTCAAGACAGTCTTGAGTTTGAGGAATCGACACTAGAGGCACGATTACTCCAAATAAGAGAAATACAGACTTTTCAGATCTATAGATTCCTTCCGAAGTTGTCACTACTTAGGGAGGTTCAACATGTCAGCAATGGGTCCCATTTTTGCCACACATGGAAGGTTATATGAAGTTGTTTGGATATTAGATTTAGTTCATCAGTGTATCCATCCTCAGATGTTCAGACAAGAGGGATGAACCACAACTTTGAAAATTATCTTAGGAGCTTGATGGGGAAGTAAATTCTTCAATGGGATCCGGTTCCTATTAGAGAAGAAGATGTATCTTGGTTCGTTGTTAGTGAGTGTTGACTTCATTTTTAGTGAGGTCTTAGTCTCCTACTCCTAGAAAGGATCTACCTTTACTTTATGAGTTCTTTGTTGACCATTCTAGCGGACTAGTAATGGAGCCCACCTCCCGTAGAACTTCAAACCACTTCTTGACTCATTTTTATGAAGAACTCGCTTGAGTGGTTCCAAGCATTCAACTTCTAGTTGTAAGGGCTAAGAATTAATATGTAGAAGGCCCGAAAATGAGTTCCTACAGGATCAACCGGCCTTAGGTGAACCATCTGTGACTCAGCAACGCGCTCGCTACTCCACGCACGAAGTTGACACATTTTTGGCTTGACCATCGACAAACTTGTCTGGACGACCCTCGATGACGAAATGGACGACGCCAGTACATCTGGAACATCGACTTTAGCTAGAAGGGGCGCCCATATTGCTAGGGTTACGAGCACACACAAATGACACGAAAATCGATGCATATATTTTTTTAGTGAGCGTGAGTTCGGGCTCAACCCAGGTTCAACTCGGATTCAATTCGGGCTGAACAAGGGTTAAACAATTTTGAATTTTAAATTTTCAAATTTCAAATGAGTCATTGATCTTACTTTAATTGAGAGTTATGACATTCCAATTAAACCGACAATTAATTACCCGCCCATCGTCGTATAACGGTCATTCTGGAAGTGCGATACACAAAATAGCTCGCCTCGCCTCTCTCCATCCGACGCCTGCTCTCCTCCTCGTTCGACCCTCTCCCGCTCGCTCTCAGGCATTCTTGATTCTGTCCCTTTCCCAGCAGAAAGCTTCCCCTTTCTTGTCAACACTCCTGCTCGCCCCCTTGCTCACCTATTCCTCACGCAGAAATAAACCCGCTCGACGCAGAAAGAAATACGGGCCGCGTCTGCTATTCTCTGCATCGAAGCCCTAGCATCCGGCTATCCTGCTCGCCTCACTCGCTCCTCCGCTCGCCCGCTCTTTCTTTGCGACTCGATCGCAGCTCTATCAGAAGCCCCTATCGCTCAACTGCTCTATACCGAAGCCCTCTATTCTCCGACTCGAAACCTGCTGCGCCTTCCCCTCTGCGAACCAAAGCCTCGCCTGCTTCCCTCTCACGCTCAACCGAACACCGCTCGACACCCTTGCCTCCGCCTCCTCTCTTCCTTGCATCGAGCCCGCTTACCTGCTTCGCTCTCCCTTACACCGAAACCATCGTCCCTCTCTTGACAGACCCTCTCTGCACCCTCAGCGTCTCTGCGACGAAGTCCCCGCTCTTGATAGAACACCTTCGAGCTCCTTCCCCCCGATCGAAAGTCTCTGTCGAACGTCTGCAACACTCCGGTGCGCAAGTTTGCACTCCTCGATCTTAATTTATATTTCGATTTTTTCTTACCGCTCAACACAAACCATTTATCGAAGCATTTGGTTCCAACAATTCTTAAACTTTCTGAGCTTATTGCATGATACTACTTATGTTCGCATATCTAACACCTGAACTACAATCTTTGTTGCGCACTTATATTATCTTACTTATATTTGAAAGTTATGTGCAAGCCTTTATGCAAATTTCATCCATGGAATGATTTCATTTGGAAAACATATGAAATTCTTTTATGTCATTTTTCTTGAAACTTCTATACAAACCTTGATGGAAATATAAAGTTTTGATGCTCTCATCTGGAACAGTTTGAAAGTTTTAGAATTTGTTATTGTGAAAATAAAAAAAAAAAAATTGAGCAGTCTTATTTGTGAAGATTTTGCAAACTTACAAACACTGTTTTTTAGGCTTACATGATGTTATTTGGAGCACAATTAAGAGTCGTTTGCGGCTTGTAAAATTGTTGTTTGGAGCTCAATTATGTGTTGATTCAGAAACTTTAAAACACTGATTTGGGGCATTTTGTGGGCTGGTTTTGGAGCTGTTTTTGCACCTCTTTGTCACTTTTTTGGCACTGATTTTTGGGTGCTTTTGTGGATTGTTTTTGGGGAAGTTCTTGCTATGTTTTAGAACTGTTTCAAGCTGATTTTGTGCACTATTTTGGAGCCACTTTAGGTGCCGATTTGAGCTGATTTTGTGCATTGCTTTGGAGCCATTGTAGGTGCCAGTTTGAGTTGATTTTGGTCACTGTTTTTTAGCCACTTTAGGTGCCGGTTGAGCTGATTTTGTACACTGTTTTGGAGCCACTGTAGGTGCCGGTTTGGGCTGATTTTGATCACTTTTTTGGAGCCACTTTAGGTGCCGATGTGGGCTGATTTTGTGTACTGTTTTGGAGCCACTTTAGGTGTCGATTTGGGCTGATTTTGTGCACTATGTTGGAGTCACTTTAGGTGCCGGTTTGGGCTGATTTTGTGCAATGTTTTGGAGCCACTGTAGGTGCCGATTTGGGCTGATTTTGTGCATTGCTTTGGAGCCGCTGTAAGTGACGATTTGGGTTGATTTAGTATCTGTCTTTATAAACTTATTGAAGTTAACTCTTATGTCAAAGATGAAATTGAACTTGAATGTCAAATATGTGAATGCATTAGCGTACATATTCAATACACTTGACCTTGACTATTGACATACTTGACATACTTTTCATTATGCACATCGACACATTTTTATGTGTAATCTTTCATTGAATGTAATTCTCATACCAACTTTTCGGTGTCTTTGTGACGCAAACTCGGACGTGGTCGAAGCGTTAAATGATTGGGGGAGCTACCCCTGGAATAGACCAAAGGGACGACATCAAACTTCGCGCTGTTGGGATCTCTAAAAAAAATCAATTTTAAAAAATTCAACAACATTTTCAAATCAAAATCATTTTTCAAAATTAAACAATATTTTCAAAAAAAAAAAAACATAACACGTCCTTTTGAATTTACGAGAATCCCTCGGAGGAGGTAACCCACGGTTGCTAATGAGATCTTCTTGGTTTAAATTGGTTTCACAACTCATTTTGACTAAGTAAATTAAAAAAAAAATAGTGATACCGGAACAAGGGAACCGTGTGATCCTAACTGGTGTCACTCTAATCAAAGTAACCCCCCTATAATGACAACAAAACCAAACCCTTGAAACATACATGGTACAACTTTTTGAACCTTAGAATTTAGGACTGCTACTTCAACGAGGAGCGTGGAGCAATTTCGTGGGCAGCACAACGAAGAATTCAAATCGAGCAGCAAGAGGATCTTCTTCAACAATCTCTTTCCTACACTGAATATCAACCCTTGGGACTTCGAGGTAGCTCGCCCAGCGCGATGTAAATACTCACATCTTCTTTAAGCTTCTGTACAATCATGTTGTGCAGCGCAAGTCCTAACTCGCCTTAGGTTCTGAGGTTGTCTTGTGACACGACGTGAACCCTCTTGTCTCTGTGGGCTATTTGTATAATTAGATATTATGCAAATGTAAGTCCGAAATAATAAAATTGGCAGGATTAAACACCTAAATGATATCATTTCTAAAACTCAGCCATACATTAGGATAGTTTTGGAAGTCGCTGATGTTTCTCCTCAGGATCTATAACATCCCCTACCATTTACTTCCTTTGGACTCTTAAAATAAATGTTTCTACTTGAGCTACTCCCACTTATTTTTCCACGTCCTACCGTGAAAACCTAAAATTTGAATTCTTAAAGACTAGTATCTCTGATCATTATCGAGAGTTTTCTCAAGTGACTCCGTCATTTGGGAGTTTTCTCAAGTGACTCCGTCATTTGGGATATAATTAACTATAGGGGCTTGTTTGGGAGTTTTCTCAAGTGACTCCGTCATTTGGGATATAATTAACTATAGGGGCTTGCCTCTATAGGAAATTTGGAATCCAGGTAAAATAAACCTTATTTAATATTTATATTAAATAAGAGAACTTGTCGGTCACAAATCTCTTAATTTGCAGGATTGAGTCTGTCGTCGAGATATAAACTTACCTTTTGAAAATGTGTAGTATTCACGTTATCAGGTACAATTATGCAAACTATTGGACGAATGAGATCCATTGGGTACAATTATGCAAACTATTGAACGAATGAGATCCATTTGGTCTCATTTTTAAAAAATTAAAACACGCTACTTTTAAAACCAAAAATATGTACCTCTTATATTTAAATTAAATTTAAAAATTATTTTTCAAATCTTCAAAAAGTTGACCGACTGTGAGAGTAGTGCAACATGCTACAAATTTCATCCCACAGTTGATTTCTTCTAACATACTTTTTTATTAGCTATTTTCTGCTGAGTACGAGAAGTGGAAGAAGAAAGTTTTACACTTAAGAGCTCAAGTTATATTGAGGGAACCTACATCTATATGCAAATCCAGCTCAGAATGTGCCAAAAGAAGAGTGATATTTATTCCATTAAGATGTGCTGTGAAATTTCAACACCTACATAACTGATTTGTTAGGAGATTATGTCATTTATGGTATCTTCATCTCGACTGACTTGACTATTATGTGGAAACAAAGATTTCGACAAATACGCTAGTGTGGAGGGGTAACTGCGACCTTACGCTTCGTAACAGGGAGCTGCTCCCTCTATTGCAATTTCATTCATCTTGACCGAACCGGTATAGACCCGGGAGGGCCGATCGACTCCTTTATATAAGTGGATCCAATTCTAGTTATATGGGCTTACTCATGTGATTTCTTGATTTGAAGTTTGTAGTTTTTGTGTGTTTATATTAGGACAACCGCCGACATCTCTTCTTCCTTCCGAGGGTTGTATTCTAGGGTTCTAGGTGGTGCTGTTGTTGTATTTTGGTTTTCTGGTGGTGATTATCCTTCCTATCTTTTTCTGCATCCCTCTCAATTCGCTACCACAGTTTCCTCCTCTCTGAAGCTGCCTTGATAACAAGTTCTTTTGCTGTTCTTTTTGCAGTTCCTCGCCATGCAATCATCCTCCTCGTTGCCGCAGCTCCAGGACAGTCTTTTTTGGCTGTCCCACAGCTCCACGCCTTCACTGTCACTGCCGCCGCTCAGAAATAGCAGGTCCTTGTTGTTTTCTACTGTTCCAGCCCCCGGTCAGCTGTTCCCCTCATTCCATCTTGCTGCCATTGCCGCAACACCTCCCCTTTGTTATTTTTCTGCTGTCCAACCATCCAAAACAGTAGACTGCCATCGTTTGGACCGTCGTCCCTTGCTATGCTGCTGTTCCAACCACCAATAATCACTGCTGCTCCTTATTCACAGCCCGGAAACTTCTTCCCTATCTTGCCTCCACCTCGCCAAGCTC
Organism: Phalaenopsis equestris; assembly: GCF_001263595.1. Lineage (NCBI taxonomy): Eukaryota > Viridiplantae > Streptophyta > Magnoliopsida > Asparagales > Orchidaceae > Phalaenopsis > Phalaenopsis equestris. Next base: position 65,652,472 of record NW_018164444.1, on the reverse strand, counting down.
CCCTAACCGTCATCACGATCACCCAAGACCTGCCCTAATGTGAGTTTGCGTGTCGTTTGTGATGTATTTTCTCTTTCAAGTGCGTTTGATTGTGACAACCTATTTGCTTTCAGTAATAATATTTGCTTTTTCTATTATGATTTGGGTCAACTTCGGTGTCACTTTAGGTGTTAGACAATTCATAAAAAAAATTTGTGGTACCCAAGTAAATTTTCCTTCTCTTATACAATTTTGATACCCTTCTTGTTTGCTCGAATGGCTAGTTTCAGGATGAATGCCCACAAATTATGCAAGTGTAGTTGATCCTGACCTCAAGAAAAATTTTTCCTGCAGTACTTCCTATCATGTTATCATCAAAGTTATTGCCAGAAATGGAAGATGAAGATAATGCCAAAAGGGAGCAGTTATTGTCGGGGATGGGAAATCTTCCAATTCCAGCACAAATGGAGAAATTGAAGGCATGTGATTTAAATTACCTTCATTCTAACATGTCTTGAATTACTGAATCTTCAGTTTTATCATCATTACCGTGCAAAATTTTACAGGCTAGAATTGATATGATTAGTGCAGCATGTGAAACTGCTGAAAAAGTCATATCTGATGCTCGGAAAGCTTATGGACTAGGTTCTCGTCAAGGGCCTACCTTAGTCCCTACATTGGACAAAGTGCAAGCAGCCAAAATTCAAGAACAGGAAAAGCAGTTAAGAGCTGCTGTAAATTCTGGCGAAGGTATTACTTTTAGTTATATCCACCTCGCCATTATAGGATACCTCAAGTGACCTTGTTGCTTTCCATCCATTAGCTTACCTTTTCTCCTTTCTGTAAACACTAATAAGGTACGTGTTCTGAGGCTATTGTGAACAACTTTCTCAGGACTTAGAATAACTGGGGATCAAAGGCATCTTCCATCTTCTCTTCCTCCTCACTTGGTCGATGTGCTCGCCTCCGGTGATGGTGCACATAATTTTGGTGAAGCTGGTATTGATTTCCATTTTATGCTAGTTGCAGCTTTTGTTCTTCACCTTTCAGATTTAGCAATTTTTAATGTTTCTTATGCTACTAAAGAATTTTTTGAAGGAATCAATTCTTTCCCATTTAAGAGTTGGGCTTCTATAGAGCCATACAAAATCTTATACAAATAACCCATTGACTTCTATAATTTCTATTTACAATTAGACCCTCAACAATAAGATACAAATCTCAACACCCCCACTCAAGATGGGCAATAGATATCCACTAAGCCCATCTTGTTACATAATCTAGACAAATATATTGAACTAAGTCCTTTAGTGAGGCAGTCAGCCACTTGCTCTTCACTGGTTACATGTTTTTTTGTGAAGAATCTATCAATTTCCTCATGTTTGGTTCTACGTGTTGCATTGGGTTGTTGGCAATGTTGAGTTCCTTAATCCACCTTGAGCTCGACCAACAAGGCTTTTAGCCACATCATCTCGACAACTCCTAAGGCCATGGACTTGTACTTTGCCTCTGTTGTTGACCTTGCTACTACAAATTGTTTCTTGCTCTTTCAAGAGACCATATTGCTTATACAGTATCTTGAGGTGGATCTTCTGTCATCTGCACAGCTTGCCCAGTTAGCATTATAATAGCCCTCAATGTCTACATGTGAAGATCAACCCCTTCCCTGGTGTATTTTTTAGGTATCTCAGAATCTGATGCACTGTGTCTGCATGACCCTTCCTAGGATCATGCATATTACGACTCACAACGCTTACTGCAAATGAGATGTCCGAACGCGTGTGACTCAGATAGATGAGACGACCTACCGACCTCTGGTACCTCTCTTAATCAACTTACTTTCCTGCCTTTGCACTCAACTTTTCCTCCTGATCAATTGGTGAAACTGCAGGCTTGCATTTCAACATATCTATCTTTCTGAGCAAATCTAACACATACTTCTTCTGAGATAGGACAATCCCCTCTGCTCCACGAGCCACCTCAATTCCAAGGAAATATTTAAGCTATCCCAAGTTCTTCATCTCAAACTCTATGTCTAATCTTGTCTTTAGCAACACAATCTCTCTCTTTCTTATCATCACCAGTGAATATCATATCATCCATATACATGGCAAGTATCGTGGTGTGACCACTATTTCGTCGAACAAACATTATGTGGTCGACATTAATCTGCTGGTAGCCCATGCCTACCATTGCTCTCTGAACCTGTCAAACCAAGCTCGAAGAGACTATTTCAAACCGTATAGTGACTTCCTCAGTCTACATATCTTGCCTACTGTTTGGTTTGTACCGAATTCTAGGAGTATCTCCATATACACCTCGTCCAACAGATTCCCTATGAAGAAACACATTCTTCACATCCAGTTAGTGTAACTTCTATCCACCATTCACAGCCAGAGAGATGAGAGTCTTGACCATGCTCATCTTTGCCACTGGTGCAAATGTCTTTTCATAATCGATGTCATATGTCTTACTATACTCTTTAGCCACTAATCGTGCTTTATAGCAATCAATTTTTTTTCTTTTGAGGTCCGCTTCACTGTGAAAGCCCATTTGTACCCGAATGTTTTTTTTTTTCGTGTTGGTAGCAACGCGAGCCCTCACGTCTTATTCTTCTTGAGAGCACCAAGTTCCTACAACATGGTAGTCTTTCACTTTTGATCTTCCTTAGCTACCTACCAACACTTTGGTACAGAGGCAGGGCCCAATGATGCAAGGTGAGATGTTAGAATAATAAATAAATTTCGCAATTTCAAGTTCTCACCCAAAACGATCACGAGGTTGTCATGCATTGCTGCGGGAGATCCTCCTTAACGTTGGGGGGTTAGGAATGGACGGAGGAGGAATAATATCACATGGAATTTTTGAATCAAAGGTGGATGGTGTAGGTGTCTCAAGAGTTGGAGAAGACCGGGACAAGGGACTTGTTGGCACAACTGACTCTCTTCCCTCAATTTGCTTCTTCATTTGTGTATACCCTTAGCTCACCATCAGCCTGAATCACACCACCTCTGGGTTCAATTTCCTCAATTTCCGTCACCTTAGTTGATTCATCCCACATCACAGGACATGTCATTGATCCCATTTGCACCACTCCATCACCACTACTACTCACTATCTTGCCTCATATCTTCAATGTCCGTTAAGTCACCGAAGGGTGAATTCACCTCTAGAGTGTAGTATGGTTCAAACTCTCTGAATGAAACATCCAAACTCACAAAGAGTCTCTTATCAATCAAGCTTCAAAAGACGACCCTTTTGAGTAGTAGAATAACCATCGAAAACATATTTCACAGCTTTGGGATCCAATTTCTCTACACATAGTTTACTATCTTTCACAAAATATAAACATTCAAATACCTTCAATGGAAGGATCTCACTGTTGTCTCCTTTCAATTTATGATAAGGAGACTTTACACCAGCATGCTTGAAGACATCCTGTTAATCAATTGAGCGACTGTCAATATTGCTTGCCCCATAAGTGCTGTGGGACATTCATTGCCATCATCATGCTCCTGACTACCTCTAGAAGATGTCGATTCTTCTCTGCTAATCCATTCTATGCTGGTGTGTTTGGGAATGCAGTTTGATGTTGTATCCCTTGGGTTGACAATTACTCCTCAATCGCCTTATTGGTATTCTCTGTTCCATTATCAAAGATTAATACCTTCACTGCTGCATCGTATTGAGTCTGAATCGCTCTGTGAAATACTTTAGAGTAAGTACATCACTTTTATTCCTCATTAGATATAGTCAAGTAAAACGAGAACAACAATCAATAAACGTCATAAAATATCTACAACCATTCATCAAAGTTGTGGAACAAGGTCCCCATACATCCGAATGTATCAAATCAAACATGTCAGAGCTCTTATTCTCATAACTGACATAAGAGCTTCTAGTAAGTTTGCCAAGCTCACAAGCATCACACACCAGTTTCATCTTGTTTGCCTTTTCATACAACGATGAGTATAAATGACTCAATAGACTGAATGAAGAGTGTACATGCGTATGTGATGTAACAACAATACATTCTCCACACACTTTTCAGATCTTCCTGCTCCAGCATTCTCATCCATGGATGCCAATACTGAGTTTATCCCTTCTCTATCTAAGTACCAGAGTTCACTATGTCATGTGCCAATCTCAAGTCTTCGGGCAGTCTCCTCTTGAAATATCACCTTAAAAATATCAATGAAACAACACAAATTAGTTGAAGAATATAGGCACTAATGGATAAAAGGTTCACGGAAAATGAGGGAGCATGCAAAGCATTAGACAAAATCATAGAACCAATTCCCCTCACTGTACCGTCACCATTCATAAGTTGTGTTGTACCATTAGCAGTTTGAATGCTCTATGGAACTGCTAGATGAGTACAGGAAGAGAACTCCCTATCGTTACCTATCACATGTCGAGATGCAACAGAATCTACTATCCATTTTGGTGTTCTTGTGGTTGATATAGAGGCAAGAGCATTTCTATCATGAGTACCTTTGGACGAGTGAGCATAAGTAGTAGTGTTGCCATTGAATGACGATGAGGTGGATGCATCTTTAGTCATACCACCTGCCGCTCTCCGCTTTCTCATCATCATCTCAAGGAGCTCATGATCCTTATCAGTAAAGACCACACCTATCTCTCTCTCGTCCTTTGCTACCATCAAATTTTTCCGGTAGTCCCATCTTCCACCTCTTTGGCCTCCATGACTACGGCCACGAGCTCTAGACTGTCCACATCCACCTGTCTCTCTCTCTCATTAGGTGGCTTTGAATATGTCTTGCTCAGATGTCCGACTTCTCCACAGTTTTAGCACCTGCGGGCCTTCCCCTGAGCACCTATCTTACCTGAGATCGAGGCAGCCAAAGTTGCTTGCATTCTTGGAAGTCCACTTGACTGAGCTGGAACACTTGCTGAGCTAGTGACTTGCGTCGAGATACTAGCTCTCTATATGAGCCTTGCCAAGACCGTCAGAACTTCAGATTTTTTTCCCCAGAAGCTCTAATTCTTTACCTTCTGCATTATTTTCATCTGTTGACATTCTCAATTTTAACTCTTCTTTGCTTTGTATGCCCAATTTGAAACCCTTGCTAGTTTCTGTTCCACTCAGATCCCCTCCAGTTTCGTCCCTCGGGCGACATAGAGAAGTCGAAACTTTCTCCTATTTCTCGACTGCGACGACAACTTAAGGCGTTGCCCTTTGCATGTTCCTACACATGCAAGTGTCTGCAGTTCCCCTTTGCTTCGTAGCAAACAAAAGAATCACTATATACGAAGACCTTCGACACTACAGTTTCTTCTCTTCTCTATGCGCCATAACAGGAACCTCAGGAACATAGTTCATCTCCTCTTCTCTCGCATGGCAACAACGGCTAATACGGGATCAAAGCACACTAAAACCTTCGAACACAACACAAAGGCCCAGAAACTCCCTTCTTCCTCTGCTCCCCGTCTGCTCCTGGGCTCGGGAAATACAAGGATAGCTCCTACGCTCGAAGCCGAAGCTAGCTCTAGTCTCCTTCCCGTTGCTTAATCTTGCATGTAGCTACAAAGTTGTTCGAATCTCTATTTCCTCTCGCAATTAATCCCGCACGTAGAACTGTACCCTCCTTGCGTCTGAAACCTCGCCAGAATCGACTTCCTCCCAGTTTCTGTTGCACACTGCCTTCGTATGCATGGCCTAACACAATGTTGCTCCTCCAAGCTCGAACTGATAAGTCATAACTCACACACAAGTGCTAGGTTTTGGCTCTGATACCATAAAGATTTTTTTGAAGGAATCAATTCTTTTCCATTCAAATGTTGGGCTTCTATATAGCCATACAAGCACAAGGTAATGTTATGGTCAATTACACTGAAAATGTTAGTCTTTTTTCTATATTCCTCATTCAAAGGATGCCCGTTGGTGCACATGATTTTGGTTATTTTATTGGTTGCCATTTTATGTTACTTGTAACCTTCTTGTAACCTTTATGGCTTAGCAATCTTAATGATTGTCTTCTGCCAGTTGTTAGAATGTTTTATATATTAGAATATTATTAAGAAATTGCTATATAAGTAGATTATATATATATTCCAGGAAAGTTTACTTTCATTTATTTTTAATTATAATTATTTTTTCCCCTGTTGTATTCATTTTACATAACTATACATTGACATTGTTGTTCAATGAATAAGATCAACCAATTCACTTTGATGATGTTGTATCAGAGTGACATTAAGCTTTAGCCATCCTCTCTACCTCTCCCGTCTCGTATCATCCATTTTTCATTACATGTCTGCGTATGTGTCCATCTCTGTCTCCGTACTCCATGGCTATGGGTCATTATTTACATTCTTGCATATGCATCTCTACATCCCCACATGACAGTGGCTTACCTTGGTGCTTTGCACTATCACATTCACTTAAGTGCACACATTCCAACATATTTGTTAGCTAATCCCAATTATCTCACTCTCAAATGCAACCATTCTCACATTCACTTAAGTGCACACATTCACTTAATCCCAATTATCTCACTCTCAAATGCAACCATTCATTGCTTCTTAATTGTTCGTCCTTTGCTAGCTTATTTTATGGGTTATCTAAAATCAAGTATTACTTCACTTTTGGTATTTTCTTATTGTATGATTTAAATATCTTTTAAAATCTTGGTACATCCTTTCTTGGTCTCATGGCTTCTATTCTCCTCTTATCGAGGCAAGGCCTTCCTCCTCAAATAACAAATTTAATGGCATCAAATCTCTTGTGGTTGAGCGTTTTTCACCTTCTGGTTGAATAAATTGATTAACTATTTAATTTTGATATTCCTCACAATGAAACCTTTGACCCTTAATATAACAACCGATATTAATGTCATGGGTCATATTAATCAGAGAGTCATATCAAGCAGAATAGAGTCTTATCGACTAGGAGCGTGCGACATTTTAAGAGGAGACAGGAGGAGATTGGGAGAGGAAACTAAAGGAACGAAGCAAAGATCAGAAATTGAGCGAGAGAAGGATAAGGAAGAGAAAACTTGCCCGCGACGGATGAAACCAAGGAAGAAGCGGCACCGACTCTGGCCACAAATGCGAGGGAACTTGAGAGCCTCAAATGCACTTGCGGAGGCCACAAATGCGGAGCGCCAATTGATTTCTTCTGGTGGAGGAGGAGATGCAGTCAAAGACGACAAAGAAGACTGGAGGGTTTTGTCGAGCAACCAATGCATCGTACTATGTGTAGGTGGAGACAAAGGGCTTTAACTAGCATGAAATCAATGTTCCTGCACAGGAGTAGTTGATTGCAGGTTTGAAGTTGGCTCGACGTGGAAAGGAGGAATACGTTAGATGAATCTTGGTGCGTGGAATTGAATGAAGATGAAGACGGAGGGCAGGGCATGGCTTCGATTGCAGAAAAAAGTATTCGAGTAGGGAGAGCACGCAAGCATTGATCGAGTGCGAGGCCTAGGATGTTGTACTTGTGCGACTAAGTGAAGGAGGAAGAAAAACTAAAGGACACATGATCATGTCTTAAGGATTTCTTAGGTTGTGTGTCAAGTATCTTTCATTCTTGAGCAGTTGAGTGCAAAGGAATAGACCATCTGACAATTTCGCAAGGGCATAAGAGAGAATTTTGAGCTCAACCAAGAGCTCAGATTGTGGAGAGGCCAATTGTGGTGCTTCATGTATAGTTTTTCATACGTGCTTAAGATGCTTAGTGGCAAGAAGGCTTCAATTGTGAGGTTAGAACAATATTTTGATTCTGTTGTTATATCATAATAATGAAATTCATTAAAACTAAATTTATAAAGAAAATTTAAATTTTAAGGACTCAATAATTAAAGTTAATTAAGGTTATTATTGATTTAAAATAAATTAATGATTTATATAATACATTAAATATAAAATAAAGGCAACTTAGTAAGATTATAAAATAACAATAATCCCTTATGCATTTTAATTATAGATTTCATTGGAGATAGGTTGGGAGAAGAATTAGCATGTGGGTCATCAATGATTGAGGTGAGTACTCATGTTCATATGCTATAATAACACATTGCTTCTTCTCGACTAAATGTATTTAATGTTACTAGTTATATTTATGCACTGCATACTCATGATTTATGATCCTATTGAATTTTTGTTTATGGTGTAAAAATGATATGCGTACTTAATATTTATTAATTATCATAAATATTGAATATTATATAAGCATATTGAATGTTATAGTATGTTTGCATGTGCATGTTTGACTTTGATGAAGTTCATTCATTTATGGTACTAGGTACCCGTCCACGTAAATGAAAAATGATATTAATATTGATGTACCTTCTTTGGTACAAGTTTAAACATTGCTCATGTAATGGTTATATACAAATTAAAAATATATTGATATGTAAACGATACTGTAAGACATAGTGAATTACCTTGAATGATCATATTAAATAGTATAAACCTTCAAATGTTAGATTAATTTACATAAAGTTTAGTTGACATGCATGTTTTTTTATTTTCATTGTGAACTATAATTTTGGAGTATGAGTATTTACTGGTTTTTGTTATCATACTATGGATTTAAGCTGACATTTCATGTTTAGCTATTTGGTAAAAAGATGAACAATTAAGAGAAATAGTTTATAGCAAATGCGGGCAACCAGAAATGAGATAAATTTAATGGTATTGCTTTAATTTATTTTCTCTAGTGGTTCTTTACTTTATTAAATATTAGTTATAGAAAATGAATATAAAAAAAATTAGTTTCCATTGTCCGACCGTCTGTACACGACTTAGTTTACTCCAAACTCTAGGCAGGGTCGTGACACTTAAAATGGCAAGCTTTTGATTATGTTATTTTAATATGACTCCTTTAATGGTTGTGAACCATTCATTGCTTCTATTAATTATATTTCAAGACTGCTAAAAACACCTTAGGCTTTCTCCATTCGAGCTCATTCAAGACAATAATATCTTTATGTTCCAGTCTCTCTGTTCTATCATTTTTTCCCTCCAACAAAATGACCTGCCAATTCAATAATACTATAGCACCTCGAGAGCGAAATGGGATGAAATGTCACTTATCATCCCTTCATTGTTGATCTTATTCTTAAAAAAAATGAAATGAAGAATTTCTGATTACAATTTTTTATTTGTCTTCGTCCTCCTCTTTATGTTACACAATCTCAACTAATGGCTGACTCTATCATGCCGGGCAATACTACCACTCTATCTCATGTTCTTTGCATCACCTAACTATCAAATTCTTCTTCTTTAACCCACGATCACTTTACCCTTGCTACTAGTTCTTAATACAGGAGAGGGGTATATGGTTGGGAAGGATGAACAAGTGGTAATTATAAAATCCTATTTATATATTACAACCACACTAATCAGCCTCTTGAATGATGTTGGGACAAATATGGTTAATTTTTAGCCACTCACATGCATCCATGAATAATTTTGTTTTATTGCCTTGATTTAGTTCTTGCTCTTTTACCATCTCTCAAAGTTGAATACGATCAATTACTTCAATAAACAATGGCCTCTCTTGCAATATTTTGGCCATCTCTTGTTCAAGCTATATCATTGCTGCCTCTGCTAATACATCATATGGTTTGGACTTGGAAGCATTTTCCCACATAAGAGGTAATTGACAATTACTTTCTTTATTACACATACCTCTTTTGTTACCTATCATTGATGCCGATGGTTCACCATCCTCTATATATGGAAAAGGCACTAGCTCATCCTTATCAAAACTTTACTCTATGAATTGCATTATAAGTTCCCTTGCATCTAGTAAATTTCTATGCATTCTCTTGACAACTAACAATTGTTCGTTCAACTTTTTGTTATCATATTGATTATTTTATTTAGTATCTTAGCTTGAAGGAGATGATTGGTTCCTGTGCTGAATCTGGAGGCATTTACTACTTAGCTATTGACACTTCTTTTACCCTTTGCTCTACTATCACTCCTTAACAATGGCACCGTTACTTGAGCCATCCCCTGCCTTCTTTACTTCAGGAATTTGTCACCCCCCTTCCTTTTAAATTTGAATATTCTACTTGTGAATTGAGTAAAATTATTGTCATTTTCGTCATCTACTGATAGTCATTATTTTCCTCATTTTGAGTTAGTTCATTTTTATATTTAAAGTTTTTTTTTTACTCAAATTTCGCTATTTTGGTATGGTTATTGATGATTATTCTCATGTTACTTGGGTGTATTTATTGACATATTGATTATAAATTCTTGATGCATTACGTTCAATCTTTAGCTTATTTGATTGTTTTGCTCATTGATAATACTTTAGAACACATAGTAATTCAATTAATTTTTTTTTTTCTAAAGTAATATTCTTCGGTATGCTCATATCCTCTTAATAAACAGAAGTTATACAATGCAGACTTTGTCGGCGCCTTACTAGAACACTCATGTTTCACATGAATGTCCTCACCAACTTTAGAGATATGTAGTCCCATCCATCTGGTATTATATATATTTCGTCTCCTCTACACTCTCAACAATTAATTATCAATTAAGATTCTTTCTCCCAAGCTGCTTATTTTTTCTTTATGTCATGGGTGTTTGGTTGCCTTTCCTCTGTTTATGATTGGTTTACATGGCAAACTTTCTCCCTATGCCACTCATTTTATATCCCTCTTGTACTCTCAAACTTAGAAGAAATATAAATTTTATGATCCCCAACCAAATGTTTGTATACCTTTCATGAAAATACATTCTTTATATAGATCAAGAAGTCTCATGGGAAAGTGATGCTGTATGCTTAGAGGGAGCACTTAAAAAAGAAAGCATTCACTAATGCCTATTATGCTAGGTTTATTGATGATATAATAATATTAACTTGTATTTTTGTGGAAGGTAATCTTAGAAGAGTACAAAGAAAATCATTGTAACTAGATCTAGTATTGAAGCATAATATGGAGCCATTGCTTATTCTACATGTAAAACCGTGCAATCATGTGTATTTCTTGTGATGTGTTTTATTAAAGAACACATTCAGTTAGTTTGTCACTTCGTAAATGATGCCGTGTTTTCTAAAAGATTTACTCATCATTTTTCCAGTTTTGAAGAAGTGATTGCTATCTTCACCAATGTTGTAGGTTCTCTTTCATATTTTTTTTATATGATAATTTAAATCTAACAAATATATATGCCCTAATTTGAGGGAGAGTTTTAGAAAATTTTGAAATAATATCTCCATTGTTCGGTGAATAAGATCATACAAATCTATTTTGTTGATATTTTTCATATCGATATCAGCAATGAATACGATTATGCTTGACCCTTTGAAATACCTTTTGCAGGTGTATTTCCCAAGGGCACCCCTGCATTCTCATCCAACACTGTTAATCCTCAGGGAGGTTTGATGCAGGTTACTTGTTATTTTTGTATGATTAAAAGAGGAGCTATCAGTCATTGTTTAGTTTCCTGTATTTTTTTCTTGTTAATGTCAGAAATTAGTCAGGTGATTAGTAGCCCTACAGAGACTTAATCTAACTATATTTATATTTTATAATTTGTTGATAAGTGATTTATCTTTTTTGTATTAATGCCCAAAATAATGGATACTTGAATTTGGGTCTTGCAAATTGAGGTGTATTGATAGTTGATTTGTCTAGTACCATCTTTACTCATGCTAGTAACTCAAGTGTTACTGAATGCACTATATACCAGATCACATGGGAAATAGGAAAGACCAAATGCAAGTCTAATTGGCAAAGAAATTTTTTTTGTTATCATCTAAAGCAATGCAAAACTCAAATTTAGATATCATTAATTTGATTCGCAAAAAAATGAGAAGTTGTTGAATTTTTGGTAGTTTGATATTAATGTTGATGTCATAATGAAGTAGTTTTCAAATTCTTCAGAAGGGCTTAAGCATGTGTCGATATTAATTTTCTTGTTAAAATAGTATCAACGAAGAATATATACATATGACATGACATTTATCAAAAAAATAAAAAAAAATTTCATGCTTATAGTACAAATAATTTAGACGATCTTTAGCAAATAGTAAGTTGCTATACTAAATTAATTTTAATTAGAAGGAAATGTTTGTGGTGATTTTATTAGCACAATGTAAATATGCTAGTGAATATATTGAAAGAGTGATTAAGTATAAGGTAAGAATCTAAAAGAAAATTGATTTGTGTAACTTGATTAGTTTGGCTTATATTTTGTTCGATATATGCCAGTGCATGTCAATCGTGTTGAGGTTTTGTCAAGGGCCTTTAAAAACATATACTGGGGTGAGCTAGAAAGTGCTTTACATCTTGTCTTAAGGTGTTAGATATTTTGCATATTTTGTGGATGCAAGCAGGGGAGCACTTTTGGAGACATGATGCTTTAAAGAATAGAGTGATGCACCCTATTATTTTGAGGATTTTTCGGATTAATCGCACAAGAACATATCCAAAAGACGAGTATAGAAAAATAGTGACAGTGGGAGGAGATTATTTTCTTCTGTGTTTTATTTTTTAAGTCTGTTGGAACTCTAATTAGTTATATTAAAAGAAGTGTTGTTGAAGTATGGCCACTTTTTAAGTATTTGATGATTGTACTCAACATTGTAGAGGAAGGAGCAAAAAGTTTACTTGTGGCATTTGATTCTGTAATATGTGATATCAAAAATCTTGTTTTGAAGATTGAATCAGTTTTAACCTGATTACCATTGAATTTTGTCAAGGCATATTAATTTTATGTATTTTTTATTGTTTCAAGAAAAAATTTCTTTTTGTCTATTTTTTTAATGATTTGATGTAATTCTTTTTTGTTCTTTTCGTTCTTTTCCTTTCTTCTTAATTGTTTTGTTTCTTTTAGTCCCTAAATCTGTTCTTCCATACGATTTAGTTCTTATATTAAATTACTCATTAAGCTATGCATCTTAATGGCTTGTTTATTTCAACATAACTATTTGGAATTGATTGGAATTAAGTTTCAGTTTCAGTTTCTTTTTGGGTATATAAAAGATGATATTGAGTTCCCAATTTTGAAACTCATCTTCATAGAGGTGAGAAGTGATTTTGAGGGTTTGGAAGCCACCTTTATTTTGTTTGTTTTAAGAGTTAAATGATATTAAATTTTGTGAAACACCTGAATAATTTTCGTCAACTGGGGGATACTTTTTTTATTCTTCCTTCTCTTAATCCGTGAGATCCCTGCTACCTACTTATCCAGGAATTATTGTAATCATTGTAGAATTATTAGTTTCAGGTTTATATGCTCATATTAATTGTTATAAGATTGTATGAATAGTACAAGAATGTTAGAATGAAATAATTAACCATTTATTTCTAATTTTTTTCATACTATCAAACCATAAGCTTTTCCTCTTTATTGTATTTTCCACATTCATTGTTGCATTGCCACATTCATATTACCTTCATTGCTACCTTCTTTTTTCCCTCTTTTTGTAACTGTAGTATTTATCTCTGTATTGCTGTAAACATTTCTCATTGTTGTAGCTTTCATTATTGCATTGTTTAAAATTTGTCCCATCAGTGAGCCTTCATCAATGAATCATCACATTACTTTTCTTTGTTTTTTTCTATGAATAGAATCACAATTTCTCTCATCACAAATAACAATGAATACCAATATATCATTATTCTTTAATTTCTCTTAAAATTTAATGATGCAATCTGAATCCAACAGGAGAGTTGCAAAATATTCATAGCATACTGATTGATTGAAAAGAACAATCTAAAGTGATCGCAGTTGGCTATATAGTTTTTTAAAGAAAAAGAAGAAAATTGAGCTTTCGATAGAGAAATTCGGAAGGCCTGTTAGAAGCACCTGTAAAAACTGTCTATAGCAGATATTTGCATTCTAGTATTTTTATGTATTACATTTTCTTCTCATGCCTTTTAAGTCTTAGTGGTGCATATTTCTCACTTCCGAATTACAGATTCAGAAGCTATAAATTTTTTAACTAGCTCATCTCATAAGTTGATTTCATATTCCTTGTCTTAACAATAAAAAAATATCATTAAATCAAAAAGATATTTTATAAAAAAAAAACTCTCATACTTAAAAAAATTCCACATGTATTAAAATTAATTTTCTACTTATTATCCATTTAAAAGTTAAATAAAGATTCCAATTTCCCAATGCAGTTTTGTGTTTTATAGTTCATATTGTGCTATCAGGAATAGGGCATGAGGAGGATGTTTTGGTTTGCTAAAAAAGTGGTTGGTTTCTACCACTCTAAGGAATTTAATAATAAAAGAAGAAAAGATCTTTAATGTTATATTTTTCCTCAAAAACCTTTAATCCAAAGAAAAAAGTGTCTTCACTACTTAAACCGTTGACCCACTTTTTTTAATTGTTCTTAAAACCATGCTTTCTTCATTATTTTGATAAATTAATAAAGGATTTTACTTTGTTATTTGTGAATTATCAAAGCACAAATATATAGATTTTTTTGTGAGTGGCACAAGAACCTTTATGCCTTTTTCATTCTTATAGTGATTTATAAAGAGCCTTCCTTTACTTAATGTCACAAGGGCTTGATAATTTGCATTATTTATCGATGATTATACCTAGTTGCTACCTAAGTATCTTTCGTATCTTTTTCAATATGATAAAAAATTCATTTAGTATTGAAGTTAAAAGAGTACTTTAGTCATCTCCTCATATTCTTCCATGATGATTAGAAAGGAGTTTGATGCTATGAAGGGTACATACACTACCACAAAAAGGCGTTTGTACTATAACTTTGCCTTCAATGAAATTATAATTATTTTATTATCATTTTTCCTTAAAAAATATTAATCTCAAGTTTTTTGTTTTTTTTTTACTAGGCTGTCTTTTCTTATCTTTTATCACAACAAATTACTCTATCTTTTAACTGGACAACTCTTCCCAAATTTAGTCTATATCATAGCCACTTTTTACTTAGCCATTATCAATTTACTAAAAAGAAATGACATCATTTTACGTAAGTCTAATCAAACAAATAAATGCTTGTTATGGAATATGTTAAGGAAACCATTGAATCTATTAATAATAATAAAAAAAAATTGCGCTAAAATTTTTTTAATTTGATCATACAAAATCTTTGTCATAATCACCAATCTTTTTTATTATTATGCATATAATTTCTATCTTTAGAATAATACACAATATGAATTGGAAGAATGTTATGGGAGAAGAAATGAAAGTCCTTAAAGAAAACAAAATATGAGAATTTGTTAAGTAAAGAAATAAATGAGATGTAAATGGTTTTTTACTCTAAAATATAATTTGATAGGGCATTAGAAAAATAAGCAATATGTTAGACCGGCGGTTACAACCCTTTCTGCCTTGTGCCCCACTAAGCCGAGTGGTCACTTCAAACCCACATCAAATCTGCTAAATAATTTGAAGACTTATTTTAGGTGCAAGACTAAAAAAGGACAATTCAGTCATTTGTTAGTTACTATTGTTTGGTATAAATAAGGCTTAATATGATTATGGTTATAGTATGTGATTGCTATCTCTAATTTTAGTATTTAGGGTTTGTGAGAGGATTGCCTACCTCTCGAATTGTAGGTCTATTTTTATATATTTGAAATTTTATTATTTTATTTTGACCTTATCTTTGTGGAAACTTGTCTTGTTTTTAGGGCTGTAAACGAGCCGAGCTTGAGCGAGCTCATGCTTGGCTCGTGTTCGGCTCGTTCGAAATAGCTCGTGTTCGAAATCGGCTCGTGTTCGAAATCGGCTCGTGAACAGTGTGTTCGTGTTCGGCTCGATTTAAATATTCGTGTTCGTGTTCGGCTCGAAATTGACTCGTTAAACTAAAATTAAGAAAAATAGATGTAAAGTGTGAGATTCAAACTTGGGTCAAACCTATACAAAAGAAGACACTAACCACATTGCCACATGCGATGTTATGATTTAAACTTAGACATAAATATATATAATATATTATTATATAAATAACATATGTAATATATTGTTCTATAAAAAGTTATATAATTTTATATAATTTTTTTTTCGAGCCGAACACGAGCGAACAAACTGTTGGTCGTGTTCGGCTCGTTTACATTTCGAGCTTAAAAAATTGTTCGTGTTCGACTCGTTAGGCTTAACGAACGAGCCGAACACGAGCTGCTTAACGAGCTGAACACGAGCTGTTCACGAACAACGAGCCAAATTGACAGCCCTACTTGTTTCTATCAAATTTGTATCAAATCCTTAACTGAGAGTAGCGGCGACCAACATGCTTTGGAGGAAAAATTTGAGGGAGAGTTGAATTAACCCAAATCGAGAATGGAGGAGCTTTTCTCGTCCATGGAGGGACAATTCACGATCTTGGAAGAAATGATGAAGAGGTTTGTGGAGTTCCACTCCAGCCTCTGCCGCCTGTGACAGTGTCGACGTGGGCAAAAATGCTAGCGCCAATGCATGGGGTAACGTCTTTGTTGTCGGTAGATTTGGGGCCGCGGGATCGAGCGACAACATGTGGATTGGGCTCGAGCGGCATTAGATGGATGGGATTGAACGACACGCGCATTGGAGAGAGCAATTGGCTCATGCGACATTAGATGGATAAGATTTAGCGACAACACGCAAAACGAGGCGACTATGTGCTATTTGGGTATGGAAAAATTGATCAAAGGAGTTTGGCCTAGAACAGGGAACCATGATGGGTGAGACCCTGGTCGAGGGATGCATCTAACCGTGCTGGTGTCTTTTACTTTGGCAACATTGATAGACTTTTGTGCGGAAGTCTATTCAAGAGTCTATGGGGATGGACAAGTCGATTATGGGGAGAGCTAAACTTATGGAATAAGGAAAAATAACATAGGCCAACGAAGAAAAACCAACTACCGCTTCATATGTGGAACGAGCTTGGGTCAATACAATTAGGGAGGAGACTCACACATAAGAAAGCTGAAGATACCAATCTTTGAAGAAGAGAATGCTTATGGTTTGATTTATCGCGTGGAGAGATATTTTACTTTTAATGGGCTGATTGAGGAAGTGAAATTAACGACAACGGTCCTATATTTGGTAGAGAATGCTCTAGTGTGGTTTCAATGTAGAGAACAAAGCTAGCCATCCATAAAATGAGAAGAATTTAAGGATTAATTGTTGGAGCATTTCAGAACGATGCAGGAAGGGGATTTACGTGAGTACTTTTTCGCATTGGTCCAAGATGAGTTCATCATGGATTATAGAGAGAAATATGAGATGTTGTACGATTGTTTGAAAGGAATATTGGAAGCAATATTAGAAGAAAACTTCATGAGGGGGGTTAAAACCAAAAATTCTGTATTCTACAACCATGATAATACCAAAAACTCAAACCTTGGGATATCAGAGGGAGACTGCACGAGACAGGAATAATGGGCCGCGACCTGGAATCACATTCAAATGTCATACAAAGACAGATATTTGAGAGAAGTGAGTCAAGGAGTTATGTTTTTAGTGTTATGAAAAGTTTGCTCTAGGTCATCGTTGCAAGATCGGATCTTGTAGGTCCTCACAGTATGTGACAAGGTGGCAGAAGACGAAGAAACAAAGAAAATTGTGGTGGAGGAACACCCTCACTATGTTGTTGAAATCTCATTGATGTTGGTGATGGGATTCACATTGAATTGCACTATGAAATTTTGGGGATAAATCAAAGAGGAGTAGTGGTGCCACCCATAACTTCATCTCCATTCAAGTAGTGGAGTAATTGGGGCTTGAGATGGTTGACACGTGAAATTTTGGACTAATGATGGAGATGAGACAAGTTGAGAAGAGTTAGGGAGTTTTGTAAAAGGCCGATTTTGACACTGCAGAGCATTTTGGGGTGGAAAATTTTCTCCCCTTGGATTTAGGCAGCACAAACGTCATTTTGGGTGTGAAATAGTTGCAACCTTTAGAGGAGACTAAGATAAATTAGAAACTCTTGAAAATAAAGTTCTAAGAGGGAGACGTGAAGGCAGTGCTTTATGGTGACCGTAGTTTGTGCAAGATTTTGTTGAAGCTCAAAATTATGGTTATTGCAATTTAGGACGTAGGGTTAAAATTCTTATTTGAATTGCATAGAATGAAGGAAACATATGATATAGAATTAGCAGAGATTTTAACACGAGTCCAAGAGCTCCTACAATAGTTTGCAAAATTTTCTATTTGTCGCACAGATTGCCTTCTTAGAGGGAACACGAGTGATACCAAACTTAATTCAAATCACAATCTAACAACAAATATTATTGTTGAAGTCAAACGGTTACAACAACAATAAAACAACACAAACATGCAAATAGCAAGGGACAATGATGTCCCGCAATTAAGGAAGAAACAATGGAAAACACATAGACGACCCTCTCTATAGGAGTGCGGCAGATCCGTACGATGGAAAGGATGCTGCTATAAGGCGGGTTGTAGCTGACAACAGGTGGTGACGGTGCTGGAGGGACAACAGGGGGCAATCGACGACCTACAGGAAGGGCAGGGATGGTTGGTGATTTGCTGGATAGAGCAGTGTAGATCGGGGGGCGACTTGCTAGCAGGGATCAGGGAGGTTCGACAGCCTGTTGGAAGCACCAAGAATGGGCAGCAACCTGCGGGAAGGGAGCAGGGATGGTCAGCTGCCTGCTGGAAGGTGTATTGGATGGTGGGCAACAACTGGTAGCTGACGACGGCGGTCTGGACAACAATCTGAAGAGTGGACATTGACTGAAAGATTATGATGGTGGTCGGGACATCAACCTGAAGGGTGGACAATGACCGGAAGATGACGACGCAATCTAGATAGCAACCTGAAGGGTTGATAGTGACTGGATGATGATGACGACAGTCTGGACAAGGGTAGGGACAGTGTCGACCTAGCTGGCGGTAGCAGGACAGCTGCTGGAAGCGTTAAACATCAACACAGAAGGAGTCGGCATAGTTGGCAGTAACAACAAGGGAAGGAATAAGAGGAGATAATCACCACCTAGGACGAGTTATAGCCGAAACACTTTCTTGTCGTCGAATACATCCCTTACAAGAGGAAAACATCTTATAGACCACAATTTGAAATCAGAAACAATCAAAATCCCTCCTTCTAAACAAGCACACAATGCATATATATAATAGAAGCTAGTAGATATGAATAGAAGGTTAGTAGGAAAGGAGAAAATAAAAAGGGAAGGTAATATAATAGGAAAAGGCTAGGATAGGAAAGGGAGGTGGGCAAGGAAAGTAATAGAAAGTGAAATGGTCAATCAGGAAAGGTAGAAAGACTGGATCGCAGTACTGTAGCAGCTACAATACTGCGTCCTGTTAAGCTCCCGCGTCAATCTCTAAGGTTGGGGGGAGCTTTGACTTCATTTGTTGAAGCTTTGAGGTCCTTATAGTACGAAGTCAGGTCCGCAACATTGAACGTAGTGGAATTATTGTAGTCTCGTGGTAGGTTGATCTTTTAGACGTTGTCATTCTACAACACGTTTTGATAGAATAAAAATGCATCCTTTTTTTGTCATCTCCTGAGCTGGAGCTACATATATATCTAGGTTTCCACAATGTAAATCTCGAGCTCTTAAGTCTGAAACATGCTTCTTCCACTTCTCGTACTCAACGAAATGTAGTTGATAAACAAGTATGTGAGGCGAAATCAACTATAGTATAAAGTTTGTAGCAGGTTGCGCCACTCTCTCTTGCAACCACTCAGGACAGACGTCTTCTTTACTGATAGAACCCGGATCCCATTGAAAACTTCCTTCCCCATCTAACTCCTAAGATAAATTTCAAAGATGAAGTTCATCCCTCTTGCCTGGGCATTAGATGAGTATCGTGCTGAACTAAACCTAACATTTGAACAACTCTTTGCTAGGAAATCTTAATATAAGACTAGGGCTGAGCTAGCTCTCATACCAAATGATATCAGAGTGAACTCAAAACACGACCAAATGATAATATTATTGATGAATTCAAACGGTTACAACGTCAATAAAACAACACAAACATGCAAATAAAAAGCGACAATGACTCCGCAGAAATAAGGAAGAACCAACACAAAACTCATAAACGGACCTCTCTAGAGTAGTGCGACGGATCTAGACGGTGGAAAGGAAGCTGTTGTAGGGCTACTAGGTAGCTAGCAATAGGTGACGACTGTGTTAGATGGACAACAAGGGGCAGTCGACAAACTGCAGGAAGGCCAGGGATGGTTGGTGGTTTGTTGGAAGGAGCAGGGAGGATCGGTGGGTGGCAGATCAAGACAAGTCCTTGAGTCATTTTTGGAGGGAGTTATTTAGAATGCAAGAGACTGTATTAAAGAGAAGTACAATGTTCCAACCACAGATTGATGAAGTCAGAAGTTGTTAATCAGAGCGCAGAGACTTATTTGTGGTGTTTTATATTTGACGCACTCAAGCAGTGGGCTAAATGGCTGCCCCGGCCAGAATATTTGTATAATACTTTGTATTATACAACTTCTCAGATCACTCCTTTTAAAATCTTGTATGGCCGTGATTCACCCCATTTGGTGTATTATGGATATCGTACTACACTGGTGTCTTTGGTGGTTGATTAATACTTAGAAGAGGGACAAAGTGTTGGCGGAATTGAAGAGAGATTTGTTGAAAACAATTTAAGAAGAAACAAGTCAACGGATATTGTAGGGTTGTGTAGTTTCCGGTTGGAGATATGGTATATCTAAAACTTCGATCTTATCAAAAGAAGACATTGGCAAGATGTTGAATGATAAGCTCTCCCCATGTTATTTTTGTCATTATGAGATCGCTGAGCTCATTAGCATGGTGGCTTATAGTTTAAAATTGATGACTTTGTCGACAGTCCATGCAGTACTCCATGTATCACAGCTGAGCCTACGCCTATGGTGCTTTCCGCCTTGTACCCCACGGAGCCAAGTGATCCCGTGGAGCCGAGTGGTCCCACTAAACCCACATCGAGCCCGCCAAATAATTTGAAGACCTATTTTATGCGCAAGACTATAATGACAATTTAATCATTTGTTAGTTCTTATTATTTGGTATAAATAGGGCTCAATATGATTAGGGTTAGGTTATATGATTGTTTTCTTTAATCTTAGGAGTTAGTCTTTGAGATAGAATTGCCCACCTCTCAAAAAATAGGAGAGAAAGGACCTATGAGGCTGTATTGTGATGATAAATCAGCA
This sequence comes from Phalaenopsis equestris, assembly GCF_001263595.1. Classification (NCBI taxonomy): domain Eukaryota; kingdom Viridiplantae; phylum Streptophyta; class Magnoliopsida; order Asparagales; family Orchidaceae; genus Phalaenopsis; species Phalaenopsis equestris. The sequence continues at coordinate 65,631,387 of NW_018164444.1, read as the reverse complement.
TCAATATTGCATATAATCTTGTGCAAGATCTCAATATGAAACATATCGAATTGGTTTTGCACTTCATAAATAAAATGCTTGATTGTGGTCTAATTTGTATTTCATTTATAACTACAATTGAATAAGTACTTCACATTCGCACCAAAAAAATTATCTGGGGCAATCATTGATAAATCATTGTACAAGCTACTAATGGATTGCATTCATTTATTCACTTGAGTGGAAGTGGGAATTGTCTAATAATCACCACCTGTTGGGGCTTATATTTAACAAGATTTTCCTTCTTTTTCACCCACTGCCATCACATCGATCTGTCGGATTTGTACTGTCTACTCGTTAATCTATGGGATATTATAATTTTTTTATTATTAATATTATTATTTTACCTACTTATCAATTTGTGGATTATAGTACATTATTATGTAATTACTATTTTTTGGATTTTATATATATTCCTGTTAGAAGCTCTCATAGAATAATTGTATAAATTCTGCTCAAATATTGGAATGAAATAATAATTTTCTTATATTCCTGTCAAGGTTAGAGGAGGTTGATTTAGAATTTATTTTTATAAATGATATGAATGAAAATATATAAAATTGATGGGATGATAGAAAAATTGAAACTTAATATAGCCCAAGTAAAACTGATTCTGAGTTCACAGGGAGCGAGTTCATGCAACAAACATCAGTAAACACACTTAATTGAAAATAATTTATTAGTACTAAGTTCCAATTACTTCCAAGAACCTACATCAGAATGAAATGAATTGTATTGTAAGAAAAGATGCATTAGAGAAAGTGGTAGGAAGTTAAATTTGTGATTAATTAAAAAAAATAGAAAAGTAGTTGTAATATACTTTTGGCTGTGATGCTCCAATAGTATTCTTGAACCTGATGTTAGTTGCATTCTTTTTTTTTTTTTTTACAATATTAAGAGAATCAAACTGTTTAGTTTTGCTTTCCCGTTTTCTTAAAAGTTTTTGTGTGAAATTTAGTTTAATTATAAAATTTACATGATATTAAGATACACCACTGACTGAGAAGATGAGTATCAGCGTATCAGAAGCTGATAACAATCTATCAACCTATTGCCCATCTCAACATACTGTTGCTAGTGAAACTGAAGGGTGGAATCAATTATCATCTTTTTAAGCTTGCTAAGATTCAAACTGGCCATCTGATTTGATCAGTAGAAAATCTATAATTCAGCACAAGGAAATTTTGTTAAGCTTGTTTTTCATTTGGGGCATGATTCATCTTTTCATACTATCTTGCAAGATACACACTTTTCTTTTGAATCTCTGTATCAATATTTTCTCACAGATTGTTCTTAATTCAGACTACTGGAGGGCAGATGATTGGAAGATCTGTTCCATCACCTTCTGGTGTTTCTGGGGCTACTTCCTTTGACAATGCTTCAACTCCTCTGCCATATGCCAATTCACCTAGATCTGGTGGAAACATTATGAATACACCTTCACCACAACAACAGACACAGCAGCAGCAGCAGCAGCAGCAACAGCAGCAGCAGAGACAGAAAATGATGCAAATACCACAACATCAGCAGCAACTTCTTGCTCAACAACAGCTCAGGCAACCTTCTAGTGCAGCAATACTGGGACAGGTTTTTCTTGAGAATTTCATTTCTTTTTTTGTCTTTAGAAGTATAAGGTAAATGTTTATGTTCTTTGCCTGATCCCATGAGGTTTTGATATGGCTAATGATACACGTTCCGTCCTAGGATCTAATTTGAATGTGTAAATGAGCACGGCTTCTCTTGATTCAAGATATAACTTATATTCTCTTTAGAAGTATAAGGTAAATGTTTATATTACCTTGAGGCTTATGTCTTGCCTCTTAGAAAGAAAATGCCTCAACACTTGACTGCACAATTAATAATGTCCCCTTTCTCACTATAATATTATGAAAAATGCATGCACCGGTTTTATTGCTACATCTTATGAAAGTAATACCATCATTGATACAAGGTAGCAATAGGAAAACTATATCAAGTATATATGGTTCCAAAAACTCTGGTTGCACATGTTTCAATTGTCAGAATGAATGCCTTAATAGATTCTTCACTATGGTGTAGATGTCAGGGATGCTCCTAAAGTTGAGATTGAGCCATACTTGGATGTGAGTGATGTCAAAGAAGCTTTAGAGGAATTTTTTAGATGTTGCGTGTTGTATTTTAGCTACTCATTGAGTGAAAGATGATTGGGCATGGACCACTTACCTGCTTTAGGGGCGGTGAGAAGTCATGTAAACTTATTATTAGTAAGAATTACATAAGCATGTTTACAAAATTTGCTTTAGAGTGTACTAAACTGAGGCCTAAACTTCATCTACAGCTTTATATGGCTGCTTGGGTTATAGGACTTCACGTCTATTTAACAATTGTTGAGTTTCTATTCATTTGACTACCTGTTAATTTTTGTTGTAATGTTTTAACCGGATGTTGTAGATATCTTGTTTGGTCATCCACGAGTTAGTTATTTAGGTTTTAATTGCTACTCACTTTGGTAAGTTAAATCATGTTTTCAAGCATTAGAGTAAGTTGTTAACTCTCTCTCTCTCTTTCCCCTGTTAAAAATAATCTAATCTAACAAAGTTTATGAAGGGCACCAATATGCCAAAACAACCAAATAATGCACTTAGATCATTATGATTTTGAGAAATTAAGGGAATTGTATTGCATTGGTTGCTTTAAAAACTAAAAATAATTTCAGAAAATTCTTCAACATTTCCTGAGGATATAAGCATTGTATTTTCTTACTTTGAAGGCCCACATATTGAGATCTTCCATATGATCTCGTCCCGTTATTTGACATAAACTATAACCTTCATTTTATCCAGCTTCCATAACATAGGATTAATCTCGTTGAACATTGGAACGTAAGAGACAAGAATGGATTTTTAGAGGAGTCTTAGTTTGTGTATTTATTGTCTTGCTTGCTTCTAAGATATGAATGTTAACATGTGTAACTGTGTGATAGCTGTCCAATTATTATTATAATCGATTACTATTGTTGATATGCTTATAATAGGGGACCATATGGGTCCACCCACGGTTTAAGAAACTGTGAGTCCACTCCTTCATTTGAGGCGGAGAAATTCTTCTTGTAATTATCCATTCTTGTGTTCTTATTACTTTCCTTTTATCATGTTGATTTGAATTTCCCTTCAATTGTACGAGGGTCGCTTAAGCTATTCATATATTTGTTTGTTTAATGAAAAGATTAAAGTATTTTTCCTCCTAAAATTCACATGGTATCCGAGCAAATAAACAAACCTTGCCCTTTTTCAACTTCCGGAGCATATCCGATAACGTCCAACAGTCGAAATCTTCTCTATAGCCGTCAGAATTCCTCCAACCAACATGTAGGCCCTCCGCTCTTGTTGTTGGCCACTCCTTGCCTTGGGTTTTTCCGCTGTCCTTCACTTTTGTCGTTACAATACCCAACAAATGTGTTTCCTTCGTTGTAGGCACAAATCCTTTCACTCAGAAATCCAAATCGGGTTATGTGATTCCTTCTTTATATGTCGACTTCTCCACAACTTCATTCGACGGGAGACCTATGCGACTTCATCACTCGGTTGGTGCCATTCATTCCCTGTAAGCGCGACTTCTTCACTCAGTTTGGAGGAATCCTAACTGGTCTTTCCTTAGAAACATTACTTTGTCGGTAGAAATCCCAACCGGTCACTCCCTTGGATTTTGTCTCTAGTGGAAATCATAATTAGATATTGCCTCTACGACACTCAATGAAATCCTATGTCAGTGGTAGACAATTCCTCCATGTGTTGAGAGAAATCTTGCGCCAGTGACGGACAATTTCTAATTTAAGTGAAAATCTTGTGTCGGCGACATACAATTTCTAGCTCAAAAGGAAATCTTGTGTCGGTGACAGACGATTTCTCCCTCTAGCGGAAACCTTGTGTAAGTCGATTGGAAAAATTTCTCCCCGCCTCATCATGATGAACAAGTATGGCATGAAAACTACTTCTTTGGAAGATATGTATGAACATGAACCTAGGATGTTAGGTTCTGCAACATCTAAAATTTCTTCTTGCTCAGCCAATCATAAACTTCATGGCAACAATTTCCTCAAATGACCTCAATCTGTGTTCATGTATATCTGTGGTAAAGGAAAAAATAATCATGTCACTGAGGAAAATCTCACATAAAAATTACTGATACTAAATATCTGACTTAAAAAATTGAAGATCACATGGTCATGTCATGGCTTGTCAACTCTATGACCACAAAAATTGGAGAAAACTTTATGTTGTATAAAATGACAAGAAATCATGAATGACTCAAGGGAAACATATTCAATGTTAACAATACCTTTGAGTTGTTTGACATTGAAACTAGATTACATGACTTATGGCAGAGTGAGTTTAATGTTACTCTATATTTCAACGCTCTTCAAATATTGGCTCCAATTAAATATGTATAAAACATAGACATGAAGCTGCTCACAGACTCTACTCTTTACAAAATAAATGTGCAGAAGAGAACCATTAAGTTACTTCTAGAAGTCAACAAAGAACTAGATGAAGTTAGAGGAATACTCATGAGAACCAATTCTCTTCCTTGAATTTGTGAAACCTTTGCTAAAGTATGAAGGGAAGAGGGAAAGAAGAAACTCATGACGACTAACAATCTTGCCACATCAAATGTTGACAACTAGGCTTTATACATCTACAAATTATCTCAGGACAACAAATCAAAGAGGAATATACCATGGTGTGAACATTGCAAGAAGCTTGGTCATCTGAAGGAGAAGTGAGAAGTGTTGAATGTTGAAAAATTTATAAAAAGCTTATAGATTGGAAGGTCAACAAAGTCGAAGGTGATGAGGAAAAATCTAGCAAACACAACATCAAATGACGTCAAGCCTCATATGCATAGTCTATTCAACAATGAGCAACTTGAAGCTCTCCGAGATTTCTAAGACAATATTTTGAGCCTTCTACCACCCTTGTAGCACATCAAGCTAGTCATCCATTTGCTCTTGTTGCTCTAAACAGAAAGAATTAGTCTTGGATGCGGACTCTAGAGCATTTGATTACATGACAGGTGATATCACTGTTTTCCATTTTTTCCATTCTTGCAGACACCATGTTGCTGTTAGAATCGTTGATGACTTCCTCTCTATGGAAGGAAGTTGAAGTGTAAAACTTAACTGTAATTTACTATTTATCAGTAAACTTACTCGTGACATGAATTGTGTTACTAAATTCTACCCTAATTTGTGTGAATTTCATGTTATGGACTCGAGGAAGGTTTTTGACAGTGCTGACATGCATTATTGAATTTATCTGCTCGCTGAGATTTCCACTTCAAAAGGATCGTCTCACCATTCAGAATCATTTGAGTCAACTCTTTTATTTGAGTATAGTTCTCATGAGGGTGAAGTTATGCTATGTTATTTTTATCCCGGTCATTCTAACTTTTATTATATTGAAAAATTGTATCATCATTTGTTAAAAAAAAATTTAATTCTTATCAGTGCGAAACTTATTAGCTTGATAAACATATTCGGTGAGTGTACCCAAGCCTAAAATACAAACCAACACATCTCTTTTCCATGGTTTGTAGTGATATCTGGGAGCCCTTAAAATAAAAAAAAATACAACTGAGACTAGGTGGTTTGTCACCTTCATCGAAGATTATACCATAATCACTTTGATCTTTCTCATTAAAAAAAAAATTGAAACTATCAGCATATTTGTAACCTTCTACAACATCATCCTCACCAAATTTTAGAGTAAAATTCAGATTCTCAACACTGATAATACAAAATGCTACTACAATATCCAAAAATGATATCATTCATACAAGCTCTTATGCTGACGCACACCAACAAAATAATATGACTGAGAGAGAACAAACATCTCTTCGAAGTGGCCCATTCAATTCTATTCTATAAGAATGTATCCAAACACTTATGGGGGAATGCAGTTAGGATTGTTAAAGATCCTATTTAAAGCTGAGTTGGGGTTAACTCGAAATCGGCTCGTGCCTTGTTATATTCGATTTCGAGCTTGTTGACCTCGCTTTTGGCGGAGGTGTAATTTTTCTCCTCTTTAATAGCCTAGGGTATAGCCGTAGGACTTCCCTGTCAACTACTCCTAGAAAACTAGCAAATGAGCCCTCCCTGTTAGAAATTCTGAGCTTTTCTTCACTCAACTTGATGCTCCGTATGACAGTTTTGACCGCTATTACCTAGTAGGTAAGGCTACTGTGGAGGAACTCAAGGAGAGTCCCTATAGGACCGTTGGCCTTAGGATTGACTGTACGCGTTAATCTGCCACTATCGCGCTCTTCGTCGCCTTATTTGATTAAGCTCGAGCCAAATTTTTGACGTGATTAGGATCGCGACATTCAGATCGAGACGCTTTTTTGTCCCAATCGTCGACATGGTTGCCTAAACGACTCTGGATGACAAAACGGACTGCGCCGACGCGTCCGGAACGTCGATTTTGCCTAAAGGGGAAGTTCGTTTCACTGCGACGACACGTTTGGGGAAAAATACACATTTAAGTGTTAATTATAATAATAAACAATATATTATTATTATTATTATTATTATTAATACCTTATATTAAATCCTAACCTAATTTCATTATCTCTCCCTCCCCTCTGCTGAGTCTCGACCCCGTGGATCTTTGCCCTAGCTTCGGCTCGCTCGGTTTCACCTGACCCGCTCCTTCGTGCCGTTGGAGTCTCCTTCCCGCGCTTGTCTCGCGCACGCGGGACGATCCCGAGACCCATCCCTTATTGTATCTCATCATCTGCGAGGATCTCATCCTCTGCATCTCGCACGCTCGTATGGGGGTGTCTGCACCTCTCGATCCTTCGAATCGTATACGATCTTCTAATCATTCCTTCTCCTATTCTCTGGTCTATATGAGGCTTTCGTTGGTGCGTTTCAGGGGGCCAAAAATTTTCTAAGGGAAGGGAAAACTCTGTCATTTTCTTCTCTCATCCTTCTTCTCTAGCTTTTTTAGGCTTGGAGTGGTTTTACCCTTGCTGTTGAGGGAAGATTGAAAGTGGAGAAGTGTTCTTGAAATTATTTTTTTTGGCTTTTACTTCAAGTAGTTACCTCCTAACCCCCCCCCCCACACCCTCACCGCACATCTACGC
>NW_018164444.1:65615265-65624044 GCF_001263595.1 Phalaenopsis equestris | reverse complement strand
TTGGCTCCTCTCTTTTCTTTTTGTTCAAGCAAATCAGAAATGTTAAAATGTGGCTTTGAGATAATGTTGGCTCCTCTCTCAAGCATGTTGGGATATGTATCATGAAACTCCTCATTTGTTCTAATTTAGCATGAGATGTTGGAGAGTTTATTTGGCCCTTCATATATGTTGGGGGCTTGGTTTTGGCATCGTATAACTTTCTTTTGCTTAAAGTGCATGTTATGAATAAGTTCACTTTGATTTGGGAAAGGTTGTATAGTTTGCTTTAATAGTTTGATTTGACCCCTCGAGGGGGGACATCTTTCATGCTTGGATGTTTGAGGGAAGTTGATTCATGCTTAGAACAATTGGTGGCCTAAAATACTTTATATATTACTGTTATAGTTAAAAACCTATCTTGGCTCCATATACTGATGTTTTAAAGGCATGAGGACTTTTCTTTAGCCTTTGGATGACCCGGTTTTGCCTTGTAATGACTCGATTTTATTCTGTTTTGATGAATCAGCTTGGAGATTTACATGACCGCGGTTTTGAATGTCTGCAGTGCTATATCCTATTTTAATGTTGGGCTTAGTTTTGGCCCCTGCTGGGCTCGGTTCCACCTTGCTCTAATGGTTTGGTTTTTAGGTCTCGTTTTGGGTCTCACGGTTGGCTTTGTGCTGGGCAGCGATTTTATCCTTGTGAGGGGTTCTGCTTCGCCTTATGATGGCCTGTCTCTATTTTGTTTTGAGGGCTTAATTTGGAAAATCATGGGGCTGCAACTTGTTACTTACCTGGACCCCATTTTAGTGTGATATGTGACTCGGTTTGGGGCTCGATATTGTTCCTCTATTGTTGTTGTCTTTGCTCGCAATGTATGCTGGAGGGGATATTTGTTTCGAGGCTTATTTTGGGGATTCATTTTCAATGCTTAGTTGCTCCCTACCCGTGAATAGCCTTGGTTTACCTTGCTGTGGAGGCTGCGGTCTCTAGCCTTGGGAGTTTGTTTGGTGGTTTGTGTTGGGCTATGACCCCTGTCCTAGGACCTGACTTGTGCTTTGTGCTGTCATTATTCAAAAGGCTTGTTGGAGAGGTTGTTTTGCGTCTTCTTTGCTCTTGTTGAGGGCTTGTCTTGTGCCCTCTTTCTGCTCTTACCCGATAGCTTGTTGGGGGCCTGTTTATTTTCTTTTTGTGCTCTTACCCGAGAGCTTGTTGGGGGCCTGTTTTGTGTCTTTTTCTGCTCTTACCCGAAGGCTTGTAGTGGAGTTGGTCCATGCTTGTTCTTAGCTCCGCCCATGAACTTGTTGGTAGGTCATCTGAGGTTGTTTGGCTCTTCCTGTTGAACTTAGGGTGACTTGAATGTTGTTGATGAATCAAGTTTGCCATCCAAAAATATATGTATTTGCACTATCTATAGAGTGAGGTGATCAAAATAAATTGAGCATATTTCTTATGAAAATTGGAGCCGGTTTGGATGATTTATGAAGACTTGTCCATTAACTCTCTTATGTATATCAAAGGCAACACTTTGGCAATACCTGGGGTGGTTTTCCTTTTGCTACCTTGGTCATGAGCCTTGCTCGGTGGGTACTGTCCTTGTGGTTTTCGGTTCTGCCCTCTAACCGTGAGATTAGTAGATATAGGTATGTTTCTTCTTTGTCCTCCATCCGTGTTGTGTTGGGTTCCACCTTCCCATCTGCGATTGTGAGCTTCCTATAGGGAGTTTGGATTGGTTTGTTTTGGCCCCTACCTATGAGCTAGTTTGGATCTCGGTTGTGCTTTTGCTGGCTTTACCCGTGACCCTCTACTCTCTTTTCTGGGCCCTGTTTACTGCCTTAGCTGTGAGCCTCTTGATCCTTTGGGTTGCCTTGGCCGAGAGCCTTAGTTGCTGTCCTCCTTTCGATTGATCCTAGGGCCTACCTTTTTAGGTCTTTTCGTTACAAGTTTTGAGAGCTGATTCATCCATCGTTCCTTTCGATGTTTTAGGTAGATCAGTCCCCCCTCTCTCTCACCCCATTTTTGTTCTTTTTTTCCTTGCTTCTTGGTTCGGTTTTTTATGCTTATGTCTGATACATAAGTGTCTATGTATAGCCTTTTGCTATACGTGAAACTATCAAGCAAGGTCGCAAGTAGGTCGGTTTTGTTTTGGGGCTTAGGGAGGTGATGACAAAGGTACAGCGGAGACAGAGCATAATGATATGTCATCCCACGACATCGAGATCCGATTCAGGATCCTGGTGAGCTGTAGAATTACGGTATAATTCACCAACATAAGACTTGCGGGAGTTGACCCGAACCTTCTTAGGTTGTTGGTGGCCCTACGCCTCACAGCGCGATCGACTCGTGGACAACTACTTTTCAAAATTGATAAAAAAACAAATTTGATAAGAACATATACACCTTTTTCTAAAATAAAAATATATTTTTCGCTACAAATAAAATTGATACAACCCCTTTTGTATGCTTGAAACTTATGTGCATGCTAAAAATATAAATTTTAAATACATTTTAAACATTAGTTGTCCACCTGTTGATTACCTGTTTGGGCTAAGGAGTATCCTCCTGAGTTAGGTTCGATAAGACACCCTCTTAGTTGAGTGGCAGACTTTATACAGCCGGATGACTGAGTAGCCTTCGACGACCCTTGAATACTATTATATAGTTGAGCCCAGCCTCGACCCGAGTGCTTGCGGTCCCCTCTTTTCAGACTTTTTCATATGTTTTCTTGGGATTTTCGGACAAAGCACTCGTGGTCTCTTTTCGGGATTTTCCCTTGTTTTCTACGATTTTCATCGATTCGTCAATTCGTCGATTTCCTCGTATATTTCTTGTTGCGAATCTTTTGATGATTTTTTTCGAGATTTCTGGGTAATGTTTCTTTACTTCGTTTATATAAAGCATTTCAGTCTGTTTCCTCAAATTTTGTTGCTTGTAGTTGATTGCATCAATTACACCTAAGGAGCTGCGGATCTCCCAGGTGTACAAGTTTGCTTTGTGTTTACAACATGTTACTTTCTTGAAAATCACCTATCTGCTGTACTTCTTACTTTTCCTTTACACCGCATGTTGTACTGTTCTCTTTATTGCATACTCTACTGCTTTGCCTTTATTGCATACTCTACTGCTTGTCATGTGCTACATACTCTAATATTATGCTATACACTGTACAACTTCAACATGTTCCCTATAAAATATCTGAAGAAATATAACCATAGAGCCGTTGGATTTGACATTATAACCTGACACCTTAGAAAACTTAAACTCGTTACAACAAGGAATTCAGAGCTAACATGGTGGATTTGACACTATAACACCACCAGTATCCAACATTGATCAGTACTTGGAGAAGAGGGACATGATAATAGCAGAGCTCAAGGGGCATCTTCTGAAGGCTCAATAAATCATGGAGTGGAAAGTGAATGGACACATGAAAGGTGCAATTCGAACTAGAGGACATGATCTACTTGAAGCTCAAGCTTTACAGACAGAAGATACTGGTCAGGAGGAGAAGCGAGAGACTTTCACTGAGACACTTTGGGCCTTATGAGGTGATGACACGCATCAGAAGAGTGGTCTACCGTTTGAAGTTACCACCATGATCTGCGTTACACCTCATCTTCCAAGTATCCCAGTTGAGATGAGCAATTGGAGATCAACGATGATCTGCGCTACGCTGACGGTGGACTTGGAGGTGATTCTGGAACCATTAGAGATTGAAGGAGTGCGCCGAGGAGTAAGGGGAGCGAATGAGATATTGGCTAAGTAGAAAAGACTGTTAAACTATGGAGCGACATGGGAGCTTTACAAGGTTATTCACAAGCAGTTTTCATTTTTCCACCTTGGGGACAAGGTACTTTTTTGGGATTATAGTAATGTTACGTCCACAGACGGGCCAGTCCAAGAAGGACCGACCAATTGAAGCATAGCCGGCCCACAGGCGGGTCGACTTTTGTTGCGAGAAGAAGGGGAGGGACCCGGGCGAGGCACAGAGGAAGCAAAGGAGGTGGTGGGGTCTATTCGGGCCATATTCACATATTCAAGAAAGAGAAATTGAGGAGAGTTTGGAGGGAAGTTTAGAAGAAATTTTTTCAAATGGCGTATGAGGATTCTATTAAAGGGGGAACCTAGGGTTTGTTTATTTTCATATATTATTTTGTGGTTGTCGTGTTTTTCTCCTTTTGGTGTTGTTCCTAGCCACGTCTAGAGTGTGGGAGGGCCGATCTACATCTCGAAAGTAGATCATCTTTATATCTTACATGTTTTTTCCTTTGTTGCAAGGGCAACCATTATATGTGTTTTCCACCCATATATTGCGATTTTGTTGTGGTTTGTTCGTTGATTTTGGTGTTGAGATGTATCATATACCTCCGTAATTAAAGAACAATACAAATAACCAGCTTGTGTGCAAGCTAAATGAATCTTTTTATGGGTTGAAATAATCTATCAGAATATGGTTTGAAAGGTTCAACAAGGCTATTCTTGCCAATGGTTTCTATCAGTGTCAGGCTGATTATACTTTGTTGAGAAATCAAATTAAGAAGGAATGATAGTCATCCTTATTGTGTATATGATACTCTTACAGGAACGACGTAAGGGAACTTGAAACAATTAAAATAGTAATGAATTCTGAGTTTTGGTATTTTAAGATACTTTATGGGAATGGAAGTAGTCAGATTCAAAGGAGGCATTGTCATGTCCCAGAGAGAATATATCATTGACTTATTAAAGGATACATGAATGTTTAGGATGCAAACCAACAAATACTCTTATGGATTCTGATAGACGAGCATTTAAAGGACAGGGTAACACCCCAAGTGAAAAGTGAGGTATCAAAGCCTTGTGAGGAAACTCATTTATCTGTCACATGTGAGATTTGAGATTGTTTTTTTTTGGGTGTAGTGAGCCAACATATGAACGATCCAAGTGAAGATCATCTAAAGATAGCCTTTCGAATCATGAGGGGTACCTAAAGATGACTCCAAGATGTGGATTGATATTCGAGAATACTGAGAATTGTGATATTGTGATCTATATTGCTTTTAGCTGGGCAGAAGAACTGAGCAACAAAAGATTTACCATAGATTATTGTTCATTTGCATGGGGTAGCCTGGTTATCTGGAGAAGGAAAAAGTAAGCTTTAGTGGCAAGACGTAGTGCATAATCTGTGTATTATACCCTATCCCTAGGAATTTGTGAAGGGATGTGGCTAAAGAAATTACTAGTGGAACTTCACATGGAGAACTAAAACACTTTTAAGATATTCACTGATGGTCAATCAATTATCAGTATCTCAAAGAATCTGTACACCATGATCAAACCAAACATATAGCGATTGACACACTTTATCTCTGAAAAGGTCAATGCAGAGGTTGTCCAGCTAAGCTATATCCCAACTCCGTGTCAGATTGCTTACATCCTTATCAAGGTTCTTCCTCGGCACCACTTTAGTGATCTCAACAAAAAAAGTTTGAGACGTATGACATATACAACCCAACTTGAGGGGAGTGTTGATATGCATATAATCGTGGACCACATGAGCCCACCCACAGTTTAAGAAATCTTAGGTCCACTGTTACATTTGAGGGGTAGAAATTAATCGTAGGTCTGAGTTGCATATATATATTTGGTATTTGCTTAACAAGAAAATTAGTGTGTTTTTCCTCCTAAAATCCGCAACTATCAAATATATGCTTCACTTTCTTAGATATGTTTGACGTGATTTGTAAAGTTTTGATATTTTTGAAAATTCCTCAAGATTTTTATAATCAAACTTGGATGTGTGAGGGAGATTTGTGACAAACTATTTGCATTAATAAAAATTTATTGGCTTTATGCCTTTGGTTTGTCCTGTGCACCTGGTATTTGATGAGAACTATGAACATGTCCATTCTTTCATTGGTGATTTGCTATTGTCTATGTTGATATTATTTTGATCTATAACAAGTCTAGAAAAAACATCTTGTTCATCTAAGGGATTCTTGAAGTCTTGCATATATTTTATGTAATTTTGAAAAATTGTCTCTTTGTGACCTCTTCTACAATATTCTTAGGCATTGTTTTTTTTCTGGTAAATGGTGTTTTTGCATACTTTTAAAATATAAAGGCTATTTAAGAGTGATGTTTTCTAATAAATATTTATTTGTAAGGCAGAAGTTTCCATTGGCTAATTATTTGCTCCAGATGGCAAGCTTCTTTGTCAATCTCTACATGATTGACTCTGCATGAGTTTGTGTAGTGTTGAGGGTCCGTTTTGGCGACTATATATTTGTAAAATATCGCTGTAGAGTTGGAGGAATTATAAATTTTTCACTTTTGAAAAATTTAGATAATAGTTACAAACTACCACATTCTAGTGAATCCCGTTATAAAGGGCTGCTCATTGCCACATAAAGCAGCAAGATAGCAAATTGCTAAACAGTAGTATGACAATTGTCTAAAAGCGAAATAGCAAACAAGCTTATACGGGCCAGAAAGCTAATTTCAACTTCGATAATAATTTATTGTAAGTGGATGGCCTCATTATTCTTTAATCTTTGCTTTAGCTCATCTAGGAAGTATAGACAATGATAATTTCTATTGCCTCTCTATGATTATCTGATCAATTGCCCGTTCATGCTACATTCTTTCATCAGTTTCCGTAGACATCATTTGAAATTATTTAACATGGATGATTCGAAAGCACATTCTATTCTATTTGTTTTTCTGAACTAAAAAATTACATTCTGGTTACCAATAGAACTTCAGGCGCAGAACTATTAGATGATCTAGAATGGTCTTCTCATCTATGCTTACCAACTTTTTGCCTTTGTTCTATATGTTAATACGCCTCCTTAAAAGTAATTTGGTTTATGCCTGCTTCTTTAGACGGCAATTTTTCTGGTTTGTTAGACTTATTTCTTGTGAAATTATATGCTTTAACAAATCAACATCATCTATTTAGCGACTTATTTTGAAGATTTGTTTTGCTGCAGGGTACTATGTCTCAGTTACATGATTTACAGGGACAAGGCCAGCAGAAGTTTCAACCGGTTTTGATTCAGAGCCTTTTGTTTCGCTAATGTTCTTGTGTTCTGTTGTGCATGAAAAGTTCTTTTTTTACTTTTCTAAATATCTAAGGTAAATGCATCTTCATAATAGGTGCCTGGACAACATCAAATGCAGTATCCTCAAACTTTGTCCCAGCAACAGTTTCAAAACAGACAACTTCAATCTACACATATTCAACATAACATCGCACAAAACCAGATAACCCAAGGAGGCCAACTAAGAAACCAGTTGAACCAATATACTGGGTCTGCAAATAGTGCCTTGTTCAATGCTGCTCAGACATCTCCAAATTCTCAATTGGTTAGAAAAAAAAAGTTGCTACGACCACCGGCATGTTATTTTTTGATAATGCAATGTTGTACAGGGTGCTAAATGTCATATATTCTGCTATACTGTATTCTAAGATTGGAATCGTTTGTTGAATTATTTGTGTTCATCGAAATTTTTCTATGATGACGCTCAAATCAGCGTGGAGAGGAACACTATCGTAGTTTTCTTATTAGATATTGCGTTGCGATAAATAGTGTATTAAATATTAATAGTATTTTATTCCATGTTTATGGCTAGAAGATCTGTTTTGATGGACCTGAGCATTTGGGTACCAGTTTTTGTGATGATGTGGCACCTATGTAGGTTATGAAGCTTTTGTATGATGTTTGGCTGCCATCTTTCTATCAATGGAAAATATTATATTTTTCAGATTGTTTTACAGTTAGACCAAAAATGCCCCTGTTAGATGAGTAGATAAACTTGCTGTTGAAGTTTTCGGGAGAAGGTGTCAACATCTTGGAAAAACTCATATAGGAATACTTGGAAGATAGAGATTCATGATATTGGCCCCAAATAGTTAGGATAATACTAATAATGATAATGATTATAAAGATTGGCTGACAATGTTTTTTTTATGGCATGCATGATTTTAATGTTTCATTTCAAGAATTGTTAATGGCATTTGAACTTGGAATAAAAAGTTGAAATTTCTATCTAATTGACGGTCTTATCTTTATTTCAGATCACTAATATGTCAGCTACAATGCAACCACAGTCAATTTTGCCGCGAATGCAGGTAAGTCTTCATTTCAATTGTCAGCTTGTTGGCCTTTGGATTAAAGACGATACAACAACACCTGTTTTTAACATTTTTATTATTAGTTTGGCTGGAGTTTTCCTTTTAGATTTTTAACTTTTTTATTATTAGTTTGGCTGGAGTTTTCCTTTTAGCTTTGTTTCGGAACGTAGTCCTTTACCTTTTAGGTTAAAGAACCTTGGCTGTACTAGAATTGTTCTTTTACTTGTGTTATTCTTTCTATCTGGCCCCTCATTTTATGATAATTGATGAAGACGCCCCAGCTTGGACTAAAGACTGAACTTATCTAATACCCTAGCATCATTCATTCCTCCACTTCGATAATATTCTTTTGTAAGTGTGCTATCAAGTAGTGCATTGCTCTCAGCTTGTTGACCTCATTTTTAGTGAGGTCTAGTCTCCCTCTTAGGGATTAAGATCTAGCCTTAGGGATCTCCCCTTGACTATCTTAGAACCTTAGAAATGGGACCCACCTCATTTTAGAAGTTCGACCTACTTCTGTCATCTTTTGTAGTTTCGCGTGTGTGGTATCAACTTCTAGCACGAAGGGTGAAAGCAACATGAGGAAACTCAAAAGGAATTCTATAGGACCTTCCTGAGCCTTAGGGTGACATTTTGCACAATTCGCACTCCCGCGCACAAAACTTCGCAATTCGGAGAGTCGGA
>NW_018164444.1:65613057-65613669 GCF_001263595.1 Phalaenopsis equestris | reverse complement strand
GAGGCTTGGTTTTGGCTTGAAATGACTAGATCTTTAATGTTGTATGGCTCAGTTGTAGTCCCTACTGGGCTCGATTTTATTTTTGGCTTGATTTAGAGTCACGGCTTTAGGTTTGAAATGGCTGGATCTTTAATGCTTCATGGGAGTCTGGATTTTAATATTGTTGGGCTCGGTTTTAGGCCTTGAATGGCTCGGCTCCAGGCTTTTGTTGGTGCTCGGTTTTCATTGCAGAAGCATGAGATGTTGACCTTTTGTTAAGGTGTTGAAATTTTCTTTGCTAGCTTTAAGAAGCTCACTTTGGGCTCTTACTGATTTTCGATTTGTTTAGAAGTGGCTGAGATTTTAATTTCTATCAAAACTTGAATTCGTATCAATGTTTGCTTTGTTTGGCCTCTGCTTTGGCTTCGGTTGGGGGGCTGTGTTTGTTTTGTTTAGCCCTGCTGGACTCGGTTTGGCCCTAAAGTGAGGGCTGTGTTTGTTTGTTTGGCCTTGCTGGGCTCAGTTTGGCTCTAAAGTGGAGGCTGTCTTTGTTTGTTTGGCCTTTGCTGGACTTAGTTTGGCTCTAGGGGGGGGGGGCGTGGTTTGCTTTTTTTGGCCCCTACTCGAGAGGTG
>NW_018164444.1:65612352-65613014 GCF_001263595.1 Phalaenopsis equestris | reverse complement strand
GGGTGTATTGGGGCTCTAGGGGGGGGGGGCTTGGTTTGCTTTATTTGGCCCCTACTCGAGAGATGTTTTGGAGATGGTTTTGCTGGCTTTAGTTCCTACCCCTACCTGAGAGATGTTTTGGAGATGGTTTTGCTGGCTTTAGTTCCTACCCCTACCTGAGAGATGTTTTGGAGATGGTTTTGTTGGCTTTAGTTCCTCCCCCTACCCGTGAGACCCATTGGAATTCCCTGAGTTTAATTTATTCATTCTTGTTGAGTTTGAATCATTTGGAGGGTTGTGGATGAATCAAGTTTGCCGTCAAAAAAAAAAAATTATAATTATTTCAGTTATCCTTTCGTGTTTGTCAGGGAAGCATAGTTGCCTTTGGTGATTTTTTTGTTGGCTTTAGCCGTGAGCCCCTTTGTCCCTTAGATGACCTTGGGTCGTGGGCTTCTGCAGCTGCTCTTTGCTGCCTTAAACCGTGAGCTTTGACACCTATTTTCTGGGCCCTTTGTTGCCCTAACTATAAGCCTTACTTGTTGTCTTTTAGACTGCCTTTGGTTAAGGAGCTCGGTAGCCATTCCTTGCTTTAGCCGTGAGCCCCTACTGTCCCCGTTCCTGGTTTTGGCCGAGAGCCTTGTTGGCTGTTTTCTCTTCTCTGCCTCCCCTCGGCGGGGACCATT
>NW_018164444.1:65610826-65611986 GCF_001263595.1 Phalaenopsis equestris | reverse complement strand
CACCTTATTTTTGTTCTTTTCTTTCCTTGCTTCTTGGTTCGATTTTCGATGCTTATGTCCGATGCATAAGTGTCCACGTATAACCTTTTGCTATACGTGAAACCATCAAACAAGGTCGCAAGTAGTCGTTTTGGGGCGTACGGTGTTGATGATAAAGGCACATCGAAGATAGAGCAGAAAGATGTCCTATCCTATAACATCAAGGTTCAGACATTTGATAAACAATAGGATATAACATAAGTCTAGCGGGAGTTGGCTCGAACCTCCTCAGGTTGTTGGGAGGCCTTCGCTATGCCTGACAGCGTAATCGACTCGTGGATAACAAAAATTTCTAAAAAAAAAGAAAAGAAGATAAATTTTGATAAACCATTTTCAAACAAAAATATACTTTTTTACGAAACAAAAATTGATAACTCTTCTTCGCATGTTTAAAAATTTATGTGTATGTCAAAAGTTGGTTGTCCACCTGACGAATACCTGTTTAGGCTGGGAAATAGCCCTCTAAGTGAGGTTCAAGACACACTTCTAGATGAGTGGCGGACTCTATACGTTCGGGTGACCGAGTAGCCTTCGTGGATCCTCGAGAATAAATATAGCTGAGTCTAGTCCCATACGAGTGCTTGCGGCCCCCCATCTGAATTTTGTTTCTTTGTTTTATCGATGTTTTGGGACGGGGCACTCGTGTTACTTTTCCTTTCTTTTAGAATTTCCCCGGGAGTTTTAAGAATTTTCTTTTACTTGAGTCTTTTTCGTTGATTTTCTCGAGTTTCTCCGCTTTTCCTCGGGTTTCCAGGACGACATTTCTTTCGGAATTTGCTTTTTGAGATGCATTTAGGTTTGCTATACTTAAGGAACAGCGGATCTCACGGGCGTACAAGTTTGCTTTACATTTTACAGCAATTAATTTTCCTGTTTCTACTTGTTACTACTCTTCTTATACAGCATGTTATACCATTTTTGTTTCTACCTGCTACCGTATCGTACAACATGTTATGTTATTCATGTTTCTACTTGCTACTGTTCTTTTCGTATAGCATGTTATACTGCTCCTGTTTTGCCTACTACTGTTCCACGTGCATTCTATTGTTTGTTCCTGCATCGCACACTTTACATTATATAACTTCAAGCATGTTTCCTTTTTGCATAGGATGTTTAGAAGA
>NW_018164444.1:65591842-65609872 GCF_001263595.1 Phalaenopsis equestris | reverse complement strand
TATATATATATATATATATATATATATATATAAATTAAAACGTTCTTCCGAAGTGGGCGATGAGATTTCGATTTCGGCTGCCGACAGCTTCTTACGAACGACCTCCAAACAACCTCTTCTTTTTTGTGCCGACACAGCTCATCTGGCTCGGCTTTACAATCTTGCCTCAAACAAATGGCTGAGGTCACATAATCGGGCTTTTCTAAATTTTTAGTATTTTTTTCCTCCTTATGGGTCAAATTGCAATTTCTATTATTTTATTGGCTCTTAATGATCTTTTGTTATGCATTCTTAAATAAGTTCTTTGTCTATTTTTTTGTACATACCGCACAATTTTGAACCCCGTAGCTTTTTTCCTCTATTTCTATTTTTGTCTATTTTATTAGAAGTTATATTTTCTTAATTACGTGGTAGGGCCTAAATTAGTGAATCAATGATGTTAAAGTTAAGATTTCATCATTTAATCCTGACTTGTTTCTTTTGTTTTTATCAGATTGGTTTATCTGGTGGGCATCCTCAAAGAAATCTTCAATCTCAAATTATGAATGATCAAAGTAAGTTAAAGTACCCTTCACTTAAAATTTTTCTACTAATTTTGATTTTGTTTAGGGTTTAGCTAATCTTGTTGATAGTTTAAAGGCTAGAATCCTTCATATATTTAAGCATTGAAAAACAAGTATTCTATAGCACCGCAGCTGGACGGACTTTGATCTTCATTCATTGTGTTCCTGGCTTTCAATTGTTTTGATTCCTATTTAATTTTTGGGATTTCCCTACCAAAATACCGGTCTAAATCACTCAAACCTTTAATATAATTAGAGCAACACCACACCCTAATCTTGACTTACTGATATGCCGCCAAGTGAAGCTTATTGCTGAGATGAGTTAATTAATCCTAGACGTGGACCTCAGCATTGTCTCAAGAACCCAAGATTTAAAA
This sequence comes from Phalaenopsis equestris, assembly GCF_001263595.1. Lineage (NCBI taxonomy): Eukaryota > Viridiplantae > Streptophyta > Magnoliopsida > Asparagales > Orchidaceae > Phalaenopsis > Phalaenopsis equestris. The sequence continues at coordinate 65,608,932 of NW_018164444.1, read as the reverse complement.
GGTAAAATCGAGAGCATAGGTGTTTTGCTTTGTCAAGGCGATTTGTAAGTATTGAGTTTGATCGATGCATAAATCTTGAACTAAAATACAAAAAAAAAAAAAATTAAAGGCAATTCATAGTTATGTCGTGAACAAGCAATAAATTGATTTAGTTTATTTTCGCGAATCATAAAATCACATAATAAGAAAGCAAATCTTATTGCTAAATCTTAATCTAATACTTTTAGTTCTTAAATAAAATGAAATTTAAGTTAGTGTCTCAATTAAAATTTAAGTAAAACAATAAGACCAGGATTTTTGTTTTCTTCTTCTTTAAGTTCGACATGTTGACAATTAATTGATTCTTCAATATAGTGACAGCCATCTTCAAAATCCTCTTTAATCACAGCATTTTCTTGCTATTCACTGTATCACTTAATGTTAGATTCAACATAATAAAATAGCAAATTAAGAAAATATTGAAGCAAGCTAATATAATTAAATCATCCTTTTAACTACTTTGATACTTGACTCTGCTTTGCTTTTTTTCGTATGGATGATTGTGAAGCATAAATTTCTAATTTAGTAGTTTTTTTATTGTGGGCGATCATATCTTTACTTTCAAGATCATTCAAGGCAATTTTTATAAACTTGAAATCCTTATGGTTTTTTTGAACTATTCGGTCAACTTCACTTGGCACGTCAGCAACACTCAAATGTTCAATTCCATCATTCATCATCGCTTGAAGTTTAAGAAGTTCAAGTGCATGTAGCCTTTTTCTTACTTTCTCCTAATACTTTCAGTTAAGTACCATATTTTCAAGTTAGATCTTTTCTTCCGTAATCATCAATTTTTTGTATAAACTAGAAAAAGAAAATAGAAAAATATTTATTAAAAAGACGATGAAAGAAAGTATTCAAGAGGAATGGCTAAACAATTAAAAAGTCAATTAAAATATTAAACCCTTAAAGAAAGGAAAAATAAACATTTTAAAGTAAAAGAAAATTTTTTTATAAAGAAAATAAAAAAAATTAAAATAAAACCAAAAAAATATTCAAGAAAATTGAAAAAAAAATATATTTAAAAGAAATGAAAAACAAACTGACTAAAATTTGGTTTAAAAAATTAAACTTATTTAAAGATGACTAAAATAAAAGGAAATTAAAAATCCAAGTAAAAGAAAATGAAGGAAAATTAAAATTTGTTAAATAATAAAAATTTTTAAATATAAAATAAAAAAACTAGTTAAATTTATCGAAGGCCATGCACTTGGTTTACACTGCACACTCTTATTATGTTGGCTTTCTCACTCAATGCGCTACTACTTGCAACAATTGACCTTCCATCTTCATAAAAGCTCATAGTATTAACTTGAATTTTTTTCTATCTTCTCAAATAGCAACTCTCAGTTTCCAAAAATCTCCTAACTCTTAAGGCAAAAAACATAAATCCTATCACATATGACAAAAAATAATAATTTAAGTAAATATTATTTTAGGCGTTTGCCGCATACACCTCTAGGAAAACACCTTGCATGAAAAAGGCGTAAGCCTTACTTAGGATAGAAATATGTAAGCTCTTGGTGGGGTAAACTGGGCACCTCAAGTGCCTTTAAACCATGCAAAACCCAGTTGACTAAACCTATTCTATATTTGGATTCGGTAGTTTATGGCTCAAAAGCTTAAATTAGGGTTTAATTTTTGCAAATCATATCAAAGGTTTGTTAAGTTTTATTTTTTTATCCAATTGAACAAAATGCTCTATTTAAATTAGCATGAGTTAACATACTGATATCTTTGTTAAGGTTGATAGATTAGGATATCATATTGTACTTAAATATTTAACTGATCTGCCAGTGAAATCATATAGGGACATTTACATACATTTATTACACTCATTTCTTTAAATATCACTATATCCAATCTCTTAAAAGTGAGAGACGTTTTCATGCGTGGTTGAAGTGTTATAATTGTAAAAATGGAAATTTAGGTGTTAAATATGTAAATACATAGAAATTGTATGGTATGTATGTAAATCTTTCAATCGTATATTTTTAGTGGTATCCTAGTACTAATTTCCTTTTTTTTCAATTTGACCTCATTATCACCAACCTTTATGTTTAGATTCTTGTCTTTTATATGCCCGTAACTAAGATTCTTTTTTTTAAAAATTAATTGCAACTCTTAAGAAAGACATCACTGGAAGGGTTTTAAACCAGTATGGTCTTATCTTGTTTTTCCCTATAGTTTATTTGATACAGGGGATGTGAATTATGTTTTGTTGAGCTTTAGATCTTATATTTGAGGTATCTCCCCTGAAGTACAAGTCGCAACAAGCTATGCATCCAACATCCAATGACAGGGTACTAATTGCGCTATTTTCAAGAATTGATCCACGACAACCATAACAAAATCTTTTTTTCGCTGTCTTCAAGAGGCCCATCACAAAATCCATGCTAACATCCACCCATGGTGCCTCTGATACTGGTAATGGGGTGTACAGTCTTGCATATGGTCCCTTGGTTTTTGCCATATGACAAATACGACATTATCTGACATGCTGCTCCATATCTCTAGTCAGTTGGGGCTAAAAGAAGTGTTCTCTCACGAGTGCGAGATTCTTATCTCTGCCAAAATGTCTTACAAGTCCTCCACTGTGGCTTTCTTGAACAATGGACTCAATCAGCGAACATCCAGGAATATATACAACTTATTCTAGTAGAACAAGTAACCATTAACCCTGTGGTACTACCCGGTAGGCATATCGTGACACCGTTCTAATTTTTTTTTCGAAATCCTCATCTGTCTCGTATAGCTCTTTCACTAGCTCAAAGCATATGACTCGAACTTGCATCGCAGTGATCAGCAAGTGACGATGGCTCACTGCATCTGATAAGGGGTTATGGCTTCCCACCTTGTGCTTAAGCACGAATTGGAATGATGCGAAGAACTTCATCCAAGACATGTTACAACCCTTCAGTTTGCTCTGGTTGTTCAAGAATTTCAAGGCCTCATGATCTATGAACAAAGTGAACTCGCTCGTCAGTGTTAGTGACTTCAGTCCTCAAGAACTCTCACAATTGCATAGAACTCATTGTCGTACGCCAAATATTTTTTTTCTGGACACGTTCAATTATCAATGAAAAAGGCTATGGGGTGACCTCCCTGACTCAACATTACTCATATCCCCATGCTGGATGCATCACACTCTACCTCGAAGAACTGATTGAAGTCTGGTAATGTCAAAACGGGCGCTCAAGTCACCTTTAGTGTGTCGAAGTTGTTTTGAACTTCATCTGTCAAGTGAAAATTCTCTCTTTTTAAAAAGTTCGTCAGGGGAGCAATGGTGATACTGAAGCTTTTGATGAATCACCTGTAAAATAATGTTAGTCCCAGAAACTATCTCAATTCGGTAAAAAACTGCAGTGTGGTCTAGCTCACAATGGTCTCAATCTTTTTAGGATCTATTTGAATGCATGCACTAGACACGATATAACCCAAAGAGCATACGTGCTATCATAAAGTGAAACTTTTTCGGATGGGTGTATAGCTTTTCTGATCGCAACACCTCAAAGACCGCCCTCAAGTGTCATAAGTGCTCCTCATATTGTTTGTATACCAGAATGTCATCGTAGTACAAATTTCCTGATTTGAGCCCGTAACATCTGATTCATTAACCTCATGAATGTGTTGGATGCATTAGACAATTTGAAAGGCATAACGAGTCTTGAAAGCGTCTTCCACTAGTCGTATAGCCTCATCTAGCTAGTGGTACCCATTACGTAAATCGATCTTGGTAAGAGAATGGGTCTGTTTTTGTTCGTTTTTCTCTTTTATTTTAGGAGTCGCCAGTCTATCGATCGTCGTATACTTCTCTTTTCCGAATGAATCTCTTTTTCGAGTCATATGAAAGACCCGAAGAAGAGAGAAACCGGAAAGGAGGGTCATACGACAAAGCGACAGACAAAAGAAAACACAAAACGTGGAGAGCCTACATGTGGTAAACCTCGCGAGGATATGTTAAGAGTGTCTGCCCAAACAAGATTGGGCGAAAGCACCTTAAACCGATATCCACGAAAGTATATTTACGTAGACTACACAACCAGAGATTCAGGTGTAGGTGCCTGTTCTGGGGTCATGAGTGCTCCTAAGGGGACATATCCCACTTAGTTAATTAAACCTTGGGGGTTGCCCAAAAAAACTCTTGATCCAAAGGGGGCTTTGCTCACCTGAAAAAAATGACAACTAGGACAGGGTCATCAAGGGAGGTTATCTCGCAGGGGAAATGTCCTGATGCTTCAGAGTTCTTGCTAAACCACGGGGCGAGAAGTGAGTCTCTTGTGGTCCCCATATGAATAACAGACTCATCAGCATACAAAACCTACGAAATAACCGTATCATCCCAATGGGGAATCCCGATACGTCAAAGAACATCTGAACCGTAAAGACAGGACAAATCGTTGTATCCCAAACGAGCAGCAACTCATAAGTTGTCAGACCGTTGAGGTTGAGATGATGTCAACGAAGGCTAAAGAAGAGACAATACTCAACAAGGGTAGTCAAAAGGTAGGGAAGAGTAGTCCTGAGAGGTAGAGGTAGCCAGGTCGCGGTACCACGGACCCGTCATCCCAAGCCACTAGGACCCTAAGTCTACCTGGTCGTGAAGATATTCGACCCAACACAACCTGAGATCCCCGGTCAGTAATTCGCGAATTGCGTCGTCCACGGGAATTTCGGTAGCCCTAAGGTCAAAGGAACAAAAATTTATCCTATGACTATTGGCTGAAACTCTAAGAGGTGGGACTTATACCTGCCAAAGTGGCGAGGATTCCTCAAGAAAGAAGAGAGAGCGGAGGTTTAGCTACAAAGCTGTAAACTCTCCAATAAAAGGACTTATACCACGTCTGGATCGGGGAGCCTCCTAACACTTTAAACGTGCTAGACAACCATCAAGGCGAATTTAGGTTGGGTCAGTCGGATTGAAGAAGCTCGGGAGCTACTCCTCGGAACATGCAAATATGTGCAGTTATCTACCACATTCCTAAGCGTGGAGACCATATTAAATATGATTGGGTTATAGCCATGTATGCAAAACCATTTTAAAACCGACCCGAAGGCCATGCAGAAAAAAGTAAAGACTGATTTTGAGAAATCTTGAATCTTTTAATCCTAAAATTTTGATTATCTCAATTTGTTATTATTAGAATTTTTATATAGAAATAATTAAAATTTTAGGGTCTTTAGTGAGCTTAAGTTACATTTTTGTGAGGTCCAGATACATAGAATGAAATAATATAAAACGCTCCAACATGTAAAGACACACGAGAAAAGAAAGAGAAAAAAATACTCTAAAAGAATATAAAAACAGGTCAAATGCCGCTGGACCGGCAACATAATCTAATGAAAGAAGTAAAAGCGGTCGGACTTCGCATATACATGCCCGGTCTTAAGTCTATACAATAATGTAAAATTCGGACTTAAGGTACGAGACACGAGTCGCTGCTCCTGATTCCCGTCACATGGTTCGATGCGTTTCGCCTCGAAACTCGTGCCCGTACCTTATTTCGGATACAGACTCTCCTAGAACTCTAGCAAATACATTTGAAAAAGAAAATAAACTCAACCTTCACGAAACAAATGTTAGCGAGCACGTCATGCATCGCAAAAAGAAAATAACAAGCCGTGTCTTATAATTGGGGGAGCTAAAGAGCACCTGCAAACAAATGATTAGAAATTATCACATGCTCCCCCATAATAGCCCTGTGTGAGTGTGTATAAATAGACACGACATCTGCAGAAGATCGCCCTAACATATTATCACACACAAAAGACCATGCAAGCACACTGAAAAAGCAAGAAGGTGACGCATGGCTAGCACAAAACATTACGTCACACAACAATAGTCAGAGATGTTGAAAAATACTACATAGCATTCTAAATCTTTGCCTAGCACATCATTTAACGAAAAATGCGTCAGCCTAGCATCTAAGTGTGGGGTGAGTATGGGTGTAATATGACTTTGATGGGGTCGCCTTACCGATCTCATCCTAAGGATCCAAAGAATCTAAAGGGTGTCACGAAGAAAGATGACACAAGTTAGATCTGTTTGATTCTTAGCACAACCATACTCATGTCAGTCACGATGACTTAACTTGCATTGCTCATCGGGATCGACCCGACGAGCAATGCTTGTTGAGGCATCACGACCAACACGGGAGTCACTCTCCTAACGGGTCTGACTCAATATCCATGTGATCATGCAAATGCAAATGAATAATCAAAACATATAAGGGATGAATATACCACGGCGCAGGGACTCAAACAAAGATAGGCGTACTGAGGTGGCAGCGACTTCAGGAGGTATGTCGAAGCGGGAGTGACTCGAAGGAGACGGACATGCCGTGGTGGTAGTGGCCCGAAGAGGTTGGGTCTGCCATGGTGGCAGCGACCCCATGAGGTATACCGACACGACAGTGATCCGTAAAGGGTGGGCATGCCGTGGCGGCATAGGCCCGAAGAGAATGCGCAACTTAAGCATATGACCAAAATCATGCAGATAGACAAATACAAGACATGATGCAATAATGCAATCAAACATATGCACTATAATATGAAAAAATGCAGACACACATGCAAGATAGTATGGTGGTGCAAGTAGTTGGTCAACCGAGTCAAAACATCCGGTCAAGTCAAAGTATCATGCCAACCGGCTCGTGAAAGCCAATTGAAAATGAATGAAAAGCTCGCCGGGCCGGGGAGGCCGGACGGGGCAAAGTGAAAAGCTCGTCGGACCAGGGTTCTCGGTAGGAGCGAAGTGAAAAGCTTGCCGGGCTGGAGCGATCGATTGGAGCAAAGTGAAAAGCTCGTTGGGCGGAGGCGGCCAGTAGGAGCAAAGTGAAAAGCTCGTCAGGTCGGGGCGGCCGGACGGAGCGAAGTGGAAAGCTCGCCGGGTCGATGCGGCGGTCAGAGCAAGGTGAAAAGCTCGTCGGGTCGGGGCGGCCAGTAGGAGCGAAGTGAAAAGCTCGCCAGGTCGGGGCGGCTGGTCAGAGCGAAGTGAAATGCTATGTGACGTGCAAAACGCAACATACAAACATCCACATGTAATAGGGAGTAATCCCCGTGCTAACGACCTCACCGAAAAAGCTAGGATCAACATATAGAAAAACGGCGATTGCCGCCTTTGCTTTGGCGAGGCAGGTGGGGAACTTCTCCCCGGATTTCCAAGTGGGAAGTTCTCATCCTCATCTTGAAATGGACTAGCGACAACGCTTTTCTAGATTTCACGACGCTTCCGAGCTTTACAAAATGAGCTAATGACTCACATTTTCTCATTTTGCAAAGGTCATTCTTCGATCTTTCTAAAAAGACCGAAGCAACCAAAGCAAAGGGTAATGAAAGGGGCCCCAATCTTTAGGATTTTTTTTGTGCTAAGGCTAGCAGTCAAATAAATTTCGCTCGGCTATCGTAGGGAACTCGGTTGCGTAAGGAGAATCCTAACCTAAAGGCCACATCTAGGAAAACAAGCGATCCATCACACATGTGCGTCGTCGCGTCGGCACTCGCCGACGTGCGCGCCCCGTGCAGGCGATTGAACTTGCATGTCTAATGCCACTACAACCTAGGGCTAGCGAGGAAGTAAAAGTACAAAGGGGAAGAAGAGTTATACCGTCGGGCGGTTTGCATGAAGCCCAATGATGTCCGGGAACTCTTTTGCATGCGGTCCAAGAATCTTGCACCCCTCCGAACGGCGGCGAGGTTCGCTGTCCAGCAATGTCGGCATGCTCTGGCGAGGCGTTTGGTCGCTGGAAAAGCGAGGTGACGAGGTGGCGGTGCTGGAACGCCGGTAGTACGCAATCGGAACGAGAAAAACAAGGAAGAACGCATGAACTCTGGAGCTATGCACTGGAATGGGACTGCTTTGTAACACAATCGACGCCGACGAGGAGGTAAGCCGGCGAGGGGGAGGAACCAAAAGGGGACCGGACGGAAGATTTTTTCCAAAAATGGACGGCGGCCAACTACAAACAGAAAAGCTCAGCGGCGGAGGAGAACCACGGTGAGGTCAGCTGCTCCGGAGGCTAAGAAACACGCCGGTGAGGTGGCCGACAGGAGGGAAGGGCTTCGGCGTAGTTGTCCAAGGAGGAGGAGCTCCGACGCGTCTGGCCGGCAAGATCCGCCAAGGGGAATGCTGTCCGGCGGAGCCGGACGCCGGCGTCTTTGTTCGCCGGCGAGGGAATTTGATGACGACGAGTTCGGGAGTGAGGCAGGTGAGCTTCGCGAATGGCAGCTGACTGCGTGCGTTAGGGTTCGAGAGGGAGCACTATTATCCTCCTATAATACATATATAATAATGATATATATAATATAATATATTATATTATATTATAATAATTATTATTATATAATTGTCGTTGGTGTATTCTTCACTCGTACACGTCCTCGCGGCGAAGTAGATGTCCTTTCTGACTAAAGCCGACGTTCCGGACGCATCTGCGCAGTTCTTTTCGCTATTCGTGGTCGTCCGGATTACTTTTTTTAACTATCGGGCCAAAAACGATAATTTTCATATTTTAATTCGTCCACGAAATCGTGTCGTAACAAACGCCCTACTTAGGTGGAATCGACATTTCGGACACGCTCGCGCGGCCCGTTTTATCATTCAGCCTCGTTTGAGGTCACTCAGATCACCTTTTCAGCGATCGGACTAAAATAATAATAATTCACGCATTTTAGGTTTGCCGCAAAGTCGTAGCGAACTGAACTTTCTTTCGAAGTAAAATCGACGTTCCAGACGTGATCGCGCAGTCCGTTTCATCGTTCGGGCTCATCTGAATGGGCTCACTAGAGATCGGGTCAATTCGAGTCAATTTCGCGCGCGACATGGCGAATAATATTTTTCGCCCTGATCGGAGTCCTCTGGTGTGCCAAATGCCAACCAACCTTCGCCTAAGTGAAAACTAAAGTTTAGCAAAATGACCCTGGCAACATGTCCCTCAACACGCGCTGAAAGGTCTCAGGTGGGTGTCTAAACTACCGGATGACTACGGACATGCCGTAAGCTATCTCGAGTCATGCAGGTGGACACCCAATGATCATCCAGAAGTATTGATGCCAACATGTTCTATGCAATTGATCCAAGTGATCATCTAGGCGAGATATCAGGATCCGGTACTTGATATTAATCTTGTTTTTGACCCTACTGTTAAATAAACAGCCACAACGGACCGTCTTTCTTAGGTACCATCAGGGCAGGGACAACGCACAAACTGGTAGTCTCTCCAACCAATCATCTTTCAATGACATCCTATTCTTGCCGCTGTAACTCTTTGTACTCTGCAGATCTCAATTTGTAGGTAGACTGATTTGGTAACACTAATCCTGGTATGAGATCTATGGCGTGTTTCATGTTCCTTAGTGGCGGCAATCTCTCAGGAAGACTGTTTTGCTCATTACATCTTAAAAGTCACGCATCAGTTGCTGCATAGGTGATGGTATCCCACTCTTCTACTCAATTTCTTCTAGTAGGACTAATGTCATTGCTACTGGAGCATCCCAAACTGACTACATGAAGGCGGCTCTCAAAACTAACGCCTCTATGTTTTCTACGTTTCTCGTATCCTTGACAGGTAATAGCACGATGTGTTTTCCATCCTTCTTAAATGAATAAGTATTCTTAAAGTCGGCATGTTTGGTCTGGCGATCGAATTGTCATAACCTCCCCAACAGAATATGACACTCCTTTATAGGAATCACGGCGCACCACACTTACTCTTGTAATTGATTCCCAATAAAAAATTCAACAAAAAATTGTTGATTCACACGTATCTTGTTTCCCCCTTTTAACTAGGTAAGGTAGTAGGATTGAGGATGCTTCGGTGTGGTCAATCCCAGTTTTTTCACCATCAACTTAGATATTACATTCTCACAGCTCCTACCATTGATAATCAAACTGCAAACCTTGCCCTTCAATGTACACTTGGTGGGAAAATATTGTCTCCGCCATGAACAATCTTTTGTTGGCTCCGTAGTTAGGACTCTCCGTAAACGAGCATCTCTTCCTCGTCCCCCTGAAGTTGAAGTTCCTACTCTAGATTCTCCTCTGCTTCCTCTTCCTCCACCTCCTTGACGACGTCATGCTCTATGAACGAAATAACTCGGTTCGTGGGATAGATGGAAATTATATGTCCATAGTCGTGGCATCTGAAACATCTCCTGGCAGGCACTGTACTGGGCGAGCTACCATTTTCCAACTTCTTTCCAATCAGATTTATCTTATTACTTCCCTGTCCCGTCTTTCCAACTCTTCTAGGTGTACCGTTGTCAATGACTATAGCTGCAGTGATTGCTTGAATGAGAACTGTTGTTTGACTGAGGGCTGTTGCATGCTCTGTTTCTATTTTCTTTCCACCTTCAAAGCTAAGTTCTGACATCTGCCAGTGACCAATATGGTCGTAGCTATACAACGTTGCTGATAGCGGGCTTCAGGCTCCCCAGATAACGGGCTATAGTATGCTCCCCTGTTTCAACCAACGCACACTTCATCTGCAACTAGTCATAGGTCTCTCTATTATAGGCGGCGGGGTCTCAAAAATATATTATAAAGGTAATAAGGTGGTAGGTATTTTCTCTGCACCTCCTTTTTCATCTTCTCCCATTTGGTAATCTTGTTAATGTCTTGTTTCTTTCTTTGCCTCTGCAGGTTTTCTCACCACAATGAGACACTCTTCTTTAATTTGATGGTTGTAAGCTTCACTCTTTTATCTTCCGACACTTCTTTGTAGTCGAATATTCTCTCAACTAATTGTAGTTTTTCGATGAAAACATTGGGATCCATACCTCCATCAAACTTCGGTAGGTCCACTTTGATGCCAAAATTCTTATGTTCTCCATATGTAGCCACTTCTCTCGGTCTCCTCTTATACTAAATTCCAAAGCATCGATGTATGCCTTCCTCGTCGCTAAAGTTATCCCTATGGAAGGGATTCAGATCCTCGTCTCTTTCTCCTCTTCTACTTTTCCGATCATGAGCAAGAATAATTTTCTTCTGGGCTCCATCATCAGTCTCCTTCAAACCTCTCCTGAAGCCAAAGGATCTCTTGTTGTATCTCGTCCCGTGTTCAATATGTATCTTCTTGGTGACATGGGTTGAAATAGAACTCGATCAACGACCATCAAATATATATCAATGATCTCTTAATAAAAGGAAGTTGATTAAGCCACATATGCACAACTTTGATGAAATTTTTTTAGCTTTGAAGAAGTTCAACTTAAAGCTCAACCCTCTAAATTTTATTTCTAGATCGAGCTCACGAAATTTGTTGGAGTACATACTCACACCCAAAAAAATGAAACCTAACCTTAGTATGATACCAGTCATACTAGACATACTACCTCCAATGAACATTAAGGAGATGTAAACTTTGACAAGATGAATCACAAGCTTCAACCAAATCACATCAAAGTTATAGGATCAATTCTCCTTATCCTTCAGAGCCATGAAGAGTTCTAGTCACTTAGTTTTAAATGAAGAATGAAATTGAGCATTTGGATGACTAAAATGCTTGTTATCTTCAACTCCTAGACTATTAAGTCCCAAACCATGGAAAAAAATTTCTCATCTACTTGGGATTGGGGAAGGAAGTAGTTAGCTCAAAACTTGTTCGTGAGTAGATAAAGAAGAAATTTCTCATTTATTACCTTAGCAAAGTCCCAAGAGGAGCTAAATAGAGATAAATGATAGCAAAGAAACTCACATTGTAAAGTAGGGAATCTATCTTCGCGAGCCTCTGCTGGAGCCGACGCCTCTCTCGTTGTATCTTGCTCCAGGTTCGATGCGTATCTTCTTGGTGGTATAATTAGGATTTGGGGATTGGAAGAGGTGGTTGAGAATATGATAGAAAATTTTTGGTTTTGGGGTTTTGGGAGGGGGGTTGCTAGGAACTGTATGATAGGACTAGGGTTAGGTTATATCTGATACCAAATAATACCGGGGTTAGCCAAAAGCCGATGGTAAAATAGATTTCATTACTCAACCAAAAATGATTATAATCAAGACTCAAAATAGGAAGACGAAAAACAAAACAAACACCAATATCCAGCTAGGGCCTGGTAGGAATATCCGTGGACAGTGGGGAGGAGGGATGGGGAAGGTGGTTGCTGGTTGGTGGAGTGTAGGATGGGTTTCAGTGGTGGCTAGAAGGGACAACAGGTCATATTTGCAACAAGTGGAACGGATTGGAGTTGCGATATTTGGTTGGCAGGGAAACAGGGAGGGCACATAAGTTTGTTTGGAGGAGGGCTTGCTGCAGCAACATGTAAGAGGTTTTGGGTTGGTGGCTAGAAACTGGGGAGTCGAGGGTGCAGTCCAGAAGTCAACGAGTAAGGGGAGGAGAATACGAAGGGAGTTTGTGGAGATAATCACCACCTCAGAGCACAATACAGCCGGAGCACCATTCTTTCTCGGATACAACCCAACATGGAGTTAGGTTAGATCTGATACCAAATAATACCCTGGTTAGCCCAAAAGCCAATAGGAAAGCAGATTTTATTACTCAACCAAAAAAGTCGAAACTCAAAATGAGAAAAGGAAAAACAATACAAACAACAATATCCGGCTAGGGCTGAGTAAGAATATTTGCGGACAACGAAGAGGAGGGATTGGGGTAGGTGGATGCTGGTTGGTGCGGTGGAGGATGGATTTTAATGGTGGCTAGAAGGGACAAATGGTCACATTTACAATAGGTGGCATGGAGTGGAGGAGTTGCAATATTGGGGGAGGACCATTAGGGGTGTAAACGAGCCGAACACTAGCGAGCCTAGATTCAACTCGTGTTCGACTCGTTTATATTTCAAGCTCAAAAAGTGTGTTCGTGTTTTTTTCTCGTTTTCTAGGCGAGCAGAACAAGAGCCGTTCACGAACAAAGAGTTATTTTGACAACCCTAATCGTGTGGCCATAAGATGTTAAGGATTGGGGCAAGATTTAAAACATCATTTGAATCTATTTTAATAATTTTTATTCTATTTTATTCATTAATACTTTTAATTGAATATAAATCTTTGTAGCCTTGTAGTCAATTAAATTTTTAAAACATACTACTCATCAAAAATATATATATAATTGATTAGTATTATTTTGAGCCAAAACGAGCCAAAAACAAACGAACAAATATTTGTTCGTGTTGTTCGTGTTCGACTCGTTAACTTAGCAAACAAGTCGAACACGAGCTTCTTAACGAGCCAAACAAGAGCTGTTCACTAACAATGAGCCGTTTTGACAACCCTAAGGACCATGAAGGGGTTGTGACGCAACAGGGAAACAGGGGCGGGCACACAAGTTTGGCTGCAGGAGGTTTTACGACAACAAAAGGTAAGTAAACTGGGGAGAGGAGGGTAACAGGCCGGAAGATAAGGAGTAAGGGGAGGGGGAATACAAAGGGAGTTTGTGGAGATAATTAAGTAGAATATAGTCGGAGCACCACCCTTCCTCGGATACAAGCCTAACATGGAGTACGCTGACGGTAGAAATCTGAAATTAGAAAGAAACTAAACCTTAAACAACAAAGCAATATATTTAAGGTAGAGATACGGGGAGGCAGCCCTCAGTAACCGGTTGAGCCGGTTCAACCCTAGTTCCCCGAATCAGCTCTGTTATGAATTTTGATATTTGAGCAAGAATTTGAAAAATGAATATATGAGGGCCGTTTTTTTATAAATAGTTGTTTTAGGGCTTATGTATGTAATTGCATCTTTTGTTCATTTTTGCAACATGCTATTTTTGACATGCGAAGAGCCTTTTATGTGTTTTGGTTTTTTTTATTTTAAAGGCATTTACATATATACCACACAACTCATATACTTACATATCTAAAACCTAAACTTTGATATATACATGAATACCGCTCATATCTTTAACATCACGTGAAAATTGACGCTATTAATAACTTTTTAAAAGTGAAATACACATTTTCATGTAATAGCAAACTTTGTTAGATTTGTAAATACATAGGAATTTTGTGGTATGTATGTAAAATTTCAATTATTTAATTAATATTAATAATATTATTATGATTTTGGCAGTGTTTGGCATGGGTGCCTCGAATGCAGGCAGTATGGTGGGAATGCAGGCTCAGCAGCAGCATGGCGCGCAGGGTGGATTTGGAAACATTTCTTCAAATTCACCGAACATGCAGCCATCCATGACTGGCCTTCCAAATAATCCTAACTTTCAGCAACAGAGGCAGCAAAACCCACAGTAAATGAAGATTTCTCCTGTAGAAAACAAAAAAATACAGGAGATTAGTTCCACCCATAAAGTTAAACATTGTGTTTACTAATTGGCATTTTGCTTAGGTACTTGAAATTATGCCTCAATTTGGGATATTTATTTATTTATTTATTATTTTCTTTTTGTATTTATTTTGAAGCTTTATTTGAATGATTCTTGAGAATAATGTTAAGCTTAAGCTTTATTTCTAATTATGCCGAGCTTGGATGGCCATTCTTATTTCTTCTTTCAGGCTGGCGAGCTTGGATGTTGCATCTGTAACTGATATTTGGTTGGCAATTTAAACCTTTGAGTTTGCAATTACGGTGTATGCTGCTGTTTTACTTTTTCAACTAGGGATGCAAGTGAACTGGGCATTCAATTAGTTAACTATTATGTTGCTTGATAAGTTCAAACTATTATAGATATTTGGTTGTTAAAATTAATGTTTGATTAATTTATCACTCCATTTATTTATGATGGTCAGTAATATCCTTTAAAATTTTTAAACAAGTTTGTTAAGAAGCTCAATTATGATTTGATATAAAGTTTGGTTAGGAATCTTTTATGTTCATGAATTTTGTATATCATTAGGATGCTTTACAATAATATTCTTATAAGTTGTAATGAACTTTGTTCATTCATTTGTTGAGTTTACAAACCAAGTGATCTTATCGGGAGACTTTTTAAAATCATTTTAAAAAAAAATAGGTCAATTTTGGTATATTAAAAGTGTTGTATAAGCTCAGTAAGATTTGTTTGTTAATATTTAGTAAGTTTGGCATGATAAAACTTGTTATGTTTTCACAATTTGGTCGTCTAAAATTTATTGATTATTGCATTGCTGAAAAGTGAGTGTCCATATCATAATACATCAAATGGTTCAGATCATTGAGAATTAGACGATTCAAAATTTATCAATCATTAAAAATCAATTTGGGTGAGCGGGAACAATAGATGAGGATTGAATGGTTAAGGTTGAATGAACAAGGTCAAATGTCTGAGGCCGAATGATCAAAGTCGAGTGAATAAGAATAAGCAAGCAGTCCCACAAGAGGTCAAGTCTTTAGAAATTAGCTTAGCAACTTGCCTTCACATGAACTAGCTTGAGGCCCGGTCTTTTCAATGTCAAAAACCATGGCAGCCAGGTGACCAAAGTTTGAGAGGCCTGCACCTAAGAATTTTGGTAGGATAGGACCCAAATACATCATTTCATGAAGGTCTAATCACTATAAATAGAGAATTAAATGTAATAGAAGATTTTTATGTCATTTTGAATATCATGGCTTTATTTTAATCTTTCTTCCCCTCATTTTCAAAATTTTCTCCTCCTCATCTTCAAAATTTTTTCTCTCGTTTACACTCTATTGCTTAGTTGTAATTCAGAGAAAAGTATGGGTTCAAAATTTATAAAATAGCTTAATTTTAATTCAAATGAAGAAAATATGAATTTAAACCAAGTGAGCTTTAGTTATATATAGACTTCACAACTTGAATCGAACAAATGCAACTTACTTTGCTTCATTATAGAATATACCTACATTTTGTGCACTTGCTTGGGGACTTCAAAAATTTATTGTTTTCAAATATTATATCCATATTTGTATCTTAAAAAAAAAAGAATTGTTAGTATCTTGTAATTCATCAATTTGAATACAGATTGAAATAATTTTTCCAACTTATATCAATATTTTTACTTCAAAAGACAGGAACACTGGTTTAGTGAATTAAACACTCAAAAAGCTTTTAAAAGAAGTTTTTTTTTTTTTTTTTTTTTTTTTTTTTTTTTTTTTTTTTTTTTTTTTTTTTTTTTTGCTTATGTGGTGTTGTGTTAGGGCTTCTCCTTCCTTTGGCATCTTCTTCTTACTTAGTGCCTTTTGGAAAACCCAAACCGTCAAGGTCTCTCCTCTTCTCTCTCTTTGAGGGGCTTCAGCTCTCAGCATATTGAAGTTTCAACCTTTTTTCTTTCCTCACTCCCCTATCCTTGATTCTCGCGCCCCCAACTCCAACATACACACAAAAATTGGAAATGCTTATTTTATTCACACTTGCATTCTCTATCTTTAATCTTGCGTATCTCCCTACTCGTAGAGACTATGGTTTTTTCTTAATTAGGAGATCAAAGAAGTATTAAAGCATTAGATCTTAGCTATGATAGGTTATGCTCTTGGTAAATGACTATTCTATAATACTTTATTGTAAACTAATATCAAGATCTCAAAACTCAAAGGTTTGGTCGAGTGTATCTTTCGTTTTTTTATGGTTTCCTTTTTTTCCAACTTTACTTGTTTGGAGGATCTTAATATGATATTGAAGGAAGGCCTTTGGTTTATAAGTGGAAAGCCTGTTATTTTTAAGCACCGGTCTCGTAAGTTTTAGCCTGTAAAGGAAGACTTTACGGAGGTACCCATATGGATTTATCTCCCTAACTTTCTATTATGATGTTAGTCTAAGAATAGAATTTCAACGATAGCAAGCACTATTGGAGTTTCTATAGCTATTGATCCCTTGACAACTAAAGGAACTTGACTCACCTTTGCTCGAATAACTGCCCAAATTAATACCTAATATGCTTTGCCAGATTCCATTATTATTAATGTTAAAAGGTAGGGTATTGTCCAAACTATTATTTATGAATGGAAGCCTCAACCTAGTTCTTCTTGCAATACCATTGCATATGAATCAAGATCTTGCTCAAAATCTCTTAGCTTCAAACAAAACTCTGTTATTCTCACTCTCAAAGGAAGAAGCTGCTCAACAAGTTTGGTCTTTAGAGGTTGTGGCTCCCACAGTCTACGTACAGCACCAATACATCCTTCCATGTCCAATCCTACCACCCCCTCCCCC